>NC_136263.1:87106337-87246337 GCF_964187855.1 Myxine glutinosa | reverse complement strand
TGTGTGTGTGCGTTCTTAGCTCTGCTCGCTCGGGAGCGTGGCGTGGAGATCGTGCAGGCCTCGGATGGCTAGGCCCAGACACGTGGGCGGGAAGGATCTCCCCGACGCGACTCGCTCGCCGACCCCAGTCCTCTCGCCCCGCAACTCTCAAACGCTCACCCAGTCCGAAGGACCACGGTTTCTGGGGCTGTCGTCTCTGCCCGGCGCCTTGGAGATCGTGAATGGTTGGCGATGGTATGCAAGAGGCCACGAATGGAATACGGCCACCAACGGGGCGAACCTCAGCACGACAGCCGCCCACGCAAGCACGCGATCCTATCGCAGGGAAGATGGAGGGAACGAAGGCAGGAAAGAACTAGAGGGGAAAATGTCCAGTGCACTCTATCACGACTGAATCCTCTCAGCTCCCCCAAATGGCGTCTGCTCTGCCTCGTGTCCAACTCCGAACTCCCCTTCTTCTCCTTCGTGTCGTCACTTCCCTCACGCACCATCCCGCCCTCTTGTCACGCCCATTCGTCTGCCCTTCCCCATGACATCAAAAGATCCACCCCCTTCTCATCGTGTCTCAGCAGGGTGCGTTTTGGTTGGTGTTGTTCCATTGATGTGAAAGGGAAGGGAATTAATTAATGTAGGTGCGCTAGGGGCATGAATTCCTACTGTCTAGGTGTGATGCCAAAAGGGACATTGGATTGACCACAGGGGTGGGAAAACACACAAAGTTACCCTTATCGCCCGAACTACTTAGCACTTGCTGTCCCCGTACAGGAAATATATAAGCAATTATCCCGGCATACACCTACACATACTAACTTAAAGGTACATAGTGGGTTCTAGCTATCGCGACATCCCGGAGCATTTTACCTACTCAGATCTACTCTGCTCTACATTTTGCTCTACCAAATTCATAAGACAGCCCCCCCCCCCCCCCCCCTGGAACCGTAGCTCCTGCAAGGTTCACCGCAGGCGCTACCATTCCAGCCTTAACACTTACTGTCACACACTTAATTAACCTATGAAATAAATCAGGAAGGGCTGTGGGAAGTGAGTCGGACTACCTACCTACACTTCCTTAACATGCTAAACCCCTTAACCATCATGCAAGTATGTACATTGTCTTCATTGTTCCTGTGGAGGGAGGAAACAAACAACACGCAACACTAACTTAACCACAAAACTTAACCATCTTTCCAAAAACTCAAAACTCTAACCTTTGTACATACCCCGGTCTACAGACCGCGTCCCCCGGTGGATGCCACAAGACACAACCTTACCTGTGGGGCCATCCCAATGCACCCCCTAAATTTCCACGGGCCCTGTCCAGATGTTGCAGGTGAGTGACATGGCTCGGTGGATTTCACCCACATACATGCAACACAGACCCCTTAACCGCTCATCCTCATTCCAAAAATCACCAAGGCATTTCAAAAGTCAACAAAGCACTTATTTCAATACACCTCCCTGCAGGACCATGGCATTGATGTCATTCGCGTGTGTGTGCATTCCTCAACTAGGCAGCGGGGAGGTACCGCACAAAAAGATGGTGGGGGCGCATCAGGCTGTGGTGCCCGCAGTCCCAAAAACAAGTCAAACGACTTACAAGTTCATTGCCCCCCACCCCCCCCCCTTTACCTCTTGGCCCCTTGACAGCCCAACAGCCCCTTTCCGCCGTTACCTCGCCGGTGAGGGTCTCCACACACACCAGGCTCCTTTGCCTCCTGCTTCCGCGCAGCAACACGGGTCACCGGGGGACTTCCTCACCCCGCGGCGCCCAACCAGACCCTCCACCGATGAGCTCCAATTTCCAGTTACCACCAGCTGCCAGGGGTAATTGCCGCAGAGGGGGGGCCCGCAGGCATCACTCCTCAGAGCTTGCTCTGTACCTGCGGACACACACACCTTCCCCACCCACAAGACCCCAAAACACACTTCTTCCCCCGCTGCCATTCAATTCTCCACACAACTCAGCACAATTCTATAGATGATGGTAGTACAAAAGGTGTTTCAAAGTTTGCCATGGCCTGCTACATGTGAAATCCCATTCACAGTTCAAATCATTGAATCATTACACATTTCCATTTTCAAAACGCATTTCAAAACTCAATAATCACCACTCGCTCACATTTTTCCAACCTCACGACCACATCAAAACACATAACCACAACACAAAAACATACGCCACCCACAAGACACTGCGTGGCTCCCATTCCATCCCCTCACCGGCCATGTCATCACTCTCACCCGCCTCCCAACTCCAAATTACATGTCCCCAATTTCCAAAGCAAGTCCTGAAGCCTGGGACAGTACTCCTCAAAACACTCACCTCAAGTGCAGGTAGTTGCAGGTTGGTCGGTCCAAGAGTGTCATCCACCCTCAAAATCCCAAAATTTCACATTGGGCCTACCAAATACTCCCAAATTTCTCTTTTGTCCCCACTACACTGGCAGGTATGTGGATCCGCATCCAACGTGATCATCGCTACACAACTACCTGTGGCCACGACAGCTCTGCACCTCTACCGTGCAAGGGTCACCGGGACAAGGTGAGCAGTCAAAACGCCAACATGGCCCATGAGTGTCCATAAGGGCGCGACCCACCAT
Source organism: Myxine glutinosa (assembly GCF_964187855.1). Classification (NCBI taxonomy): domain Eukaryota; kingdom Metazoa; phylum Chordata; class Myxini; order Myxiniformes; family Myxinidae; genus Myxine; species Myxine glutinosa. Next base: position 87,243,740 of record NC_136263.1, on the reverse strand, counting down.
CCGTCCTTCGGCCCCCCTGCGAGGAACACAGCTGCAGCAGCCCCAGCTGGCCAATGTGGTGAGCACTTGCTGCCACAACACACACTACCGCACACACAACCTCGGCCCTGGGGGGCACGGTCGCAGTGCGTGGCATCCCTACAGCCACGTCCCCTGCACCTCCCCATCATCCCCCAGTCCGACTACAGAACTGCAGCCCCCCAGTGCTCACCCACACTTGACCACACCAAGGTCCAGTCAACAGCCATGCTCCACCAGGAGACCCACCCAGAAGACATGGTCCACACACCTCGGACACGCACAGCACCACGTTGACCCTCAGGCTACACAACTACATCCCCATCATCCCGCGTCCCAAATATCAGCACAGTTGCCCCCGCAACCAGTTGAAAGCTGTGTCTTGCTACCCTATTAATTTCATCACAGCCTCCAACACTTTGGTCTGCACACCTGGATCAATAATGGCGTCACTGTACAGTGTCCACCATGACATTTCAAAATCCACCCTAAAATTTGCATCTAACCCACAGATTACCCATGCCAACCATTTGTCACATTTCACTAACCTCACCAAAGAAGGATGCTTTGCCATACACATGCCAGCCAAGCATGGCCCATATGCTCGGCTCGTTACACATCTCCCGATTCACATCCCCATGGCTCTCTTCCCAACCCGAGAGTCCATAAATCATAACGGAGCATCTGTGGAAGGTCACTCACACCATCACGTTCCACAGATGCCCCAATGGTTGTCCGGCAGGCTATCTCCATCCCTGTCCATTCGGTTTGACCCGTGTCCATCGACCAACACGGCATGGCAGGTCATCACATGCCGGTTGTCCCAAAGTCTCAGGGAGAGGGTGTCAGGTCGCATGCCCGGGTGGTCACTACATCAGGCCCAAGCTGGCCATCTGCGGTGCCACCACCAAAGCGCGACCCACAACACCTCCCCCTAGTGGTCCTCAATAAATGCCAACCCAGGCTTGAGAAACCACCTCAGACCCCTCTGGAGGTCTTAACCCCCACCAGGGTCCGGTGACCCTGCCGGCCCGAGCCACCAGCTCTGACGGCGCCCCGACGGACAAGGGACGCCACACTCCACCAGACCCCCCGTGGGACCCAGGTCGTACCTCGACACCCAAGCCTAGACCCCACGCCCAAATCTCGCCATCACAGCCCCCCAGCTGGCTGGCATACCCAAATTTTGAAAGGGGCAACTGTTGCCCGAGGCCATCACCCATGACCTCTCCATGTCCAGATCCCGCAGCCCGGGGACCAATCCCAACCATGGCTGCTCCAAATCAAGTTCCCATTGTAATTTTATTTTAAATTTTCTTTTACAAATTTTCATTCCCACTGCCAAACCGCAGCTGCAGGGAACAACCTCTTCCACCGGTTGTTCTGCCCCTCCCTGCAGTTGATCCAAATTCCCTACAGGGACCAAATCTCCAGAAGCTCTATCTCCCGATCCTCCAAGATCCAAATCCAGCCCGGAGCCAACACACTCCCCCAAATGGTTGTCCAATTTTGGAGCCTCTGTTTCCAAATAGCAGTGTACGGTGAGCGTCCCCTCGGTCATTCCAAACACCTCCTTGGACCAACTCACCTCTTCCCCCAGACTCCTTTGGGCCTGGACAACCTCCTCCTTGATGGTATTGTCCCAGGTCTCCAGTCGCTCCTGCATAAAATCACTCACCCTTTCATTATCCATTTGTGGCCCCCACAGGCCTTTCTCAATTAACCCTTGCTCCTGCTCTTTTATGCGGGTTTCCAACCCTCTCACCTCCTCGGCCAATTTGCCCCCCTGTCGGTTGAGCAGTCCCCATTCCTCACTCTGCTGTAGCATTCTGGCATCCACCCGGCCCCGATAGCCTTCCAGGTCCCCATTTGCTTCATCAATTCGACCCTCCAACGCTTCCCCCTTTCGGGCAGCCTGGGTCACGCCGCCCTCTATTTTTGACATTAATTGTGTCCGTATCGATTCACTTGCCACCCCTATGGCTTTTTCCATCTCCCCCACCCCCCTAGTTTCTACTTTATCCTCCAATTCCCCCAGTCTGCCCGTAATTTGGTTTTTTACACTCCCTTCGATGCCATCAATTCGTTTCCCCAGATGTTGTGCCATTTCCCCAATTTTTCCTTCCAATTTTTCATACCTCTCTTTCATTTGTTCATTCATTCGTTCATTCACTTTTCCCTCCAATCCCTCAATTTTGCTGTCCATCCCTTTGATCTGTTCTTTCAAACCCTCCTTTAATCTATCCATTTGCCCCTCCATGTTATTGGTTTGGGCATTAATTTTGTTCTCCAATTGCTCGTTCTGAGCATTCATTTCCCCTTTTAATCCATTAATTTGGTCACTCATATCCTTCATTCCTTCCCTCCATTCATTCCCCTGGGAATCCATTTTGTTTTTCATTTCTCCCATCTCCTTACTCATTCCCTCCATTTTATTTTCCAACCCACTTTTCATTTGTCCCATCTCATTACTCATTTTATTTTCCAGCCCTTCAATTCTGTCATTTATTCCCCGAATTTCTGCAAGGTTTCGCTCACCCTGTGCGTTCATGTCTCCCATATCTTTTTTTATGTTATTTTCCATCCCTTCCATTTTCCTAAGCAATTGACCCAACATCTGGTCGGTTGTCGGGGCCGTTCCTACTGCTCCCGACTCCCCGGTGGGGGAGGGGGGTAAGTTGGTGCTCGGGACGGGGGAGGTTCCAAGGCTCACCTCGACATCTAGTTCCCCTATTTCCGGCTCACTCCCGACGCTGACGGAGGCCTCGCTGCGTACCTCCATCTCCTCAATCTCCGACATCCGCCTTCCGGAAGATTGTTTCCCGCGCGCGTATTTATTTTAATAATTCCAGTAACACAATTTAAATTTGACGAAGACGCGATATCGCGCTCCGTATGCCCAATTGATTACTAAATTTCTCCGCCTCGCCTATAAAAATTTTGCGTTCGAACGTCGGGCGCAATGTACGCCCGACCGTGTCGATGTCTCGCCGCGGACAAAAAAATTTGGCCGACGGGTTCGAATCCGACACTCCTGACACCACTTGTCACGCAACCGCGATTAACCCCACAGTTGCGGATGGCCAATTGCGAGGCTTTAACTCCCGAGGCGAGAACTCAATAGCGGATTTCCAAATCAAACACTTAAACTAAAGTTAAACGCGCGGAATGGCGGGATGGGACACAGCAAAGCTCCGCAGCCTTATCTATTAAAATCCAACAGGAAACTGCGTTCAGATATATTCAGAAAATAATATAAGGATTTATTAACGGTTCCGAGAACAAAGAAATATGATGCTCTAAACCCCCTATATGGAGTACTCCCACTCAACAGAGTTATTAAACAAACCACAGGGCAGACGACGAAATGAACAAAGAGGGTGTGTGTGTGTGTGCGTTCTTAACTCTGCTCGCTCGGGAGCGTGGCGATCGTGCAGGCCTCGGATGGCTAGGCCCTGACACGTGGGCGGGAAGGGTCTCCCCGACGCGACTCGTTCCCCGACCCCAGTCCTCTCGCCCCGCAACTCTCAAACGCTCGCCCCGTCCGAAGGACCACGGTTTCTGGGGCTGTCGTCTCTGCCCGGCGCCTTGGAGATCGTGAATGGTTGGCGATGGTACGCAAGAGGCCACGAATGGAATACGGCCACCAACGGGGCGAACCTCGGCACGACAGCCGCCCACGCAAGCACGCGATCCAATCGCAGGGAAGATGGAGGGAACGAAGGCAGGAAAGAACTAGAGGGGAAAATGTCCAGTGCACTCTATCACGACTGAATCCTCTCAGCTCCCCCAAATGGCGTCTGCTCTGCCTCGTGTCCAACTCCGAACTCCCCTTCTTCTCCTTCGTGTCGTCACTTCCCTCACGTACCATCCCGCCCTCTTGTCACGCCCATTCGTCCGCCCTTCCCCATGACGTCAAAAGATCCACCCCCTTCTCATCGTGTCTCAGCAGGGTGCGTTTTGGTTGGTGTTGTTCCATTGATGTGAAAGGGAGGGAATTAATTAATGTAGGTGCGCTAGGGGCATGAATTCCTACTGTCTAGGTGCGGTGCCAAAAGGGACATTGGATTGACCACAGGGGTGGGAAAACACACAAAGTTACCCTTATCGCCCTAACTACTTAGCACTTCCTGTCCCCGTACAGGAAATATACATGCAATTATCCCGGCATACGCCTACACATACTAACTTAAAGGTACGTAGTGGGTTCTACCTATCGCGACATCCCGGAGCATTTTACCTACTCAGATCTACTCTGCTCTACATATTGCTCTACCAAATTCATAACAATATATATATATATATATATATATATATATATACATACACACACACACACACACACACACACACACACACACACACACATACAAATACGCACACAGCCTATAGAATGTCTACACTGAAGGAGCTGTGTGTGCTCCAACGCGAGTCGAAAGAATTGATGCGACCAAAGACGGAAATTCGTCCGAGTTGCTTTATTGCACGTATCAAACTCGGGTACTCTGAAAAGCCCGTTTATCGGGCAGCAATATATTGTTACAGACACGACTTTGATGTTATGGTGGGCCGAGCGGAATGGCCGCCGTATCCGCACAAGTTACCCGATTATACTCGAACGTTACCGAGTCGCGCTACGCTAAATCAATGAAGGAAAAGGACACAACGGCTGGGATTAAAATGACACGACACCAGGGATACGGTTCTCAAGACCTCCGGAGGAGGTTATATTAGGGCGGAAGGTCAGATTACAACGACAAGAGGGACAGCATAGAAAGGCAGGCACTTAGACACACTCTTATATTAGCCCCGACAGACGACAGATAAACGGGACAAAACTGACTCACACGGGGATTGATGGCAAGGAAAGCGGGTATCGATGGCTCAAGGTGCACTCTTGGCTCAAGGACAGAATCGACCCGGTCCGGTCCAAAGATGCGGGAGGTCTCACTCAGCGCTCGGAGGTGGTGACTTGTCTTCTCAAGCTGGGGGCGCATCTGACGTCACGTCCGGTAAGTCGCTGCGTATATCCGGCCGGGAGTGACACGCCCTCGGCTAGTTAGCTCCGCCCCAGATGGAATCGGTCCGCCCTTCTTATTGGGTGCGGGGGGGTTACCGGCTCCGCCCCTGACGAGGAGCTGACAGCCGGCCCCTTCGTGGTAACCCCGTGGAGCGCATGGGCAATGGCGGCTAACCACGCTGCAGTGAGGACGCACACCCCCCGCGCCGCGCCGCCCCCAATCTCCTCTGTTGTTGTAGTTGTAGTTGTTGTTGTAGTTGTTGTTGTTTCGGGAAGAAGATGGGAGGAGGTAGGGGAAGGTCCTAAACTCACTACTGGTGCCATACAATCACATTCTGGTGCAACGAAGAGTCAGAATTAATGGAAACGAGTCGTTAACTGACATAGACTAAGAATAACTTGCAAGATGTCCGAAAGTTGTCTACGTGAGATGCGGTGGACCTGGGCACGACATTTAATGGGGGAAAAAGGGGAAGGTCGGTTCTACAGAGTGTTGTTTACAGACAATGGGACTAGGGAATGGGGGATTGGGGATAGTTGGGGAGTATTGGGGAAATAGGGGAATATTTACAAGCGGATATGGAGGCCAAATCCCATATTCGCAACATTGCACCCTTCTCTACCCTCGGGGCGTCCCGACCCGATAAATTTTTACCTATTTTAGTGTGGCACTCAGATGTAGTTCCCTCTACTATTAACTCTACCCTGAGTGCGACAGTTTTACAGATATTCACAAATGAGTAAATATGTCCCCCTGCGACGTTGCACCCTTCTCCTCACAGAAACACACCCACAGGATAACCGAATCGCGGAAAGAATTCGCAAACTAAACATACAGCCGGTAGGGAGCATTATTTACAAGACTACGCTGATATTTACACTACGATCCAGGACCTGTTTTTGGAGGAACACATGCAGATGTTATGCATAGAGAGAGCACGCATGCCAGCATCGATACACCAACCCACGAGTGCTCTGTGGCCTTACGGCCTTTAATAATGTGCAGAGCACCCCTTCCAAGCACCAAAAGCACCACCCCATCATGTACAGTCAGCACCATCCGGTGCACCAATAAAGTGTCTATAAATCACCGGTGGTGTCGCAGCCGGCCGATGTTCTGCCGCTGGTCTTGCCTTCGTGTGGTGCACTTGGCCTTCTGGCTTCTTTAAAAATAAAGAAAGGCGCCAACCGCGTCCATTTCTTTATTGTGGCCGTCAGGGGGCCAACTATAAGTGGTTCACCTGTATGGCATAGGTGCCATGTTGACCCATAGGTCCATCCACGGGTGGTGCTTGGCCGCAAAAGGACTGCGGTCCATGGTGGGCGGCCACAAACATTGCGGTCCATATGGTGTATCGATCCAGGCAGCAAGCAGCGAAAGTGCAGGCCCACAACTGCGAAGCCAGCACCTCTCTCCTCTCTCTCTCTGCCCCAAAGCCAGATCCTCGGAGGTGGGAGACAAAAGAAGCAGACAAGTGAGTAAGGTGGTAAGGGCGCAAAAGTGCACGCAGCACAAGGTAATGCACACTAGGGGCACATGGGAACCAGGTGAGACAGGTACGTTCCTACCGTACGCTCCCCCCCCCCCCCCCACCAGGTAACCTACATGGCCCCTCCCTTACCCCTTACTGTATCCACAAAACACAACACTACCCATAAACATCTACTTTACAAATCAACAAACGTCCCTACTGTCTTCCCCGTTCCTCCCATATACCAAATTCGTCTTCTCTCCCTCCTAACCAATCAAATTTGCCATTTTCAACTCTCATCAAAATTTGCCATCTCCAACTGAACATCAAAATTTGCCATCACCAATTCATCATCAGTCCCTCCTAAGGAGGGAGAGATGGAATCACCCCAATGTCTCATCCACGTCGTGATGCGTCTCACAAATCCAACAGCAATCCTTTCAGTTCCTGCACACAAAACAAAGAAAACACAGGTGTGGAGTCATCATCATCACCACAGGCAATACAAGTGGCTGCGTATGGTGCGACAGGTTCATCAATCCTAACTATTTCCTAAATGACTTTCACAACTTTACACTACCCGGGGTCTTTCTCCGGCCAAACCATTGGCCCTCTTACACTATGGGTTCTAAAAACCAATTCCCATTGAGCAAACTGTGGTGCTTTTTAATTTGGGGTCTCACTCCCCCGATTCATCTCCCGGTGCCCTCGCACAATTTCCGGGCTGTGATGTGTACCTCTCCCAGCGGGTCTACCCACCTGCACACCCCCACCACTGCTGTTGCCTCCGAGCTTACCTGCTCCTTACCCTAACCTAACTACCTGGGGAAGGCCCTCTGGCGCTCTCCCCACTCGGTGCCCTCTCTGGCACTGGGCTACCCGATCCACACCCGGGATCCTCAGGCACCCACTCACAACTACCGGCTCCCAGAGCCCACCTGCGGCCTCACCTGGCCGACATCCTCACAGTGGTGGAGTGCCCAACCAACTACACACACTAACAGGCTACACGCCCAGCCATTTCCACAACACTAATGCACCCATCCACAATACCATTCTGCAACCGCACCACAAATGCCAATATCCAACCACAATTTACCTATACCCTCTACCTAACACTTACACTACCCGCCCCGGGTACTCGTGAAAGGGGTCCACTCTTCCCCCATCCACACCTTCGCACCATGCACACCACTCCGTACCACTTACTCCAACTCTCTCCACACACCTGTACCTGCACACCTGTGCTCTCACACCTGGTGCCACCTGCACCCTTCTCTCCCCAAGCGCATTCGCGCTGATCCACAACACTCACTACTCATACACTGCTCCACACACCTGTCCAGTTGCACACCTGTGCAATCACACCTGTTCAATTCTCACACACACGGCATCATCTCAGCTAACTACTCCCTTCTGAAACTTGCGCTTCCCAGTCGTCCCTTTAAACTATTGCGCTCCCTCGTCATTATCATCCACACTAATCTACCTGCGTCCCCACTACAGGTATCAGTCACTAACTAAACTTAACGTTACCTAATGTCATCTTCTAGGGCCCTAACAATATAACCTAACCCACCCGGGCTAGTTTTCACTGCCATACACCCCATAAACTATAGCTCCTTTGCCCCACTATATGGGAAGGGTGGCAGGGATGCCACCCTTACCCACCGGGCCCATCGCTCACTACCAATTTTGCACATCAAATTTCAACAAATCAAAAATTTGCCAATCACTGCCCATCATCTGCCAATCATTACTGCCAATCCTTTGCCAATCATCAAATTTTGTTTTTCTCTAATTTTGGGGCCAAAACACTATCCTCATCACCCAGTCTCCTCACTAATGCCTCTCGGTGCGCCAATTCCTGTCCAAAGCTCTGCTTCGTACAGCCAAGCCATGAATGCGGGTTGTTCTGTGCCAGCGGCTGGGTGCGTCCGGCATTCGGTGCAGGGACGGGGGCTTACCCGTGCCGAGATCCCACGCACCATCTCGGCACGGTGCCATCCAATGTCCCGCTCTCGACCTGCCGGCACGTCTCACCAAAAAGTGGTCGCCATGACGACCCTTTCTATCCAGCCGCCCGCTCCGCCCAGTGGAGCACGGACGCGGCCGTTCAGAGTGAGGCCCAGCACGCACCGAGGGCCCGATTCGGCTAAAAGTCGACCTAACCTCTAACCTGGTTACCGTCGATGCTTCACCTGGATGCTTACACCCCGCAGCCCGTTCCTTGCTCACACATCCAGCCGTGCCCATGCTCCTCGTACCGTTCCTTACACACCCAGGTACACCCATTCCACTCACAGCCTTGGTCACACACCTGACCACCGAACACTTTGGCACACATTCGTTGGTAGCACACCTCACCAACAAACCTCTTCGCGCCCCCTCCTCCGTGACAATCACAGGTGTGCTCTCATTCGCACACCCAACCACGTGCCTCACCACCAACTCCAGCGTGCATTCCCACTCACGCTCTACCATTCCAGGTGTGCATCCTTCCATCCCAGGTGTACATCCTCGCTCACCTGTCACAACCAACTCACTCTCCTTGTCACTCGTACTACTCTCACCACCACTCTTGACAACGCACTCACCCTTACTCTTGACAGCGCACTCTTTCCCTATGCACCTGTCCGTTACACACCTTTCTCGCGCACACTCTCCCGTTACACCCTCTGTAACACTCACCACAGGTGTGCATTCTTCCTTGCCTTTGACAGCGCACTCTTTCCCCATGCACCCGTCCGTCACACACCTTTCTCGCGCACACCTTTCTCGCGCACACTCTCCCGTCACACCCTCTGTAACACTTACCACACCGCGCTTCCATGTGCTCCCTCGCACACGCGCTACGACCGACTCACTCTCGCCAGCACCCTCACTCCTTGGCACGCACTTTTTCCTCACACACCCCAGAGTCGGACTTTCTCACACACCTCCTTTTTCGCACACCAGACCTGTCGCACACTTCACCAACGGCCTCTCACGAACACCCGGGTCCATCTCGACCCCCAAGCTTATTAAATCCCCTGGCGCATCATACGCACGACCATATTGGTCACCACTTACACCAGGTCCTCTTCCTCTTCGCTTCTCCTCCATCACCTGCGAATCCCTCATCCGGTTAATGAGCACATCATCACGATCCAAACACAGACTTTGGACCAATTCTTTTATCTCCTCTTTTATCTCTTTCTTATCCCCTCTCCGTCGCTTCTTAATTTCGCTCATCCCTTCTTCCACTTCTTCTAATTTCTGCTTCACCTCTTTTATTCCCCGGTACGTCTCCTCAAGCTCGTCCTCCAAGGCTACCTTGACCGTTTCCATGTGCGTCCTCACCTGCCGGTCCTTCGTCTCCATTACCTCTATCACCTCGTCCAACCTCGTTGTCAGTCCCTCACGTACCATCTGACATTCCCTCTTTGTCGCTATCAAGTCGTTTTTTATGTCGTTTTGTGTCGCTTTTAACCCTCCTAATACCGCAGTGTTCCTTTGAACCTGCTCCGTTAGTCCTTTTTGTCCCTCCGTCAGCTGTTCCACCTCCTGCGTCAGGTCCTCTATGCCCCCTTGCAATTTTACAGTCCCCTTTCTCACCTCCTTCTCCATGCGCTCCTTACAGTGCCTCACCTCCTCGCGCACTCCTCTGACCTCCTCACTCACTCCTCTTCTGATCTCCTCTCCCATCACTTGCATCTCCTGCCCAGATGCCACCCTCATCTGCTCCATTTCCTCCCTGTGAGCATCCAGTTTGGTTTCTACCCCCATTCTGACCCCCTCTATCTGCTGCCCCATTTGTTTAACTTCCCTTTCCGCTTGGTCCCTCATGTCCCTCAATTTGCCTTCCATGGTGTTTTCTAACCCCTCTAACCCTTTTTGCATCCCTTCCATTTGATTCTCTTGAGCGGCCATTCTGTTTTCTACCCCCATTAACCCCTCCTGTATTTCCCCTAATCTATTGTCTAATTTCCCAAATTTCTCGTCTAATCCCTTAAAATTATTGTCTAACCCCTCACCGGTACCCCTCGCTTCGTCCCTCATTACCCCCATTTCGTTTCCCATTACCCCCAATTGCTCATTCTGAGCCTCCATCCGGTTCCCCATTTGTCCCATACTGCTTTTCAAACCTCTAATTTGGTCTCCCAATTGCTCACCCATTTGTTCCATAAGGGCCCTCATTTGCAGGAGGAAAAGGTTCGAATCCACCAGGGGCGCTGCCACGGTCGCGGGCGCCGCGACCAGCGAGGCGCCATTTTGCGCACCCGCAATGTCGGGCGCAACGACGCTATTTTGTGCGTCTGCTACCCTCGCTGCTTCGCTCTCCTCGCGTCCCTCAATTTGGTCCTAGACCGACCCTGCCTCACTCTCCTCTACTGGAACCCAGCTGTCTTGATCCGCCATAGCGCGACTTTCAAAATTCGGGTTTTTATTTCCGTAAAACAAATCAAATTTCGCCGTTATAATTTTGAGCGCGTAAAACGCCCTCCGGATCGAATTCTACCTCCCCAACACCAATTGTTACCCTAGTGGTACAATTGGTGTTCCAAAATTTGGGCTAAATGAATTTAGTCCCAGGTCCGAATCCGACACTCCTGACACCAATTGTTACAGACACGACTTTGATGTTATGGTGGGCCGAGCGGAATGGCCGCCGTGTCCGCACAAGTTACCCGATTATACTCGAACGTTGCCGAGTCGCGCTACGCTAAATCAATGAAGGAAAAGGACACAACGGCTGGGATTAAAATGACACGACACCAGGGATACGGTTCTCAAGACCTCCGGAGGAGGTTATATTAGGGCGGAAGGTCAGATTACAACGACAAGAGGGACAGCATAGAAAGGCAGGCACTTAGACACACTCTTATATTAGCCCCGACAGACGACAGATAAACGGGACAAAACTGACTCACACGGGGATTGATGGCAAGGAAAGCGGGTATCGATGGCTCAAGGTGCACTCTTGGCTCAAGGACAGAATCGACCCGGTCCGGCCCAAAGATGCGGGAGGTCTCACTCAGCGCTCGGAGGTGGTGACTTGTCTTCTCAAGCTGGGGGCGCATCTGACGTCACGTCCGGTAAGTCGCTGCGTATATCCGGCGGGGAGTGACACGCCCTCGGCTAGTTAGCTCCGCCCCAGATGGAATCGGTCCGCCCTTCTTATTGGGTGCGGGGGGGTTACCGGCTCCGCCCCTGACGAGGAGCTGACAGCCGGCCCCTTCGTGGTAACCCCGTGGAGCGCATGGGCAATGGCGGCTAACCACGCCGCAGTGAGGACGCACACCCCCCGCGCCGCGCCGCCCACAATCTCCTCTGTTGTTGTAGTTGTAGTTGTTGTTGTAGTTGTTGTTGTTTCGGGAAGAAGATGGGAGGAGGTAGGGGAAGGTCCTAAACTCACTACTGGTGCCATACAATCACATTCTGGTGCAACGAAGAGTCAGAATTAATGGAAACGAGTCCTTAACTGACATAGACTAAGAATAACTAGCAAGATGTCCGAAAGTTGTCTACGTGAGATGCGGTGGACCTGGGCACGACATTTAATGGGGGAAAAAGGGGAAGGTCGGTTCTACAGAGTGTTGTTTACAGACAATGGGACTAGGGAATGGGGGATTGGGGATAGTTGGGGAGTATTGGGGAAATAGGGGAATATTTACAAGCGGATATGGAGGCCAAATCCCATATTCGCAACAATATATACACATTTATGCCGGAGCGTTTGCCCGGGAAAAGCGAGACCGGGCATGCCCGGGTGTCAAGGGCGAGTCCTGGAAAGGCGAGTCTGGACCTGCCCGGGCATGCTGGACGAGGCCTGGCAAGTCGAGAGCGGGCATGCCCGGGCGTCCTGGACGAGCCCTGGAAAGGCGAGAGTGGGCATGCCCGGGCGTTCTGGGCGAGCCCTGGAAAGGCGAGAGTGGGCATGCCCGGACGCTCTGGGCGAGCCCTGGAAAGGCGAGAGCGGGCATGCCCGGGAGGTTCGGGCGAGCCCGGGAACAGCGAGTTCGGGCATGCCCGGGAGAGGCGCGTCTGGGCCCGTCCGGACGAGCCCGGCATGGCGATTGCGCCCTGGCCGCGTCCTGGCAGGTGCAAGGCGATTGTGTACACCCAGCGGTAACCGCTACAACACCCCCTTTCAACATTTTCATCTCTGTTGACTTATAGCCTGGAATTAACATGCATTAAATCAGACATTTTCCACCTTTATTTACACATCGTAATCCACGACTTCCAAGTGAAAATCAAATACTATAAGTTTGAGGAAATCACTTAAAAATACAAAACTAGAATATCTTGGTTGGATAAGTGTCCATCACCCAGCCCCCCCCCCCCACCACCCCCCTTTAATACTAGCAATTGTCAACCAGACAAACAAAATATATAAAAAGAGGGAGCGGAAGACAAGATGGGGAGAGAAGGGGAAGCACACAAACATAACATTTGAGAACAGGGAGATGTGTGGGAGGGAGAGGGCTTGGTGGGAGGAGGCGTGGGAAGGGAGGGGGGGGGGTGGGAGAAGTATAAAACACAAGGGCACCAAGGACTTCCAGTACAGAAGTTGGTATTTCAAAAAAGTGGATTTGGGGTCAAATTAGCGGGGGTAGAAAAGATCAAGGTTTTGGATGTGTTACGTGGTCCCCTCGGTGAATAGCTGGTCTCGGTGACCCCCGGACCGTGAGAGGAACTTCGCCAGAAAGTTGTATTATATATGCGCTTTCGCCACGCAATCCCTATGAATTCCACCCAAGAGAAAACTGATGTTCAAGGATATATTTCAATGGTAATGACACCATACAATTTCAATGATACAACCACGGAGGTTTTCCCCGAGCAATCAATAGCAAACCACCATCAACCATTCCCAATCCACAATCAATCCCCTATATGATTAAGATGGCCATCTTATATATGTGTGTTCCCTTCGGTACTCACGACCCCCTTTTGGTCTCTGCTCCTCACAATGTCTCTGGGCCCCTCCTGACCAAGATACTGGTCGGCGTCGCCGCACTCGGGCGGTTGAACGAACCCCGGGTGGACGTTTTTCCACCGGGCAGGTATCGTACCAGGCACCGTGGCTGCAGCCCCTCGTGGCCACGCGAAGCGGGTACGGTAGAGCAAGCCAAAAGCCCCACGCCGCTTGCAAGGCGCGTTAGGCCCCAAGGTGCGACCCGCACGCGTCTGTTTAGACGGTGCCGCGAACGGTGCCAGACGCGGGGTCGATGCACGGCCCCACGTCAACTTGACGTCTCCACCGGGCAGGTGCACGTCCCGGTAATTCCTCTCGCCAGACGGGCTTCCGAACGCCGCTTTTCCACGCAGCGCAAGGTCGATCCCACCTTTTGTCGGAGCGGGGCGAGGAAGAAGAATAATCGTCGCTTTTTCTTCCTTGTGTCTTTTCCTCTTCCGTTTCCGGTCACTTCCGTTTCCGGACACTTTTCAGAAGGGCTCCTGACCCTCCAACCACAACAACCCTTACTCTATTACACATGGATAAGCAAAGACCTGAATGGTAATTCACATACATTCACCTAAATATGTAACAGATGGGTGAAGATAAGAGATGCTGGTGAACAGCTATTTTAAAGACCTGGAGGGTGGAGTGGGATTGAAGAGAGTGAGGGAGTTTGTTCCAGAGGCGGGAGAAAAGAGGAATGAAGGAGTGAAGGTGAGCAGAGAGTCTTGATTTTGGCAGTTTAACCATAAAAGGGTTGCAGGCAGATCTTGTGCGACCTGTAGGAATATTTGGGGGACAGAGCCCAGAGAGAGCTGGGGGGGCAAGGCCAGAGAGGAGTCGGTAGAAGACGGAAAGACCACCAACCTGCCTGCGGTGAGTGAGTGAAAGGCCCTTGGAGTTAGCTTCATCGCGGGAGATTCCAATGATTCTGAACGCTTTTGTTTCACCAGCGTGAAGACGAGCTAGGTGTGAGGCAGGAGCACCATCCCAGAGGGGAGAGCAGTATTCCATTGAGCTGCAGATGAAAGCCTTGTATGTGGTGAGGAGCTCAGGTGTGCCAAGGAAGGACTTCGCACGACGGAGAATGCCCAGTCGGTGACTGGCTTTGGAGGCCAGATTTGAAATGTGGTTTTCCCAGGAAAGATCATGGTAGATAGTGAGACCCAAAAGCTTGAGTGACAGAACTTCTTGGAGAGGATTATTCAGAAAGATTTCTTGGAGAGGATTCAGAAAGAAAGATTCAGATTCTGATTATTTCGGAATAAAATCAGCTGTTCCTGTAGGTTTCCTCTGCTAGGTCGTGCATTTCGCAGCAAAGATTCAACCATGAGCACAAAGGACCTTTTAAAAGACTTACGGGATAAAGTTGTGCAAAGGCACAGATCAGGGGATGTGTATAAAAATATTTCAAAGGCCTTGAATATCCCAGCACAGTCAAGACAATCATTAAGAAGTGGAAAGCATATGGTACCACCAAGACCCTGCCTAGATCAGGCCGTCCCTCCAAACTGGACGACCAAGTAAGGAGGAGACTGATCAGAGAGGCCACCAAGAGGCCAATGGCAACTTTGAAAGAGCTACAGCCCTTTATGGCAAAGACTGGTCACTGTGTGCATTTGACAACAATATACCAAGCACTCCACAAGCTGGCCTGTACGGGTGGCAAGAAGGAAGCCATTACTTTAAAAAGCCCACCTTGAGTCTTGTTTGAGGTATGCAAAAAAACCACTTTGGAGATTCTGAAGCCAACCCAAAAGTGTTCAGCATGGTGCACTGTGTAGCAAAATCTTTTGAGGTCTGACGAAACAAAGATGGAACTTTTTGGCCTAAATGCAAGGCGTTACATTTGGCGCAAGCCAAACACAGCACATCACCCAAAGAACACCATCCCTACTGTGAAGCATGGTGGTGGCAGCATCATTTTATGGGGATGTTTCTCATCAGCAGGGCCTTGGGCACTTGTCAGGATCGAAGGGAAAATGGATGGAGCAAAATACAGAAAAATCCGAAAGGAAAACCTGCTGCACTCTGCAATAAATCTGAAATTGGGACGGAAGTTCACCTTTCAGCATGGCTACAACCTGAAGCACACAGCCAAATATACATTGGAGTGACTAAGGAACAAAAAGATAAATGTCCTTGAGTGTCACAGTCAGAGCCCTGACCTAAATGCAATCGAAAATCTGTGGCATGACTTGAAGACTGCTGTCTATCAACGCTCCCCACGCAGCTTAACTGAGCTTGAACAGTTTTGTGCATAAGAATCGGCAAATATTGTCCAATCAAGGTGTGTAAAGGTGGTAAAGACCTATCCCAACAAATTCACAGCTGCAATTGCTGTCAAAGGTGCTTCCACCAAGTATTAACTCAGGGGGGACAATTATCCAACGAAGATGTTCTAGTTTGGTATTTTTTATTAATTTTCTGAAATTTGTAGAATGTGTTTTTTTTTCAATAGAAAGTTGTAAGTTAAAATGCGTAAATAAAGTTGGGAAAAGTCTGATTTAATGCAACGAAAGGTGAACATTTTGAAAGGAGGTGTATTCTTTATATAGGCACTATATATATATATATATATCAGTCACTATGCGACCCCCATATCATCAGTGGGGAACCGCCAGCAAGGTGTCCCATACAGCTGCTGCTGCACCTTGCTGGGAGCGATAAGCACCGCCTGCCACACGGTAACGTTATCTCTGGTATCCACTCATCATATGGAGTCGACCTGGTTGCGGTTGGGAGTTACTAATAATGGTATCTGTAATCTGGTTCTCAAACCTATATATATATATATATATATATATATATATATATATATATATATATGTAGGGAGCTGTAATGCCCCTCCCCCTTTGTATATCCTTGCTGCTTTACCGATTACCAAGTATAATCAATTATATGTTTTGTTTTGACTTGCTACTGTACTTTTTCTGATACTGAGTTCTTTCTACTGCATTGAGGATGTGTAATATCCTAATAAGGAGTTCTCTGCCTTTGTGCTCTGGCCTGCGTGGGCGCAATCTCTAGTTCCCCTTTCCAGGCCTTGAAGGCAACTCTTATCTCTCTTTGCCTGTTTCCTGTTTTTGCCATTATCTTGCAAGTTGACAGTTTTACGAGTGACCACTCCCCTTTGTACTTTCCCAAGCCAGCTGCTATACAGAAAGTTGTAAACATGTTGTCACATAATGCTGACCATCTCCTTATCAGAAGCTAACCCATGACTGGCCTTGGATGAACTTCCTTTAATTAACTGAACAACAGGATGGGACTATGGTGGGGGACCCAATGAGCCCATTCTGTCTCTGTGTCTTGTGAGCTAACTCCACCCCTGACTTTCCTTTATATAAAGCAATGTTAATTGAATTATTTCAGAGCATCTTGTTGTACTGTTGGTCATTCCTTGTGAGTTTCAATGCAACTTTGCTGTCCTCAAGCTTGAGTACTCGAGTTCCAATAAATATATCCGTTGCTCCTTTCTTCTGAGTCTTTGAGTCCCAAGTCCTAAGTCCTCGTTCTCGGCAACTGGTGGCAGCGGTGGGATCAGTCTGGGCAGTCCGGGACGCGGTCCCAGGCAAGGGAGTGGTGAGAGACCAGCTGGCAATTGATCCGGGTCAGGTGAGCTGTGGTTTTCTTTTGTTTTTTCCTTTTTAGCCCGGGGGTCAGTCCAAATTGTAACCCACTCTCTCTTGCTCGGTCGCCGTACGTTCCGTTCCCTGCTCATACCTGTTCCACGAACCTAAATTTAATTACGGACCGCTTGGGTCCTGGAGCAACTGATTGTTTATGGACTCGTTAGGGTAACGTTACGTAAGGAGAAGTGCCCCACGTTGGGCGCCTGAGGTTAAGGGGTAATAGATCTCTGGGTTGTGAGGGTAAGGATAAGGGCGGCGTCCCGAACCGAGGCCTACCCGGGAGACGTTGGAATTTTAAGTAAGATCAGAACTATTATACGGGCGTAGGACGCCAGGAAAGTGCAGTAAGGGTAGGATAGACGGCTGTGTAGGCGGGCGAGCCTCTCAGGAGAGTAGGTAGCGCGGCCGTACCACGCGAGGCGGGCGAACCTCACGAGTACAAGACTGCGAGCCTCTCAGAGTTAGGTAGACGGCTGTAAACGCGAGGCGGGCGAACCTCACGAGTACAAGGCTACGTCGGTAAACTAAATTTTCCTAGGATGGGTAACAGTATGGGTAATAAGACAGTAAAGGCAGGTGAACCGCTTAGACATACCCCAGCATTTTTTATGTTTAAGAGGTATGGCTATGCTGCTGTGAGACCAGGGAAGTCATGGGTTGCATTGACGAAGGATTTAGGAGAACCGTGGCCCGAAGGAGGGTCTTTTGCGCTGGAAAAATTGGACGTATTGTATGAGACATTAGAAAAGTTCGAACAGGCCACGAAACACTTTCCGCCTGACTATTGGAAAGTCTTTGGCTGGTGGAAGGAAGAAGCGATGAAGCGACACGCAAAGTCGAAACAGGCCAGCTTGGCCGGTGAGGTAACTAAACTCAAGGGTCTGAGGAAACAGGCGAATAAAGAGCAGGATGAAGCGCTTAAGGAAATAGAGAGGCAGGCCAACGCGCGACTGATGCCGCTCGTTGAAAAACCAGACCCCGCGAGAGGGGAGGCAGTGACCAATCTACCCTCCCCAGCCCCAGTCCTAAGCTCTGTCCCAGGGTTTCAGGCACCACCTATCCTTTCTGCGCCCCCGCTACCACCTCCCTATAACCCCGCTACCATCGCGCCCCAGATACCCCAGAACCACCCGAGCCAGGGAAGGCCGTTTGCACAACTCGGGGCTAACGGAATAGATGACGGGACCGACATCGCAGGGTTCCCGCCACCGATAGGACCGGATGGGTTATACCCCTCACTGGTAGGTTGTAAGGGGAAAAGGACCTCACAAACTACCCCATCGGAATGTCAGGAAATAGAGGAAAAGAAAACATTGTGCCCTGTACAAGTTATCGGGGTTGACGCAGCAGGTCATGGGGTTCGGGAAAGAGTACCATGGAAAGAATCCTCTTTAACTGTAATGCGGGAAAGGATTCAACATTTGCTTATTGAGGATCCGCGGCAGATAGTGCCGACCATGTCGAATTGGTTTATGGCTGGCGAGTGCGACTATAGAGACATAACTCATATGGGAGTATCCGTGCTCCCACCCAAAGTATGGGAAAGGGCTAGACAAAGAGCACACTGGCCGCACGACGACCCAAGGGCGGTGGGTGCAATCCCCCGGATAACACTAGTACAATGGGACGCACTGAAGCTCCGGCTGCTGGGTGCCATCGAGCATGCGCTGTTGCCAGCAGGAGGTCCGGATTGGGGAAAAATTGGGGCCATAAAACAAAAGGCAGGAGAACCAATTGGAGAGTACCGAGAAAGGTTGGAAAAGGCCATTGCGCGCTGGGGAGGACTGGGTCCGATGCAGCTGGGAGGGCTACCCCAACCATTGGTAAATCAATATCTAATCGAGGGGCTTCGGCCGGTGTTAAAGAAACAGGTACAGACCGTCCTCTTCGGCTGGAAGGGAATGACAACCAACGAATTATGCGACAAACTGGAACAATGCCCGGGCTCCTCCCTAGAGGAGAAGAAGGATATTAAGGAGGAAATATTGCAAATGTTTGTCCAAGAGAAACGGGCTCAATTTAATCAGAATAAAAAGGGGGATCAGAGTCAGAACTACATACACGAACAGTGCCAGAAGTGGGGACCTGTTCGAGGTCCAGAGGAACATAGGAGGAGTTGTTATCCTCTTTTCTATAAGGGCCAATTCCCCAACGGAGAGTGGATCCACAACGAAAATGAGAACTGCGACGGTTGTACTGAGGAAGATTTTGGACTAATTAATATGAACGAGGTGAAACAACAATGGACAATACCACCCCCTCTTCCCCCTCCTCCTCAAAACCCTCAAACTTGGACTGTGCAAGGGCCCCCTCCCCAAAATTGGTATCCACCAAGACCCCTTCTCCAAAACCCCGGACCACCCCCCAATAGTGGGATGCAGAACGGACCAAGGGGGAACTGGGCCCCGCCTCGGGGTCCGCCGCAGTGGCAACCAGTGAACCAGTCACATTGGGGGCCGCCAGAACGCCGGCAGGGCGGAAGGGGCGCTGTAGAGGGACGACCTATGCCCTCCGCACCACCGGTTCCACAGGAACCGTGCCATTATTGCAAGCAGATGGGACACTGGATACGTGATTGCCCAAAGGCTCGTAAGGGGTTTCAGCCCCAATACAATAGAGGGGCCTATTGACGGGACGCTGGCGAGTCGCCCAAGGAGTGTCCTCTCTTGACCATGACACCGGCAGAGGAACCAACCATGATGTTGGACGTGGAGGGAAGACAATTAGAATTTCTCGTAGATACGGGCGCGACTCGCAGCACAATTAACAAGGGGCAATTGCCCTCTTTGCGCCCTACGGCCAGGAACGTTCAAATACTGGGTGTTTCGGGTTTACCCCAAGCGCTTCCTATTTCGGAGGAAGTGCGAGTAACATGCGGCCCGCTGGAGGCTAAACATGCATTTTTGATGACCACTACCGCCCCGACCAATTTGTTGGGACGGGATTTATTGTGCCGCTTGGGCTGTCAGATCTCATGTACCGAGGAGGGAGTTTTCGTAGACGTCGCGGAATCTAAACGCGACTTGGTAATGACGGCATTGTCTCGGCCCGGCCCCACCGTGTATTGGTGGCGCATGGATGAAGGGGCTCTGGCTACCTGGACGCATATCATAGATAATGTGTGTTTGGACAACGCAGTTCTGCGAGATTGGCTACAACTGCACGAAATTTCGATAAAAACCTTAAAGGATAGTCCACCCCATTGCACTGCGTACTATGATGCAACGGGCGACGACGAGAATTATCGAGAAAAGGTTAAGGAGAAGCTGGGCGAGCGCACGCCTCTGCACTTGTCACGGATGTGGATCGGCCGCGAGGGAATAGGAATCGAGGCAGTCCTAACCTCGAGTCAGCGTGCATTGACCCGATACCCCGAAGGAGCGGCCGCCCATGTTACCCTCACTACTGCCAAGGGGTGGCCGCCGGAAAGTGTAGGTTGGATGGTAGGGAGGTTACGTGAAGTTCCCCTACAAGGTTATCGGAGTAAGAAGGGCCGTTGGACTTTGAAACGGCTCCAAAATGGCGAAGGGTTCTCAATTGACTTCAAGACACAACGGAGGGATGGAACGTTCGAAGCAACAGAGTTGCCTCCTAAGGGCACCTATGCCATGAGGGCAGTGCTGACGGACCCGGGTGAGTCAGATTACCTCCTAGCGGAGGTGCCAGACAATTTATGGCCCAAAAGCGACGGTGAGGTTGGACGGATGCGAGACGCCGAACCTCTAGTGATAGCAGTGCAGCCGGGGATGCGCTTGCCAAATGTAAAACAGTATAAGCTACGACCTGAGGCCGACGTAGGCATAGCACCAGTGATTCAATCCCTAGTGGAACAGAAGATTATCGTGGAAACTAACAGCCCATGTAATACACCAATTTTGCCAGTTAAAAAGCCGTCAAAGGACAAATGGAGGTTTGTACAGGATTTAAGGGAGGTGAACAAGGTGATACAGGGCATACACCCACTAGTTCCAAACGGAGAAACCCTCATGATGTCAATTCCACCGGATGCAACATACTTCACGGTCATCGACCTTTGTTCTGCGTTTTTCTCTGTGCCCATCGCGCCTGAGTCACAATACTTGTTCGCTTTCACCCATAGGGGGCGCCAGTATACTTGGACAGTACTACCTCAGGGGTTTTCAGATAGCCCCACTCTGTTTTCCCGGGCGCTGCACCGCGACCTGGCGGATGTGGAATTGAAGGGAGGGTCAGTGTTGCTGCAATACGTTGACGATTTGTTGATTTGCTCCCCTTCAAAGGAGGCGTGCGAAATGGATTCTTTGGCCCTATTAAAGGCCTTGGCGGCCAAAGGCCACAAAGTAGGCAGACCAAAACTTCAGTTTGTGCGGCAGGTTGTAACTTACTTGGGACACGCCATTTCGCATGGAAAACGAGAATTGGATGCTGGACGGGTGACCGCTATCATGGAGCTGCCTCGCCCTCGCTGGCAACGACAAATGCTGCGCTTCCTAGGTATGACGGGTTACTGCCGCACTTGGATACTTGATTTTGCGCTGCTGGCTAAACCACTGTACGAGGCGACCAAATCAAATGCCCCGGACCTATTGATATGGACGGATGAATTGAGGCGATGTTTTGACGGGCTGAAACAGGCGCTGGTTACGGCACCGTCATTAGGACTCCCGGATTATGCGAAACCATTTACCCTTTACACTCACGCCGTGGGAGGTTTCGCCCAGTCAGTTTTGACACAGACCCATGGGGATAAGGAGCGGCCGGTGGCTTACTTTAGTAAAAAGTTAGACCCGGTCGAACAAGGGTTTCCAGTGTGCTTGCAAGCCGTGGCAGCGGCCAGGTACGCAGTAGAAAGAACAGCGGACATTGTTATGGGACACCCAGTAACGCTACGGGTACCACATTGCGTCACTTCGCTGTTGTCACAGCGAAGCACACAGCATTTGTCTAACACTAGATTAATGCAATACGAATCCGCACTGATCACTGCAGCCAACATCACGATCGAACGTTGCACGACGCTCAACCCAGCCTCACTGATGCCCACTCCTGAGGAGGGCGAACCTCATGTGTGCTCCGACGTTGTGCAGCTAGTCTCCACGGTGCGATCGGATTTAAAGGACAATCCCTTAGAATACCCCGACTGTATATATTATGTCGATGGATCAGCTAGGCGCGCATGGGACGGGTCTCTGTTGTCCGGGTACGCCGTGTGCTCGGATAGCGAAACGGTAGAAAGCGGGCGTCTTCCACCTACATTTTCCGCACAGCAGGCGGAGCTGTGCGCCTTGACCAGAGCGTGCAGCTTGGCGGAAGGCCTTGCCGTCAACATTTACACAGATTCGGCCTACGCTCACGGCGTAGTCCACGATAAAGGAGCCATCTGGAAGATGAGAGGTTTTCTCACATCTGCCGGTTCAGTGATAAAGAACGGCGCGCTGGTAGAAGGGCTCCTCCGAAGCATTTTACTTCCCCGCGCTATCGCGGTAATTAAGTGTCGTGGCCACCAAAGGGCGGACACTGACGTTGCCCGGGGCAACGCAAGGGCGGACGAGGCGGCAGGAAAGGCCGCCAACCAACAGATAGAACGCAACATGCCGATGGTGACACGAGCACAGAAGACAGCCGCACAGATTGCTGACATACCGACTGCGGGACCACCCGCCACACCAACTAAGGACGATATCATAAATTTGCAAAATGCTGCACCGACGGCCGAACACGAGGTCTGGCTCAAACGAGGAGCGATACGCCCTGGGCCAGGGGAAATGTGGACCCTTGATGAAAAACCTATAGCACCCCAGGCTTTACTGCCCTGGCTGGCACGCATGGCTCATCAGAATGGTCATGTGTGCCAGAGGGGGGTGATGGGACAGATAGACTACACTTGGGCAGCGCCAGGACTGTCACGGATTGTATCCGAAGTGTGCCGATCGTGTGTGGTCTGCCAGCAACACAATAGAGGGGCGCCACCGAGACATGCACATGATGGGGGACGACCCCCGCCTAGTGGGCCGTTCGCAACTATTGAGTTCGATTTTACAGAATTGGAACCAAGCATGTCGTTTCGCTATGTGTTGGTAATCGTAGATACGTTCACCAAATGGGTCGAAGCATACCCATGCGTCAAATCCGATGCTCCGACAGTAGTGAAGCGCCTCGTGCGGGATTTTATGTGCAGATTTGGCATTCCCCAGATAATTTCGTCAGATCAAGGAGGCCATTTCACGGCGCAGGTGGTTAAGGGCATTCTGAAGGCGTTGGGCGTTAAACAATCCTTCCATTGCGTCTACCACCCACAGTCCTCAGGACTTGTGGAACGAACGAACAAGACTTTAAAGAATAAACTAGCGAAACTTTGCGCAGACACAGGCTTGAGGTGGCCAGAGGCTCTTCCGCTTGCATTGATGAGCATTCGTTCCACCCCGGGTCGCACTACGGGCCTTTCCCCCCACGAAATATTAATGGGACGACCTATGAGCTTGCCCGTTTCAGCACCAACAGACATGTCCACCCTTGCTTTGCCAGTAATGGATGACATGCTTTTGAGATTTTGCATAGGCTTGTCGAATGTGGCACGCAGCATCCATGCTCGAGTACGAGAGGCGCTGCCTGAACCAATAGGCCACGCCATCCACAACTTTCAGGCCGGCGACTGGGTGCTCGTGAAGCACTTCACCCGCAAGGCTGCTTTGGAGCCACGGTGGAAGGGACCATTCCAGGTGCTACTGGTCACACCGACGGCAGTCTTCTGCGAGGGTAAACCTTCGTGGATCCACGCCACCCATTGTAAGTTGTCCATCCCCGCACCACAAGCCACACAAGACACCGCACCTCACATTGCTGCAGACACCACACCTCACACCGCTGAAGACAATGCACCGTCTAGGGCACCACAGTCTCCTAAGGGCGGCGATGACGGTCATGATGATGGGAATTCTGGGCAGCTGCCTAACAAACCCCGCCAAGGATAGGCTTCTGCAGTTTAACCCACTGAGAGAGGATCTCCCCAAATACCCAGGACACGACAACTACACGTTATTTAAACTTTACTCCGTCAAATACATAACGGCTCCCCGGGGACAGGGGATAGTAGTACATTGCTGTGAGTTGGAGACACATTTCAAGTGGTTATCTGTAAGATGGATGGAAGCCATGGTGGTACATAATGGGACACCACAGGCACGCATGACAACCCCACGCATAGTCTTAACTAAAGTTAGGCAGGTGGAAAATGGAAGGTTTACTGGGACCGTGAATAGTCACGCCGCCGCAGGATATCAATGGGGCACGGGCATCGACAATACTACTCTCCTACTGTCGCATGCCCTCGTCGGCCCACACACCACGATAATACTTGAATGTGGAATATGGCCCCCGCGCACGCTGATTAGAAGGAACAAAAAGAGGGGAGATACCCAACACCAAATCCGGCCTAGTTGTGCCGCCTACGTCATTAAACCCCCTCCTGCCCGGGAAGTAAGAAGGAAGCCAGAGGAGAACACATACTGGAAGGTCGCACGGCATATGGCCACAGTACAGAATAGGACACAGTGTTGGATGTGTATGCACCTTCCCCGCACCAGCACAGCAGGCATACCAATGGTAGTGTTACCCCTATCACTCAATGATTTGTGCTCGAAGCCACTAGATACCAAATGCATTAGTACAACCCTGACAAGCCAAGGTTCTGACGGAACTGCGTGTAAACGAGTTTTCCAGTATTCACCCCCCATCCAGTCCCAACACTTTGAGGAACGTCCGGCGCCGGTCTGGGTTAAACCGGCTAGGGGGGCCCTCTGCTTAGAAGGAAAGGGCCAAGTAATGGTAGGCAAATCCGTGTGTAGAGATACCCTTCCCGCGGACCCGAGAAAAGGGAAACACACGCTCCTAGTGAACGTTACAAGCTCGCCCTTGCATAACCTCACACACCTCCAGTTGGCATGGAAAGGGGAAAACGGGACAAACACTATCCCAGGTCTTCTCACTTGCATGACCACCCATTTAGTGGCTCCGCACGGGACCATGTTTGTATGCGGGAATAAAGCTTACCCGTATTTACCTGATAATTGGGGAGGAATTTGCTATTTAGGATCAGTTTTCCCTGAGATGGAAATGCGACAGCACTTGCATAATACCACCGCACTCATAAGGACACCACGAAGCACTTATTGGCACGACGACGACACCACTACTTTACACGGCGCTGATTGGGAGAAAGCCGTTAGCTTCTTCTTCCCATGGGCTGGGACGGTCATGAACAGTTACCGCATTGACAAAATTGCGTTAATCTTAGAAACTGTGGCCAACGCCACCGCTACAGCACACGACGAAATGTTGGACACAGTTGTCCATCTGCGTACAATGGTTATGCAAAATAGGGTTGCATTAGATATGCTATTGGCAGAACGAGGAGGGGTATGTGGGATAATTGAGGGTAAATGTTGCACTTTTATTCCTGACCCCTCACAGGGTGTCAGTGCTGCTATTATAACGTTAAGGGAAAGCGCTCACTCATTGACAAGGGATCGCTTGGATCGGGAAGCCTCCCACCAGTGGCTTACCGACTGGTTCAAAGGGTGGACAGGCACAATTGTAAAGTGGGTACTAACCGCTTTGGCAATAGTCCTTGGAATCGTGGTTAGTTGTGTGATAATCAAGGCTTTAGTCCTTGCGTGTGTGAGGAAGTTTTCCACAGGATGGACACTGAAGACGACACCGGAAAAGGCCATGGTGATGATCGACCAGCGGATCGCGGGTCCGGATGACACACCAGCTGTCAACTCAACTGCCAGTCGCGGATCCTGGAACGACGACCTGAACGAGTCCCTGGGCCGCGACAATGAGATCTTCGCTTCCGAAGATTGTTCTTCCATTGCTGATATTACCGATAATGATGTCGAGTACACTTATGCGGACCTCGAAGCATTTCAGGCTACCAGAAGGCCGTTTAAACTGGGCCCCGACACGTCGGAAGAAGAAATCGACGATTTCCTGAAGGATTCCTCTCGTTTCTTCACGATATGCCATGCCGTGGCTATGACTATGGGCCGTCCACTCCGCAGGCCAACGCCACCTGAAAATAATGTTACTGATGATGTTACCAATGATGATGTGGGCCACTTGCGAGGGTCCCCGGCTGATGTTTATGTTTCAATGCAGGCTCTGCCTCTCCATGTTTCACGAGCTCACCTTTATGTCTCACAAGCCCACAGTGAGTCAAACGCCACTGACCCAGTTCGGGATTTGGACCCAGCTGTGAACCCAAGCCCGGATGGAGAGGAACTCGATCGTGAAAATACTCTGAGTTCCGAGTCTGATTGTTTTGGAGATTCGCCCTTGAATAACAGCGAAGCAAGCAGCATCGCCTCGGACGATCTCGACTTTGACCCAAAGGAAGTTTCTCTCCCACCTTTGGATCGTTATGCTTTATTTCATGGCCATAGGTTTGAGCCACCTGATACTGACGATGTTGTGTCTTCCCCAGATCACCAGCACGTAAGAGACCTCATGAACATGAATATCGATTGAGCGCTGAAGATCGACAAGGATTTCACTTGGGGAAGCCTGGGCGAGCTCCAGTTGGGGAGGAGTCCGGCTGCACCTCTGTGGTCCAAGGGTGGGTCGGAGATCTTCCTGGGTGTGGACCCCGGTGGAACCAGAGGTCTTCGTTGTGGATTTGGCGCGCTATTCGATCTTCATGTCTCTACGGTCTCACCTCATACACCCATCTACACCCGACTTACATCATACATCCACTTACACCCACTTGCACCCACACACCCGCGGATCAGCCTGCTGGGTTCGTTGTGCGGTACTGGGTACGGGACATGCTCACTGGGCTGCATTCGTGTGGTACGTTACGTTTAGTTACACTCTCTCTCTCTCCCACCTCTTTTGGTGGATTTTGTGTGCCATTTGATCACTCTGCTTTTACGGCCTTACATTGCATACTCACATACAGACGCGAATCATCCTACTGAGTTTGTGTGGTGCTTTGGTACGGGACATTCTTACGGGGCTGCCTTCGCGTGATATGTTGAATGATTTTTCTGTTTTTGTTTGAAATAAAGGCCTTTGATTGGCTCGTAGATAACTTTGTATCTTAGATCCAAAAGGGCGGTATGTAGGGAGCTGTAATGCCCCTCCCCCTTTGTATATCCTTGCTGCTTTACCGATTACCAAGTATAATCAATTATATGTTTTGTTTTGACTTGCTACTGTACTTTTTCTGATACTGAGTTCTTTCTACTGCATTGAGGATGTGTAATATCCTAATAAGGAGTTCTCTGCCTTTGTGCTCTGGCCTGCGTGGGCGCAATCTCTAGTTCCCCTTTCCAGGCCTTGAAGGCAACTCTTATCTCTCTTTGCCTGTTTCCTGTTTTTGCCATTATCTTGCAAGTTGACAGTTTTACGAGTGACCACTCCCCTTTGTACTTTCCCAAGCCAGCTGCTATACAGAAAGTTGTAAACATGTTGTCACATAATGCTGACCATCTCCTTATCAGAAGCTAACCCATGACTGGCCTTGGATGAACTTCCTTTAATTAACTGAACAACAGGATGGGACTATGGTGGGGGACCCAATGAGCCCATTCTGTCTCTGTGTCTTGTGAGCTAACTCCACCCCTGACTTTCCTTTATATAAAGCAATGTTAATTGAATTATTTCAGAGCATCTTGTTGTACTGTTGGTCATTCCTTGTGAGTTTCAATGCAACTTTGCTGTCCTCAAGCTTGAGTACTCGAGTTCCAATAAATATATCCGTTGCTCCTTTCTTCTGAGTCTTTGAGTCCCAAGTCCTAAGTCCTCGTTCTCGGCATATATATATATATATATATATATATATATATATATATATTGCAACCCCTAACTTGACGAGGAAGTCAGGCACAGATTGAGTCTCACCCCAACAACCTATTAGCAACAAGTGTCGCCTGCCACGCGAGCACATTGCCTCTGTCCTGCGCACTGGCAGAGTTGGGGGGGGGGGGGCAGGGGAGGCAATGCCCCCACCTTCATTTTTTCAGTAGTTTACAATTAAGATAAAAACATCCCGTATTTAAACATGAGTAAAAAGAATGAACGTAAACTGTAACTACACTAACAAACGGTAATTTTGGAAGTCAGACCTAGCTACCCAGTACTAATATTGAGCCCTTGCTCCCACGAATAGAGAACACAAACTATGCCTATGGTCCTGCTCATCACCAGTTAGGAGGTTTGCAGTCAGGAATATTAAACTGAGCCAAAGAAGCGCACTGACCCTATGACATAACATAATTTATGCGCAAGACGTCAGCATCATGTAATAGGGTCAATGCGCTTGTTTGGCTCAATATATATAGGGGAATACAGTGTTATTACTAATCAATGGCAGCATTTACTAATTGCAAGGTTTATGCGATTTAATATTTGCGATTTAATATTTGCGATTTTATATTTGTGCAGCTACTGTATGTTTTTGTCATGCCATCAGCAAGTAGAGCAAGTGCCATACATCGAGTGTAGAATCAGGGACTGTAATATTGCAGCCTTGACATGTTGATGAAAACAAGTGCATCGGCAGAAAATGCAGAACCTCAGTAGAATGGTATGACAGGTCGGCATGGTGCAGTTTGGTGCACTGCATGGTCGTGCTAAGCATATATATAGCCCATTCACCCACATTGTTCAAATTGACAGCTCGCCACAGTCCCGGCCCTGCGGTGACAGTTTTAATTAGTCCATTATATAAGCAATCAGGCAAACACAATGTACAGCGCCATAACAATGCACCAAACCCCACCATTCAGTGGGATTATTTGATGCAGCAGTGTTTTATTACCATACCAATTCGCTGAGTACTTTGTTAAAGAAATACTGTGGGTGAAAGGAAAAACAAGCAATCAAAACGAGGCAGCCTGACTTTTATAACCACTCAGATATTAGAAAGATGAGAGAAACAACTGCATGTATGTTTGCGGAGAATGTAAAAAGGGTATTCACATGTCACGTGGTGATGAAAGATAAACAGGTTTATGATGTTGGCGTCTGTCAGAGGTGGTTCTGCTCCATGGGCTCTGACCCAGAGCCCCAGCCAAGCGTGAAATCAGGCATAGGAAAGGAATCCAGTTGGCTCGAGCCCACCACATCATGTCAATGTCATGAAACGTCAACCTTCATCCTTTTTATTGTGCCATTGCTTGGCTTTTGCTGTACAAATCTAGAACAAATGGTCGCAATTTATGACAACTAGCATGTAAGGAATATTATGTTTGGGGCCATTGAAATACAACGTCCTTACTGAAGGGAAGAGGGGTTGTGACCTTTATGGTGGGTGATAATTATGATAGGTATAAAATTGAGATCACGATAAAATTTAATGTGCTGCACATTGAAGCTTTTTCAAAAATGCATGCTTGAGAAAAAGGTACATTTAACATGAGACAAATAAGATAATCATTTGAGGAGGAGAAGGCAACAGAGGTGAAGTTTAATCAGTCGATGGAGACTATTGAGGACTGGTAAATGTAAAAGATACAAAGAGGTTCCATCAGTTTATGCAATACTTCAGGTCTAATGGTCTCCACTGCAGACCTTTCTTTTCCCACTTAATTTCAAATGTGATATATATATATATATTGTATTCAGGATACCCAGTCTGGGATGGCAAGATGACATAGAGATATGCACACTCACCTCTAAGCTGTCTAGCCTGGGTTAAAATATTGGCCCTCCTGAAAACTATCATCTTGGTGTTTCACAGGCTGGGTGATTCATAAATGTGCATGCCTTCTGTTAGATGAACTTGAATCTCCTCTCCCTCTCAAGTCTGGAGCGCCTCAAGGCACTGTTCTGGGTCCAGTCCTATTCCCGATCTTCATAAATGATCTCTCTGACTCTTTGAAAAATCCCATTTATATATTTGCTGACGACTCCACCCTCTGCCGTGACATCCCTCATCATTCTGACAGATAGGCAACATCTTCTTCCTTCTCCTCAGACCTTGACAAAATCACAAAATGGTCAAACACTTGGAACATGTCCTTCATCCTGACGAATCTCAAACTCTATCTCTCTCTGCTATAACTCTATAACCCCTTCGTAAAACAGTCCTTCCTTGGTACATCTGAGCTTCTATACACCTCCAAGGCTTTCATCCACAGCTTGATGGAGTACTGCTCTCCCTTGTGGGCTGGCACTCCTGCCTCACATCTTGATGCCGTGGAAACTAAGGCCATCAACATTATCGGAATCTCCTACAATGAAGCTGAGTATACGGCTCAATCTCATTGCCATTGCAGACAGGTCAGTGGTCTCTCTGTCTTCTACCAGATCTTTTTTAGTCTTGCACTCTCTGTTCTTTCTGTGATTTCTCCGATGTATACAGGGCACACACAGGTCCATGATCAACCCCACTCTGGTAAAACTACTGTGACGGATTCGGCACTTATTATTATTATTATTATTGCTGTTATTATTATTATTATTGTGGGTTCTAAGTATTATGGGTATTGCTGTTTAAGGGAAATGGTTATTTTGGTTAAAAGGTTAAAAGCACTCATGGTAAAAAGGAGACAGGAAATCGTATCGTGAGCCGGAAGACGAATGGAGCGAAGAGGAAGAGGCGTGGAGAGAAGTAAAAAGACGATCTTGGTTGAAGCTCTGTACCGAGCGGTCGAGCGTACAGTGCGAGTGAACTTTGAGTCCCAGAAGGGAAGTTCGTGCGATAGGTGATATCGCCGGAGTGCTGTGGAGCCTGCGTAGTCAGGTATCTGCATTGAGGTTCCGGAGTATCCTTGCCTCGAAGCCCCGGCTCGAGTGAAAGCCGTCCGCCATTTCGCCACGCACGCTGCCTTTAGTGAAAAAGGTTTTTGTCGCATCCGCCGGGCATTAATCCCTGGTGGGTTGCCGGGGACGGCTGTGCAAGAAAGTGGCTTTTTGAGGATTACAAGGAGACTCGCTGATTGAACCGCAAACGTGTACGTCGGAGCGCGTCTTTGGGAGGTTTTCCATTCCACCGCTATTTTGCTGGGTGTTGAACCACGTGACCTCTGGGTTGCTTCGATCGTCCATGCCTCAATTGATTTTGATCGGACATTGATCCAACGGTCACTGGAGCGAATCGACTTCGCCTTGGAGGGGTACAGAGACATTGGGGGAGTGCCATGAGTTTGGGTTAAAGGACTAGATAAGGTGGTACCATCTTAAGATAGTGATTGTAGGGTGAATTGCTATTATTATTTGTGTCGTGATTCCGGTGTGATTTATAATATATTATTATTGTTTGTTCATAACCCTTGGTGTGGTTTCACTATTGATTTGATTGTTTCATTTGATGATTTCATTGAGGGTTTCATTATTGATTGATTTCAACCAAGGATAACATATCTTTTTGCCGGGGACCCTCTCGGGGTTCGGAGGTTTACCGAGACCAGGGGATAGGGGAGGACCCCGTAACACTACCTTAATCCAGTATCACTGCTCACCTCCACTCATTTATTTCTCTTTTTCCTGCCTATGGAGCCAGGTTCCACATCCGCTTCAATCCCTTTCTTCCCTCCTAGTTTTCAAGACAACTGTTCACCACAATCTCATCCAAAACCATGATCTTTTTGCACATTTGTTAACCCCCTCCCTCCATCCCACCCAAATCCCTCCTAGATCCACTTCCAAATTTCCCGTTTTATTCCCTCCTGAGAGTTTCCTCCTGTATCCATCTTGTCCACCCGAGGCATCCTCTCCTGCCCCCTCATTCCTCCCACACCCATTGTTTCTCCAAGCCTGCCACTATCTTGGCCTTCAACTCTGCTGTTGGTGTTTCCCCACTCTCTCAACTTTTCCTTTTGTGCTGTTGCATCCTCATCCCTTCAGTGTACTGGTACTAGCTCTTTCACGAGCCTCGACTATGGATACAAAAAAACAAAAACAAAAGGGGATCCCGTCTGCTTGCATTAGTTGGTGGATGTTAAAGATCCCATGGTGTCCTATTTGAAGAGTATGCGAGCTATCGCTGGCACCTTGGCCAAATTCCAAATTCCTGCTGTAACTACTGCTGTGAAGGCAATGGCAAACTGCCCTGCATGACCCTTGCCAAGAAACTGCTTTGGCAGCACCGACGCTCTGTATTAGAGTACAGCATATCACATCTATGTAATACCTGATGGTCACTCTATGGCTTCAACTCTCGATTCAACATTCACATCCCCCTCCCCCTTCCCCCCCCTTTCCCCCCTACCCCTAACCCCTTCCCCCTCCCCCTCCCCTTTCCCCCTCCCCTTCCCCCTCCCCTCTCTTAATCTAATCAGTATGAATAAAACAAAAATTCCTCTGCAACTGTTGGACCGATGGACACGAAATTTTCAGAATATGAGCGGCTCCTGTACAATTTTTTAATGATAATTATAATAGTGTAGCAGCATAGCAAACCTGTTGTGCATTTTGTGATACAAGCACCAAATTTGGCACAAATGTACATTAATATGTTGCGAACATTTTCAGATATTGGGCCACTTGAAATTCCGTAATTTTTTTTTTCACATTTTTTCAAATTTCGTAATTTCAAATTTTTCGGGTGACACCGTCACAATTTCGGTCTTCGAGGCCGGCCGATATAGTGGGGCGGCTTAGCCCAAATATTCAAAAGAATTGTGCATTTTGTGATACAAGCACCAAATTTGGCACAAATGTACATTAATATGTTGCGAACATTGTGTGGTCAGCAATGAAGACGAGAGTCTGAATTACATGTATGCAAAAGACCTTGTGAACCAGTGAAGCAAATACACGGGTAAGCATGAATTAAATCTAGGGCATGATATAATTTCCATGATGTTTACCTCTACACTCAATGGTGGAAGGAGGTAATGTTTTGATCCCAGCTTGTCTGTATGTCTGTTTGTCTGTTAGTCCACAAAATTCCAGACAAAGCTTGTAGTAGTGGTAGTTGTAGTGGTAGTGGTGATAACAGAAATTGTTATATAGAACTGAACTTATATTATTATTATATGCAGAAAATAACTTCATTTCTATATGCCCTGCAGTGGACAGGTTAATTGGTTTATGCACTGAAGGGGTCACCCTGGTGTGCACTGCTGTGTTCTGCCTCACTGAGTTGTTCAGGTATGACGTACTCAGCACAAGCTTCCGGTCGGCCCGGAGGTGGGGGTGCGGGGCCTGTCACGGAACGTCAAAACAAACGGCCTGCCGGGGCCGCCCAAAAGTCGGGCGTGAGGGGCGCGTCCACTAATGGAACGCCTCTCGCTTCCCAGATCGAGGGCCACGTGGTCAGGAGAACCTCGTCCCTTCCTGTCACACTTTGCCTATCGGCCGGCCTCGAAGACCGAAATTGTGACGGTGTCACCCGAAAAATTTGAAATTACGAAATTTGAAAAAATTTGAAAAAACAAATTACGGAATTTCAAGTGGCCCAATATCTGAAAATGTTCGCAACATATTAATGTACATTTGTGCCAAATTTGGTGCTTGTATCACAAAATGCACAATTCTTTTGAATATTTGGGCTAAGCCGCCCCACTATAACATTATAGGTCACGTGGTACAGACGCGATATTGGAAAAAATCGAAAAAATTTGCACCTCTATATCTCCGAAACCGCTCCATGAAAAAAATGAACCATGGCTCATTGTCAAGCAATCCCCTTGGGGAATAACATATGTTAATGATGATGTCATCTGTGCCTTCGTTATGACGTCATAATTCGTATCCTATCATTGTGAATTTTTTTCTCAGCAACTGTTGGTCTGATGGGCATGAAATTGTCACCATAGGAGCGCCTCCTCATGTAGAATATTTTAATGAAAATCATGACGTCATAGGTCACGTGGTACAGGCACCATCTTGGAAAAACTTCGCACCTCTATATCTCTGAAACCACTCCAGGGAAAGAACTGAGACCTGGCTCATTGTCAACTGCTCCCCATGGGGAATAAGATATATTAATGACGATGTCATCGGTGCCTTTGTTATGATGTCATAATTCGACAAATACAACACTTATCCATCTGATCATTATGAATTTTTTTTCAACAACGGTTCGTCTGATGGACACGAAATTTTCACCATAGGAGCGCCTCCTCCTTTAGAATATTTTAATGATATTCATGACATCATAGGTCATGTGGTACAGGTGCTATCTTGGAAAAACCGAAAAATGTTGCACCTGTACATCTCCAAAACCGCTGCTTGGGAAAAATTGAAACATGGCTCAATGTAAAGAACTCCATATGGCGAATCGGTGTTGTTAACGATGACGTCATTGATGCCATAATTATGACGCCATAATTCGACAGGGACAATGCTTAGTCTGATCAGTTTGAAATGCATTGAGCATGATCTATGCAACAATTATATGAGAGAATATAAATTTATGATGTCATCGCTCACGTGGTCTGGCAGCCATATTGGATCAAAGAAAAACAATGTTCAAAAACAGAAGAGTTGGCTCACAACAAGTTGACTGCGCAGGGTAAGTATTCTATGAATACCATCTAGTTTTATTACATGCAATTATTCTCTTTTTTTGAAGTTGGCCATTCACAAAAGCAGTTGATGATGACTGCATAAGATATTCAACAAATGTTGATGACTAAATCAGTAAATACTAGAACGTACTCGGTAGATCAGCGCATACCTCCACCAGGCTGAACAGTTTATGTTTTGTATCCCATTGATAGGCTGGATCTGGATTCGTTCCAGGACTAAAATCGAAACGGCTTGTTCTTGTTGCCTAACCAACTCATCCACTTATTTGTCATAACTCATCCACAACGTTTTGAAATTATGTACATATATACAGTGCATTCAGAAAGTATTCAGACCCCTTCCCTTTTTTCA
Organism: Myxine glutinosa; assembly: GCF_964187855.1. Classification (NCBI taxonomy): domain Eukaryota; kingdom Metazoa; phylum Chordata; class Myxini; order Myxiniformes; family Myxinidae; genus Myxine; species Myxine glutinosa. The sequence continues at coordinate 87,208,831 of NC_136263.1, read as the reverse complement.
CATTTTGTTATGTTGCAGCCTTATACTGAAATCGTTTTAATTCATTTTTCCCCTCATCAATCTACACTCAATACCCCATAATGACAAAGAGAAAACAGGATTTTAGAAAGTTTTGCAAATTTATTAAAAACAAAAAACTGAAATATCACATTTACATAAGTATTCAGACCCTTTGCTATGACACTTGAAATTTAGCTCAGGTCCCTCCCATTTCTCTTGATCATCATTGAGATGTTTCTACACCTTGATTGGAGTCCACGTGTGGTAAATTCAATTGATTGGACATGATTTGGAAAGGCACACACCTGTCTATATAAGGTCTCACAGCTGACAATGCATATCAGAGCAAAAACCAAGCGATGAGGTCGAAGGAACTGCCTGCAGAGCTCGGATAAAGGATTGTGTCGAGGCACAGATCTGGGGAAGCCTACGAAAAAAATTCTGCTGCATTGAAGGTTCTCAAGAGCACAGTGGCCTCCATAATTCTTAAATGGAAGAAGTTTGGAACAACCAGGACTCTTCCTAGAGCTGGCCGCCCGGCCAAACTGAGCAATCGGGGGAGAAGAACCTTGGTAATATAGGTGACCAAGAACCCGATGGTCACTCTGGCTGAGCTCCAGAGATCCTATGTGGGGATAGGAGAAATTTCCAGAAGGACAACCATCTCTGCAACACTCCACCGATCGGGACTTTATGTCAAAGTGGCCAGACGGAAGCCTCTCCTCAGTGAAAGATACATGAAAGCCAGCTTGGAGTTTGCAAAAAAGCACTTAAAGGACTCTCAAACTGTGAGAAGCAAGATTCTGTGGTCTGATGAAATCAAGATTGAACTGTTTGGCTTCCGTCTGGCCACTCTGCCAATAAAGCCCAGATCGATGGAGTATTGCAGTGATGATGTAGATAAATGCTCGACGTTTCTCAACATTACTTAAATACTCGACATTACTTAATATATATATATATATATATATATATATATATATATATATATATATATATATATATATATATATATATCTATATATATATATATATATATCTATATATATATATATATATATATCTATATATATATATATATATATCTATATATATATCTATATATATATATATATATCTATATATATATATATATATATATATATATATATATATATATATATATATATATATATATATATATATCTATATATATATATATATCGATATATATATATATATCTATATATATATATATATATATATACATATATATATATATATATATATATATATATATATATATATATATATATATATATATATATACATATATACATATATATATATATATATATATATATACATATATACATATATATATATATATATATATATATATATATACATATATACATATATATATACATATATACATATATATATACATATATACATATATATATATATATATATATATATATATATATATACATATATATATATATATATATATATATATATATATATATATACACACATTATACATATACATATATATATATATATATATATATATATATATATATATATATATATATATCTACACAGTTGTGGCCTAAAATATTGGCACCCTTGCACGTTTTTCAAATAACTAACAATTTTATCGAAAAATAAGTTGAAATTGACAAAACTATTTGAACTCCAAAATTCTTTATTTCACTGTTAATATTACAGAGCCTTTGTTTTTGATTCACAACTTAATATATCCTTTTAAATCAGTAAATAAAAAGAAATGGTGACATTGACAAAATTATTGACTAGACTTAATATTTGGTAACGAAGCGTTTGGACAAAATAACTGCAGTCAAGCGCTTCCTATAGCCATGAATGAGTTTCCTACACCTCACTACTGGCACGTTGGCCCACTCTTCTTGTGCAAACTGCTCCAGTTCTCCCAGATTTGAATGGTGCCTTCTCCCAACTGCTGTTTTCAGATCACCCCACAGGTGTTCAATGGGATTTCGATCTGGTCTCATTGCTGGCCACTTCAGAACAGAACAGTCCAGCGTTTTGTCTTGAACCATTCCTGGGTGCATCATGAAGTGTGTTTTGGGTCATGGACCTGCTGGCTGCAAGACCCATGACCTCTGACGGGCACCCAGCTTTCTGACAATGGGTTGAACATTGCACTCCAAAATGCCTTGGTAATCTCCTGATTTCATGCCATGCACACATTCAAGGCACCCAGTGTCAGAGCTGGCAGAGCAACACCAAAACATCACTGAACCTCCTCCATGTTTGAATGTAGGGAAGGTGCTCTTTTCTTTGAAGGCTTCATTTTGTTTTCTGTAAATGCAGAGATGATGTGCTTTACCAAAAAGCTCTAATTTGGTCTCATCTGTCCACAGGCTATTCTCCCAGAAAGATTTTGGCTTGTTCAGGTGTGTTTTGGCAAACTCTCGTCAGGCTTTCTTATGTCTCTCTCTCTCAGCAGTAGAGTCCTCCTGGGTCTCCTACCATAGATCCCCCTTTCATTGAGTTGGTGACAAATGGTGCGAGTTGAAACTGTCGTACCTTATGTCTGAAGGTCAGATTGAATCTGTTGGCAGTTGATCGAGGTGCTTTCTTCACCATTCTAACAATCCTTCGCGCAATCTTCGACCAAGTTTTCTCTTGTGGCCACATCCAGGGAGGTTGGCTACAGTGCCATGGGCCTTAAACTTCCTGATAACATTGCGTACGGTTGACACAGGAACATCAAGGTCTCTGCAGATGGACTTGTAGCCTTGAGATTGTCCGTGCTTAGCTACAATCTTGTGTCTGACCTCAGACAATTCTCTGGTTTTCTTTCTTTTCTCCATGCTCATTGCGGTAGTTTTACACGAATGTAAAACCTAGGTACACACAGTGACACAAAACAGCAGAATGACTTATTTTCTCTATTCAAACTGGTTGAATGAGTGATTTTTATATTGCTGGCAACTGCAGATCACCACAGGTGACTTCAATTCCAAAGTAAAGGATTTCACCTGCTTGAAATCTAATTATTTCTAACTTCTAATATTGTGCTAATATGGTGCCTAATATGGTGCCAATAATTTTGTCTGGGCCATTTTAGGATTTCTGTGTGGAATAAGCTAAGATTTAATTATTTTTTCAGGTTTTTTAGTTTTGTTCCACTGCAAACCAAAGAAATAAATCTGTGGATACCAAAATATATTTTTTAATTTCAACATTTTTCTTGAAGAAATGGTGCATTATTTGAATAAAGTGCGAGGGTGCCAATATTTTTGGCCACGACTATATCTATATATATATATAGTTTTATATATATATATAAAACTATATATATAGTTTTTGGCCCTTTCTCTCAATGGTGAATCACTTAAAAAATTTTGAAAAATTGCCGTATCTGGATGCGTATTCAGATCATCACCAAAATCAAACTGAATAGTCCGCGTCATATACACAACCTATCCACCAAGTTTCGTCCAAATCTGTCCATAACCTTTTGAGATATTGTGCTATATAATGTTTTAGCCCTATCGCTCAATGGTGAAGAATCACTGAAAAAATTCTCAGATCCAGATACGGATCTGGATCTTCACCAAATCTAATCATTTTGTCCTTGCCATTTATACCCAACCTCTCCACAAATTTTTGGCCAAATCCGTCCACACCTTTTTGAGATATCCTGATCACAAATAGACAGAAAAACAGACAGACAAACGAGAAGGCATCAGGCAGTAGTAACCTGACAGGTGTGACGAAAATCCTCAGTCACCTTGACCTTTTACCTACAGTGTATAGTCAAATAACATTGACAGCCTCATGTTTTTCTTTCTGAATCCTCTGGTAACGTTTGACGGAGATAGCTTAAAGCGTTTGCAAGGTATCACGCTCAGACAAACATACATGGCTCAGGAATGATTTATTTCAATGAAATTGATTTATCCTCCAGTTTTCAATTTTCAAATAATTAATCGATTAATTGATTGATCAATAAATCAAAAATATCCTTTTTAGCCAAATCACTTGGTCACTGTCATGTCCAAATATCAGCTTCCTAGCTATAAAGGTGCCTGATATATTCCCAAGATGAGAAAGGAAATAAATAAGTACATAATAAACCAATAATAATTCAGCAATTAATCAAAAATATTCAATTTTAATCATAACAAACAGACGGGGGTAAAAACATAACCTCCTTCCACCTTCGTTGGCGGAGGTAACAAGTGGTCTCTTTTACAAGTACATATGAGAGCAACTTGCAAAAACACTACAACACGATTCATGCCCCTTTAACAAAACAATATCGAGATGTCATATGAATGCTATTCTGTCATGAATGCTTGTGAAACTCTCTCTAACAAACTGACTCTGACTCTGTGCATGTGCATATCAAAATAAAGATCAAAATAAGAATTGTAGATAGAGAGAATTTTTTTGGGATATTCCGAAGATATTCCTCTCTTCCGGTGAAAACAAGCATTACAGACAATGCTCACAACATGGCATTTTGGTGTTATCACACCCTGTTTTCCCAAAATGGAAGTACAAATGTTTGAGCCAGGCAGACATGTGAAGGCAGTACAGCAATGCTGTTTGCAGTAATCTGAATTTGCATGTGAGAACCATTCTCCCAACAGAATTGCTGGTGGCTCCTACCTCATACCTCTTCATGACATCCATTCACAATAACCTAGACAGCCGTACAAGCTGCAAGGAACACTTCGCTCCTTTTACATGATTGCCATTCAAGGCCCATGCTTCATGAAAGCACAATACGAGGCCTCTAATCCAATTAAATGTGCTACTTAATTAAAAACCAACTAATGTCAGAGTCTGACTCTTCAAACAGACATCTCATGTCTCATGTCACAGTCCTTGTTGGCAGGAAGAAGGCAACCTCAGCCTGCTTTGATTAGACGGTTCACAAGATACTCCCCAGATGCAAAAAAAACATCTTAGCCATGAAGAATATTGCGTGCATAGACCTCTGTGAAATGTCTCCTTGGAGCTCAAATATTCTTGTTAGATGAAAGTAGATTAACAGAAAGATATTATTTTTACCTCTATGCATAACTAATCGGTGCAAGTGATGGTTAACCAGTCTATAATCTTGCAGATATATTTTAGACGGGCAATCATCTTTGTGTTGTAAGGGCAACTAGAACGACACTCAGTAGAGAGCATACTTCCACCTGGTTGGCCATATCACTCAATGGTGAAGAATCACTTTTAAAATACTAGCTGGAACCGGATCCAGATCATTAAAAAATTAAATAATTCTCATATCCGAATCCATATTCAGATCTTCACCAAAATCAAACCAAATTGTCCTTATCAGACACCCAACCTGTCCACCAAGTTTCGTCCAAATCCGTCGACAACGTTTTGAGATATCCTGCCATGTATCGTTTTTGGCCCTGTCTCCCAATGGTGAAGAATCACTTTAAAAATTCTAGGAGCCGGATCCGAATCCGAATCTTCACCAAAATCTAACCATTTCGTCCTTGTGACAGACGCAACATCTCTGCCAAATTTCGTCCGAATCCGTCCACAACTTTTTGAGATATTTTGTTCACAAACAAACAGACAGACAGGGGTGAAAACATAACCTCCATCCACCTTCGGTGGTCCTTGTCATATGCGCAACCAAAGGTGGATGGAGGTTAAAATAAAGAAAAATATCATGACCTGGAGGTTGCTTCATTTGAATTCCAAAATCATCGAGTTATATCTGGAATGGCAAATTTGAACTCACTTGGTCTACTTATTTTTACGTTTAACTCGATGTTCCCACCATGCAATGTCTTTCATCAAGTAAAATAAAGTGAGCAATTTGATTGCATGCCATAAGAATCCTCAACATTTACTTCATTTCAAAATTACAGCATGCACTTCAAATTGCGTGATATGATCTCGTGCGACTGTTCAGTAAATATGACAGGAATAAATTAAAGTTGTTACATCAAGTCACACGATAAACACAACATCATTTGAAAGATTGTTCAATCTCAAATTGCAGTCCAGGGATTAAATGAGTTTTTTGGCCTTTTAATAACTTCTCCAGTATAAAACACTATAGTTTCTCCAGTAATCAGAAAAACAATATGATTGTATAATGTCTTAATCAAGAAAAACAAGCTTTCAAGGTGACTTTAACAATCCACTTCCATATCAGCTTATAAGCATTTACTTTGTTGGGTTTAATATGATGGGATTTTTTTTCTATCTTATTCAAATACAGTAATACTTTTGGTGAAATACAAGTCGTACTGCACACAGCTGCCTTTTATGATTTAAATGTCAAACTCAAGTTTCTGCGTCATTAAGTCGGCTGGTATTCTTTGCAGAAGCTGCATGATCTTTGGAAATGATAACTCGATGTTCATCGTCCTCGTGCACATCAAGCGCTTTGATCAAACTGGTTCTTACCCTCAATATCCTAATATTCCGGAAAGCTACAAGAGGTCTGTTCTTAAAAGGAAACGGAGTCAATACTCAAGCTGACTTCAAGAAAACACTCTCAAAACTTGGTTAAACTATAAAGTAATGGCTCTGAAATAATTTAGATACGTTTTCTGCGGAAAGCATCATTAAAGCATCATTCAAACATGTGGAACATGTCTTTCAATCCTGACAAATCTCACACTCTTACTATGTCTCTCCGAAAAGATCGACTGGACAACCCTACCATCTACTTTCTCAACAATCCTCTCCAAGAAGTTCTGTCGCTCAAGCTTTTGGGTCTCACCATCTGCCATGATCTTTCTTGGGAAAACCACATTTCCAAGCTGGCCTCCAAAGCCAGTCGCCGACTGGGCATCCTCCGTCGTGCGAAGTCCTTCCTAGGCACACCTGAGCTCCTCACCACATACAAGGCTTTCATCCGCAGCTCAATGGAATACTGTTCTCCCCTATGGGCTGGTGCTCCTGCTTCACACCTGGCTCGGCTTCACGCTGTTGAATCCAAAGCTTTCAGAATCATTGGAATCTCCCGCGATGAAGCTATCTCTGAGGGCCTTTCACTCACTCACCGCAGGCAGGTAGGTGGTCTTTCTGTCTTCTACCGACTCCTCTCCGGCCTTGCTCCCCCAGCTCTCTATGTGCTCTGTCCCCCAAATATTCCTACAGGTCGCACAAGATCTGCCAACCACCCTCTGATGGTTAAACTGCCGAAATCTCGGCTCTCTGCTCACCTTTACTCTTTCATTCCTCTTTTCTCCCGCCTCTGGAACAAACTCCCACACTCACTTCAATCACACTCCTCCCTCCAGGTCTTCAAAACAGCTGTTCACCACCATCTCTTATCTTCCCCCATCCAAAACCTTGATCTTTTCTACCCCCACTAATTCACCCCAGATCCACCTTGTTTGAAATTCCAACTTCTTTCCTGGAAGTCTTGGCAGTGTCCATATGTTTTATACCTCTCCCACCCCCCCCCCCCCCCCTTCTCATGCCTCCCCCCCAAAGCCCTCTCCCTCCCACAGTTCTCTCGATGTCTCCATGTCTCTCAGTCCCTGCTCTCAAATGTTGTGTTTGTGTCCTTCCCCCTCTCTCCCCATCTTGTCTACCGCTCCCGATGTTATTTGTTTTGTGTGTCTGTTTGTCTTTCTGTGTGATTAATGTTCGCTCTTTCACGAGCCTCGATCTTGTATACAAAAAAAAAAGAAAAAAAAAAAAGTCATTCAGTTCATGTGAGTCACAGATTTATGAAAATATTATATTCTATCAAAAATATTCCAATTGCTTAGAAAATTCAAGAAAACTTATATGTCTATGAGCTTTATAAATGCAAATTGTTTTACAAAACAGCTGTTTGGTCATATATAGCCTATTTATCATGAAGTTAAATATACTCATTTTCTGGGTTTCTCCAAAATCAAGGTATTAATTCAGAAAATGCCCCAATTCGTTTCTCAAAACAGATACAGCACACCACAGACAATAAAAGGGCAGCGATAATGTGAAGCGAACATACAATAGGAATTAATCATAAACTGAATTAAAACCGGGCTCCATGCCCACAGACGCTGTTTGTGTCCATGTTATTACCCTAAATGCAAAAGGTCAGGTTTTTACTTGTGAAATCAAAGATTCGCAAGTATATACGTTCCCTGAGTATGTTTGTCTGTCTGTTTGTCTGAAAGTCGCCAACACCTCGCAATTCGAAACTGATCTTCACGAAACTTCATCAGATGGTAGAGCAAGTGGTGTCAGGAGTGGGATAGTAGATCGTCTTAGGGAGGCAAAAAGAAAGGAGGACAGTATTGATATGAAACTTAAATTGATAGAGCGTCAAAAATTGGAAAGCTATTGTTTGTGAGGTAAATAACCTTTCCCTTAAGGGCATCCTTAAGATGAGTATGCTTGCAAATACAAATATCCTTAAGTTTTTCCTTAAATTCTCCCCCAAACCTAAGACCCTTGGACTCCTGAAGATGTTTACACCCTTTAGACCACTTAGATCCCTTGGCCCAAGACCCCTTTCGGACCTTTAAACCTCTTAGATCCTAACTATTATCGGAGAATACCCTTTAAACCTCTTATAGACCCTTTGGACCCCTTTGGCAACTATTGTTTATCTGGATTTCACAAGTGTCTTGCTTTGGATGACATCTTTCTTGTTGCCCACGCCAAAGGAGAGATTATTGCATTTGAGTCTGTTTGTTTGTTTGTCTATCTGTCTGTCTGTCTGTATGTTGGTCCACACAGAATAAATATGATTTTCTCTGCAACCGTTGGTCCGATTGACAGGGAATTTTCACCATGGAAAACCTGCACTTGAAGTTGCCTCCTCCTGAAGATTTTTAAAAATGGTAATTATGACATCATAGGTCATGTGGTGTGGGGCCCATCTTGGAAAAACCGAAAAACTTTGCACCTCTATATCTCCAAAAGCACAGCATAGAAAAAAAATGAGACATGGCTCATTGTAAAGAACTCTCCATGTGGAATAACATATGACGGAGGAAGATCTGATATCGCCAAACATGGAATAAGGGCGGCCATGTTCCTCTATGGGACAATGTGAATGTTCTGGCGGCCTCCGCGAACAGGGCCAGAACGCAAATACTGGAGGCCTGGCACACTGGCCAAACGAGGGCACCGTTCACAGAGGAGACTGTGACTTTATCACAGGCGTACGGACCTCTCATTCATAAATACACTAGAGAGACACCGATGCTGGGAGGAGGACAAGGACAAAGTGGGACATCACCGACACAGGCGAAAAGGATAACACAAACACAATACACCGCTCAAACACTCACAAAACACTTGCAACACAAGCTTGTCATGGGTCAATGGTCACAAGGTCTCGCAACTTTGGGATTGGTTGACAGAATATGCCCACCCCCTCTCCCAGGTATATCTGGGAGGAGGTAAATAAGGGAATTACTTTGATAAAGGCTGGTGGAGGCCCAGTGCATGCCGGGTTGCTGGAAGAAACGTTGAGTTTTTAAGACGAGTTTTTAAGACAAAACTATAGGTTGGAGAACGGTAAAATGGACTTATTGGATATAATTCCCAACCACCGTTCATTACTTGATATATACACACACACACACACACACACACACATATATATATATATATATATATATACTGTATGTATGTATGTATGTATATATATATATATATATATATATATATATATAGATATATATATATATATATAGATATATATAGATATATATATATATATATATATATATATATATATATATATATATATATATATAGATAGATAGATATATATATATATATATAGATAGATAGATAGATATATATATATATATATATATATATATATATATATATATATATATGTATATATATATATATATATGTATATATATATATATACAGACTTGGCATTTAATATGGAATATTTTTTTTGTGGGGGTGAACTTACTTTTCAAGATGACTTAGAACCAAAAGTTCATTAGAATTATGTCGAAATTATTCTAGATTTTGTTAATGTGACCTTTAAAAGAAACAAAAACCACATTTCACATTTTGAAGTAAATAAATTGATCCTTGAAAGTGATGTAAACTGATATCGTACTCAATTCACGGACAATACTGTGTTAAGCTTTTGTACGTTTTCCAGAAGTATCTCTTTATTTTGCACATTAGCCAATTTTCTTTTCAACAAAAACAAAAGTTAAATTATGACTGGGATTACGGAGAGTAAAATTACAGTTCAGTACTTCGTGTAACCCCCACGAGCATTCAGGAGAGCACGTACACGTCGAGGCATGCTGTTCACGAGATTTGCCAAGGTTTGGACAGGAATCGCTTGCCATGCAGTGAAAATAGCCTGCTGCAATTCACGCACAGCAGTCGGCTGCTGGTCCAAGTTGTCGATTTGACGCGTTAATTCTGCCCACAAATTCTCTATCGGATTCATATCCGGGGACATGGCAGGCCACTCCATATGCTCGACACCACGGTCAGCAAGAAAATGTTGGATCATGCGAGCACGATGAGGCCCTGCATTGTCATCTTGGAAGACAAAGTTTACTCGAAAGGCTGCACGAACAAATGGAAGCAATGTTTCTTCCAGAATGGCCCTGTACTTGAACTGGTTCAGGTTTCCATTCAGAACAACCAGGTCAGTTTTGACCCCTGCATGAAAAGCAGCCAAAACGGTCACCCCACCACCTCCAGCTTGGACTCTTGGCACAATACAATCTTCGTTGTAGGCTTCATGCACTTGTCTGCGCACTCGGTTGCGGCCATCTTGACGATAGACCAGAAATCTAGACTCGTCACTGAAGGTCACGTGATTCCAGTGTCCTGGCTGCCATTGACGGTGCTCTCTGGCCCACTGCAATCGACGCTGGCGGTGTTGTCTGGTCAGGCGTGGCTTTCTCACGGGACGCCTGGCACGATAGCCTGCTTGAACCAGTCGTTGGTTGACTAGCCTTCTGGATACAGGCACATTTGTCAGTTGCTGCCACTCAGCCCGAAGCAGATTAGCTGACTTGGTACGGCCATTGCAGACTAACTGGTGCAGCTGGCGATCATCTCTCCTTGTGGTTCTGCGGGGACGTCCTGGCCTCGGTATTGGAGTAGGGACACCCCTCTGAGCATTTCGTTTCAGGATCTTTGACACCTGACCTTGAGTGATGCCCTACTGCCGAGCAATAGCACGCTGTTTCATGCCAGAATTTCGTAAAGCCACCACTCCATGACACACAGCATTGTCGAGTTGACGGACCATCTCCAGAGGAAGCGGCAATAACTTTTGTAGACGTACAGCAGTTGTTTTCCACTAATACAGAACGCAACAACCCTTATATACACGATTGTGAAGCCAATCGTCAAATGTACCTGTCCTTACATTTTGTCACGCCACCTGTGATATTATCCTGTTATTGACTTCTTGCTGCGAAAGACAATCAGTGACATGGTTCTTTTAACAAAGAAATCACCGAAGCGTAGAAGAAACTCACCAGATTGATATACTGAGTTCAGAAAGTAAACCCAAGTCAAGAAAAAAAAATATACCATATTAAATGCCAAGTCTGTATATATATATATATATATATATATATATATATATATATATATATATATATATATATAGATATATATATAGATATATATATATATATATATATATATATATATATATACAGTATATATATATATATATATATATATATATAAATAAATATATAGTCGTGTGACTGCTCTCAGTTAACACCGGGAGAGTCACGGAAGGCAATCGAGCGTTATTCCTGGGCGTACAGTTCAAACAGTGGATTTTATATATACGCGGGAGGAAGAAAGGGGAGGGGAAGATGAAGGGTCTTACCTGTTGTCTGCCGGCAGTCCCAAAGCCTGCAAAGAAAAGAACTCAAACGAAAAACAGGTTTAAAATGTTCAAGGAAAATAACAAAAGGATTTATTAAAAGAATGCCGGGACAAAGAAAAGCGCGACGATAAATACATTTCCTACATGGAGTGCTCCCGCACACAGAATCAAACACAGACAAAAGGGATGGAAGAACTGGAATGAACATAAAGATGTGTGATTTATTGTGCACTTAACTAAATCGGCTCGTCTCGTCAGTCCGCGAACGGCCCCGGAGGTCCGTGCGAGCGAACACGTCTTGGCGCGAAGTCCGTGCGCGGAACCAGGCCTCAAGCGCGCAGGCTCGAGCATTCGTCCACGCGTCGTTCCTAGTTCCCAGCTCTTCGTTCGCAACTCGGCCTCCTCACTATCCCCAGAAAGGTCTCAGCACACTACCGCCCACACCCAGAACGTGAAGGGGGGGAGAATTGTCAGCACTCAACCGTCTCTTTTCACATCCAGCTCGAGAAGCACGAGAAGCATGAGAAGGCCCAAGAGAAGAGGGAGAAGAGAAAGAATCCTGGCCGGACGCGGTTTTTACGTCCCACCTCTGACGTCATTGGTGCTTCTCCTCCAATCAGCGAGTTGCTTCTTGCTCCGGCCTTCCTGTTGGTCAACTCCCACCCAATCACTGCCCTTCTGGGTGTGACTCTCGGCCTGCCTGACCTTTGTGGTGATGTAGCTGGTTGCCGTCCCATCGGCAGTGCTCAGAACTGGCTTCTGGTTGGTTTTATTATTATTATTACCCTCGCCAAAGGAGAGGGTATTGCATTTGAGTCCATTTGTCTGTTTGTTTGTCTGTTTGTTTGTTTATTTGTCCGCACAGAATAAATATGATTTTCTCTGCAACCGTTGGTGCGATTAACAGGAAATTTTCACCATAGATCGGTGAAACTCCACCTGTATAATTTTTTAATGATAAGTATGACGTCATAGGTCATGTGGTTTGGCCGCCATCTTTGAAAAAATAGAAAAACTTTGCACCTCTATATGTCAGAAGCGCTGAATAGAAAAAATTGAGACAAGGCTCATTGTATAGAACTCTAAATGGGGAATAAAATATGTTCATGATGATGTCATAGGTACCTCCATTATGACATCATAATTCGACAAGTACAAAACTTCATCCAATCAAGGTGAAATTTCTTGAATGCCATGTTGGCATAAACTGGTCGAGAAAAAAAAAATGATGACATCATCGGTCACGTGTTTCGGCCGCCATCTTGGAAAAACCGAAAAATTTTGCACCGCTATATCTCCGAAAGAGCTGAATAGAAAAAGTTGAGACATGGCTCATTGTAAAGAACGCTCCATGGGGAATAAAATATGTAAATGATGATGTCATAGGTTCCTCCATTATGACGTCATAATTTTGATGAGTAAAAAACTTCATCCGATCAAGATTAAATTTCTTGAGCATCATCTATGGATAAATTGGTGGAGAAAAAAAATAATGATGGCATCATCGGTCACGTGGTTAGGCCGCCATATTTGTTTTAACACTAAAGCCTGAAAAACCACTAAAAACACTTCCTGTCAAGGGTCTGCAATCTCTGATTGCTCTTTCTTGTTTATTACCGTACTTGCAGAATCGAAGATTTTTCAAGTATATTTATTGATCTGTGCGTTATTCTGTCTGTTTGTCTGCTTGTCTGTCAATCGCCTACAGGTCACAATTTCAAAGCGATCTTCACAAAACCTCACCAGATGGTAGGAAGAAGCCTATTGAATTTGAAGTCAAGGGTCATCTTGAGGTCAAATTTCTAAAATTGTCATTTTTCATCCGAATGACTTGAAAATTGAACAGCTTTTGCATATTGAGTCAACAAATTGGGAAACCAATTATTTTTGAGGTCAACATGTCAACGGTCAACTCAGAGACAAACTTCTAAAATCATCAATTTTCATCTAGGAAATCCTCAATTTTCATCGGATTAACTTGGAATTTAAACAGCAATTGCATAGTTCTTCATTGAATTGAGAAACCAACTATTTATAACGTTAAAATGTCAAAGGTCAACAAAAGGTCAAACTTCTAAAATCATTAATTTTCATCTGAACAATCAGCAATTTTTATCTGATCAACCTGAATGTTAAAGAGAAATTGCATTGTACATTAAGGGATTGGAAGACCTACTATTTTTGGGGTCAAAAGGTCAAAGGTCAAACTTGTATAATCACAAATATTTGTCTGAAAAATTGTCCATTTTCATGCTATTAACTTGAAAATTAAACAGCAATTGCATGGTGCATCAATGAATTGGGAAATCAACTATTTGAGGGTCAAAAGGTCAAACTTATAATTTCATCAATTTTCATCTGAAAAATCATCAATTTTAGTCTGATTGACCCAAGTTTTGATTAATATCGTCAATTATTATCTTATTGAAATGGCCAATTTGATGTATCCATGGCAACCTATTAGCTTAGCTCTTTCACGCAATCCTATTAGCTGAGCAATCTTAGCTCTTTCACGAGCCTCGATTCAGTATACAAAAAAAAACAAAAAAAAAACTATTACTTTGGGGAGGGGTGGATTTTGCAAGTATCGCGCTGTGCATGAAGTCTTCGTGTTTGTTTGTCTGTTTGTCTGACTGTCCACACAAAACATCAGTACTTCTATTAATTACATTCTATTGTAATGTGAGTATGTCTATTAATTGTGGACCATTGGAACGTAAATACATCTATTAAAAACAATACATACTATTGCATCATGAGTACATCTGTTAATTACATACTAACTCTGTATTGGAATATATTAATTACATATAATTATTTATTAATTACATTTATTATTAAATAAGTAATATACCAGCACACAAACACCACACAAAAAGTCCTAGTGAGAATCTGCAATCTCTGATTGCTCATTCTAGTTTAATATTTTAATCTGCACAATATTGTGACTCATGTGAATCCCATTTCAGAGATATGGTCTAATTGTAATGCAGCGGCTTTGAAGCTGGGGTCAACAATGAAATTCAGGATATTATTCTTTGGGTAGAGATATGATTCTGCAACATTATTGGACTCATGGCTTTATAGCTTATTAAAAGTGTATCATTGTTGTAGCAAGTGATCATGTATTATGGTTATTAATATTGCATTCGGTGGTGCCATAGGTCAAGTCTGCATAAACTGTAAAGTCTAAAATGATAATGAGAGATAAAAATTCCTCAGGTCTAAGTTCAAAATCCATAGGTCATGAGTCTTAGCTGAGTGAATGACTTAAAGTCTTGCATTCTAAGTCATCAGATATTGAGCTAGATTCAAGCAAGTCCTGGGATATTGAGCACAAGACAGCAATGGAAAAGTATGTACACTGTGATAGTATATCAGTGTTAGCAAGCTACTCTCCACAATGTACAATGTCTGGTACAGGTGCTTTGCAGCAGGACATTGCATCAAAAAACTTGCCTCCTTTAGGAAGAGAAATCAACCTGGCTTGACGTATCTTCTTACATTCACTTGTGGATGTCAAACATACCATTCATTGTACGCAGCCTAAAGACCAAAAATACATTTGATCATGAGACTTCCTACAATGGCAATCTTTCAACCTGACACTTCCTGGAATTTAAATGTTGTCCTTGATCGTTCTGATATTTTGGTCATAAGGATCTTTTTCGTGATGTTGAGAGAGTGGTTTGAGCTTGGAAATAACATAAATAGCACAAATTAAATAATTTTTATTATGTTTGTTCAATTGGAAATTGCTTTCATGTTTCAAAAAATCTGAAAATTGAGTATCCTGTTTGTGGAACTAATTTTTTCATTGGAGGCATACCGCTCAAGGATTGTTTCATCAGGGAACTCCAACAAGAAGACGAGATATAACGATCAAGTGACTAACTATGTGAGGGTATTAAATAAAATTGAACTCGATGTATGAGATATATCACAAAAATTATAGGTTCATGCATTGACAGAACTAATGGGATATAGATGGGACAGTGGTCATCCAAAACAAGCGTCTGCAGTTGCAATATGTGTAAAAGATCACATATAGGTATTACATTCACTATCATTTGAAATCTGGAAGGAGTGTAACTGCATTGATATAGAAGGATGGAATATGAGGAAAATGGATAAATGGAAGTGAAAATAAAGCTTGAGCTACAGAAACGGTCAATATACTGTCTGGTCAAAGCAAAAAAAATCAAAACTATGCAGCTAAAGGCAGCTGAAGAGGGGTGTTTTGTATATCATATTAGTAAAAACAACACACACAAGAGGTCTAACGAATGTAATATAATACCATAAATCATTACAACAAGCCTACTTAAAGCATGTCCCAGGCCAAAAGCTCATGCTATTTCCAACAGAGGCTCTGAGAACCCAACTCAGGGTAAACACATGACTTCCTGCAACATTAACATGATGCAATCAATAAACAACTAACTACCCTCTATTACTCAAATATAACCAAATCTGCACAGCATTCAACAACTTATTCAAATGAGATACTCATAAAAGTATGCATGGTACACAAACATTTCTCATTAAATGTACAAGTTATATAGTTATGGTTAGTAAGAAAATATATAAATGTATTTTTTTAATTTATTTAAAGTTATATACAGGATACAAACAATCTTTCAAGATATCCGTCAAAAATATTTTTGGCATGTCTTGAAAGAATATGATTATCCTGTTTATAGAACTTCTTCAATCTCCCATGGAACTATACAACAGGGTGGATGGCACAAACACGGGGAGGCACAAAACAAAATCACAAACATTAGAAAGCAAAAGGCAAACAGTAGAAAATTGACATAAAAACTGCATTAACAAGATGCCCCCTGGGAGGAAAGTTAGGGGGGGGGGGACACCATCCCCCTCCCCTATGATTCTCTCCTACCCACTCCCAATCCCTCCATCCCCCTCTCCACTGTATAATTTATAAAAATCCTCCTCTGTGCTTTGGTTACTATACTGACATTTTTATTTGGAAATTGCCTGCTGCATCATCATTCTGTCGTGAACATTCAGGATACCGCACACATAAGCAAGAACAGGGAGGTTGTGGGGATAGGGAAAATGAATCTTTCTCCACTCTGTACTCTGTAGCATTGCAGTGTCAACATATTTGGGGTCAACTGCATGGGAAAGTCCCAAGGTCCCAAGGTCAACCACGTGTTCAGAAAAATAGTGCATCAAAGCTGCAAAACTAGTCAATACTCATAAAATAATCATCAGGGCATAAAAGCTAAAGCTAGGCAGACTAACATTAAATTTTGAAAGAATGAATAAACGTGCATGACAAATATCTAATTCTGACATTTTTAGATTCCTTTTGAAATTGTCTCCTTCTGATATACAATGTTAATGTTCACTAATTGTACAGGTGATTAATGTGGTAACTATCATGCAATCAAAGGATTATTGCTCTGTTTTGTGAGCTGGGGCTCCCGTATGAGACGTTAACGCTTTGCTTACCACTGATATTCCACATCAAGAATCATGGATAAGATCTTCTCCCATCACACAATTTTTCTGCAGTTTTACAGACTCATGGAAGAACTGTCACACATGCAAACCATGCAGTCACATTCAGACAGACAGCAGACAACACGAGACTTGACAACAGACAAACACAGCTGTTGGCCTTGAGGGAAATTACTTTCCAGAAAACGGGGTAACACGGTGTCGCGGCACCATTTAATGGCAGAGCTTTTCTTTCCGCAGTCAGCGGAGCACTTTCAGGTATAAATCTCCCTCTCCAAAGGATTTCAGTCCACAGGATTTGTTCATGCTTTGTCCTATCTTATATATGCTGTGTACAATTGTTAAGCCTTTGGCATGACTCTGCCAGGGTCAGAATTGAACGGTCAACTTCGCACACTCAGAGTTGATGCTCCAACCACAATGCTACAGACTCAGGGAAGGGAATTGTTCTCATTAATCGCTATTTATATTATTCTTCAATGGATGAAAGCAAGGAGAAGCTGGTGTTTCTGGCATTCTTTGAACAAAAACTATTTTATCTGTGGCAGTGGGTGAAGCTGTATATTTTCATATTACTGTGCAGAATTTTTAACGCAAACATTATATTTACCTTGCACAACTAAAGTTAATAACTCAAATCCATAGCATTTATATAGCTCCTTCACAACAGGCCGTCACAACAACACATCTTACAAAAATGTGAATAGGGCACTGTTTCAGAAGCAATCATACTAAAATACACAATTTGGTGTCCGTCTTTCTGACTGCGATACATTCGGTCGTTACTTATTCAATCTCAACCAAACTTGACAGGAGGAGTAAAGGTCAAATGATGTAGGTTGTAACGACTTAATTTGGCGCCCTCCATAAGGGTGTTGTCCACCTTGGACAAAATCCGTATTAAAGTGTATATCCATGTTAAGATGACTAATCGTGGCATTTTTCCAAGGCCGGGTACTAATAACAAAAGTAATAACACCAGTTATGATAATAGCATAATATTAATGTTATTACAAAACAATATCCCCACTCCCCATGGGGATTTCCTCCTTGGACAAACACTGTGTAAATGTGTATAAACAGCTTATCGTGGCATTTCATGGGGAACACCAAAATATCAAAAATAAACCGCAAACACGTACAATTACCTTTTGAAACAGTCACTACTGCTGTTTAACACTAAGTGAAAGGGAGTAAACTCGGCGTGTGTTCAGTTACCAATTAGCTAGCTCGCTCTTTCCAAACCAAGCTGATGGTTTGGCTGATGCTGATGGAAAACGTGAAAGATGAGGAAGTTGTTGTGGTAGGAGGAGACCTAAATGGACATGTGGGAAGGAGTATGGACGGTTTTGAGGGAGTTCATGGGGGTTACGGATATGGTGTGAGAAATGGAGAAGGTGAAAGGATTTTGGAGTTTGCTGATGGAGCTGATTTGTTGATTTGTAATACTCAGTTCCAGAAAGGGGATAATAAGTTTGTTACATACACGTCAGGTGGGTCGACGACAACTGTTGACTACCTGATGGTGCGTAGGTGAGATAGGGGGCACCTCCGGGACACAAAGGTGATCCCGGGGGAGGAGGCTGTTTCACGTCACTACTTGGTTGTCTGCGACATAAGGGTGAAAGGTGCGAGGAGAGCTCGGCGGGTGAAGTACCAACCGAGAATGAAGGTGTGGAGGTTGAAAGAGGTGACAGTAAGGGAGGCATTAAAAGAGAGGCTGAGTCGGGTCGAGGATGATGTGGTTGAGCTTGAAAGTGGTTGGATGTCAATGAAAGATAGTCTGTTGGGAGCCGTTGGTGAGGTATGTGGATGGACAAAAGGACCACCGAGGCACTCGGAAACATGGTGGTGGGATGAAGTAGTTGGAAAGAGGATTGACGAGAAGAGGAAGAAGTTCAAGGAGTGGCAGAAGGCGAAGGGTACGGGAGCAGAAAAAGCAGAGCATGAAAGTTATAAGGCAGCCAAGAAGGCTGCAAAGAAAGAGGTAGCAAAGGCGCAGGAGACATGTAGGAAAATGTTCGGAGAACGCTTGGATTCGGAAGAGGGTCAGAGAGCGGTATTCAGGATTGCAAAGCAGATAACGAAAGAGGTGTGATGTGATGGGGGTGAGTTGCTTGAAGGATGAAGTGGGACAAATCGTTGTGGACCCAGATGGAATTAAAGGAAGATGGAAAAGATATATGGAAATGCTGTTGAATACAGAGAATGAATGGGATGGCAACATAGAGAGTAACCCAGTTTTAGGACCGGCAGAGAAGATAACTGAGAAGGAAGTTGAGGAAGCGATAAAAGCAATGAAGAGTAGAAAAGCGGGAGGGCCGACGGGAGTTGTGGGAGATATGTTGAAGGCAGCAGGAAGTTGGGGTGTGAAGAGAATGACAGAGATCTGTAATCTGGTGGTGAAAGAAGGCCGCATTCCAGTGGATTGGGAAATGAGTACCCTTGTCCCTCTATACAAGGGGAAAGGTGACCCTCTGGAGTGTGGCTCGTACCGAGTGATAAAGTTATTGGAGCATGGAATGAAGGTATTGGAAAGGGTGTTGGAGAGGATGATAAGGAAGAAGGTGAAGATCGACGAAATGCAGTTTGGATTTATGCCAGGAAGAGGAACGACAGACACGCTCTTTATTGTGAGGCAGTTGCAGGAGAAGTACATTGAGAAGAGGAAGAAGTTGTTTCTTGGGTTTGTTGATCTGGAGAAAGCATTCGATAGGGTTCCACGCAAAGTATTGACATGGGCATTGAGGAAGTTAGAATTGGAGGAATGGTTGATCAGAGTTGTGATGGCAATGTACAAAAGAGCGCGCACAGCTGTAAGGACGAAGGATGGGAACAGTGGTGAGTTTGAGGTGAAGGTGGGAGTGCATCAGGGGTCGGTTCTAAGTCCACTACTATTTGTAGCTGTGATGGAGGTGCTGGCTCAGACCGTAAAAGAGGGTTTACCGTGGGAGTTGTTGTATGCATATGATCTGGTGTTGATTGCGGAAAATATGGATGGACTGAAGGAAAAGATGAACAAGTGGAAGGAATGTATGGAGACAAAAGGTCTGAAGGTGAATATAGGAAAGACGAAGGTGATGGCAAGTGGTAAAGCATGTGGTGACGTGGAAAGAACTGGGAAGTGGCCGTGTGCTGTGTGCAGGAAGGGTGTCGGAGTGAACTCCATTCAATGTACAATGTGCGCTGAGTGGGTTCATCAAAAATGTAGTGGTCTGAGAGGGTCATTAACCAGTGTGGCAGCTACATTCAAATGTAAGGTGTGCACAGAGGGAGCTGCAGATGGAGGAAATGTTGAGTTGGATCTTGGAGACGGCGTGAAGCTGGAAGGTGTGAAAACATTTTGCTATCTCGGAGACATGCTGAATGGAGAAGGTGGGTCAGACTCGGCAACGGTTGCTAGAGTGAGATGTGCATGGAAGAAGTTTCGGTAACTGAGTGGCGTGCTGATGAGGAGGGGAGTGTCGTTGAAGTTGAAGGGAAAAGTGTATGCTGCATGTGTGAGAAGTGTTATGATTTATGGGAGCGAGACATGGATAATGAACGTAGAGCAGCAACGAAGGTTGGAAAGGGTGGAAATGCATATGGTTCGGTGGATGTGCGGAGTGTCGCTGAGAGAGAGGAAGACAAATGATGAATTGCGAAAGATGAAGTGAATAGAGCCTGTGTTTGATGCTGTGAAGAGGAACAGGTTGAGATGGTTTGGTCATGTGTTGAGGAAGGATGAAAGTGACTGGTTGAGAAGAGTGATGGAAATGAATGTAGAAGGAAGTAGAGGATGGGGAAGACCGAGAAAGACTTGGCTTAAGACGGTGGAAGAAGACATGCGGGCAAGGGGGTTAACAAGGAGAGATGCAGAAAATAGGGCAAAATGGAGAAGATTGTCATGGGGACCGCAAGGCTAACCCCCGCTCTTGCAGGGAAAATGGGCTTAAAATGCATGTTGTTGTTGTGTTGTTGCTCTTTCCAAACCAGCCGTTCTTTATCAAAGGTTTTGAATGGAGTGCTTGCTCGAATGCTTAAGCCACTTGGCGAGTGCTCTGCAAGAAACTTGGTAACTGAACACACACCCGACGTTCTTGAGGCTAAATATCTAC
Organism: Myxine glutinosa; assembly: GCF_964187855.1. Lineage (NCBI taxonomy): Eukaryota > Metazoa > Chordata > Myxini > Myxiniformes > Myxinidae > Myxine > Myxine glutinosa. Next base: position 87,187,429 of record NC_136263.1, on the reverse strand, counting down.
TCGAATCTATATACCCCACAGAATAATATGACCCTTCCTGCTGCTCCCACACAGAGAGTGGATGTGCTAGTCCTATAAATCACCAATGGAGAATATCAGTTTCTCGTGTACAATGTATACCAACATGAGAATGAATATATTATTATTATTATTCATCATATAAATCTTCCGACAATCTGATGTAAAAAGAGTATCAAGCAATTTGGAAAATTATAAAAATTCATTTATTTTCATGGGATTAACAGCAAATCGTAAATAGCCTTCAGATGGAGGAATTATTGAGATCAATGTTCTAAACTTGACATCATTAAAATAAAAGAAATATATTGTATCAAGAACCCTACTTTAACTTATGAAAGTGTTCTATATAAGGTAGGATTGTGAAGAACTCATCCTTGCGAAGAATTCCCCCAGAAATGGCAGATTTTAATATGACTAGTTTATATGGAACCACCTTCCAGAGGCTTTTCTGGCTCACCCTTTCTTCTAAGCCTTAGTGCTTAAATCAAGCAGTGCACCACCATATGTTGTCATCCCAAAATCTGACCCATGATATTCATTACTCCCATTGACCTTGCCTAACTCAACCATCTTACTTGCTCATTTCGTTGTTTCCTCCCTCGTCCCCCCTCCTATGTTCCTGTTCATTCATTTCCTTCATGTTTGCCCCACTGTCAGTGTTATACCATGCTTTTACATTAGCCTCACTACTGTAAAGAAAATTTAAAAAATCACCTGCCACCGGGAGCAGTGCTATGCCATGCATATTTACATAAAGAGAAATGGGGTCCTTCCCACACTCTGAACCCCAAAGACATTTTTTTAAATCTCTCCGTGCACTCCATGAGTACAAGCACCAGTTTTCAACTTATTCCATTGAGCAGGGAGTGCATGGAAGTCAAACAAACAATCAAACAAGAAAGATGTCTTGTATAGCATGAACTTGTGGATTCAAAATAAACAATATGCTTTCTAGGTTTTGATTGGCGAACCAATTCAGTGACACAATATGCAAATTATGTTGAAAATAATTGGGTATCCAGCCTAAGAGTGGATGGAGATTGTGCTTTACTTTCTGAAAAATGTATAGTCTATGGATTGGCAGTTTTCATGCTGTACATTTAAAGGGGTCCAACAGGTCCACAGGTCTAAAGGGTAAAAGGTGTCTCAGGGATATAAAGGGTCTAAGTGTTCCAAAGTATCTACAGGGTTCTATAAGGGTCTAATAGCTCTAAATGGGTCTAAAGATCGAAAGAGTATTTTCCAATAACAGTGGGGGTCTAAAGGGGTTTAATAGGTTAAAACTGTCCAATGGACGAGGGATATAAGTGGTATAAAGGGTGTAAAGGTCTTAAGGAATCGAAGGATTCTTAAAAGGTCAAAAGGGTCTAAAATGGTCTAAATTATCTTTAAAAGGTCTAAAAGGGTCTAAATGGGATATAAAGGGTCAAATGTGGTCTAAAGGGCCTTAAAATGTCCAAAGGTTTTTGAAGATCTGAAAAGATCTAAAGGGGTCCAAAAGGTACAAAGGTCTAAAGGGTGTAACATCAGGAGTCTAAAGGGTCTAAGAGGGAACAACAAACAACAACAACAACACAACAACATGCATTTTAAGGCCATTTCCCCTGCTAGAGCTGGGGTTAGCCTTGTGGTCCCCATAACAATCTTCTCCATTTTGCCCTATTTTCTGCATCTCTCCTTGTTAACCCCCTTGCCCGCATTTCTTCTTCCACCATCTTTAGCCAAGTCTTTCTCGGTCTTCCACATCCTCTACTTCCTTCTACATTCATTTCCATCACTCTTCTCAACCAGTCACCTTCATCCTTCCTAAACACATGACCAAACCATCTCAACCTGTTCCTCTTCACAGCATCAATCACAGGCTCTATTCCCATCATCGTTCGCAATTCATCATTTGTCTTCCCCTCTCTCAACGATACTCCGCACATCCACCGAACCATTCGCATTTCCACCCTTTCCAGCCTTCGTTGCTGCTCTACGTTCATTATCCATGTCTCACTCCCATAAATCATAATACTTCTCACACATGCAGCATACACCTTTCCCTTCAGCTTCAACGACACTCGCCTCCTCATCAGCACGCCACTCAGTTCCCGAAACTTCTTCCATGCACATCTCACTCCAGCAACCATTGCCGAGTCTGATCCACCTTCTCCATTCAGCATGTCTCCGAGGTAGCAAAATGTTTTCACACCTTCCAGCTTCACGCCGTCTCCAAGATCCAACTCAACATTTCCTCCATCTGCAGCTCCCTCTGTGCACACCTTACATTTGAATGTAGCTGCCACACTGTTTAATGACCCTATCAGACCACTACATTTTTGATGAACCCACTCAGCGCACATTGTACATTGAATGGAGTTCACTCCGACACCCTTCCTGCACACAGCACATGGCCACTTCCCAGTTCTTTCCACCTCACCACATGCTTTACCACTTGCCATCACCTTCATCTTTCCGATATTCACCTTCAGACCTTTTGTCTCCATACATTCCTTCCACCTGTTCATCTTTTCCTTCAGTCCATCCATACTTTCCACAATCAACACCAGATCATCTGCATACAACAACTCCCACGGTAAACCCTCCTTTACGTTCTGAGCCAGCACCTCCATCACAACTACAAATAGTAGTGGACTTAGTACCGACCCCTGATGCACTCCCACCTTCACCTCAAACTCACCACTGTTCTCATCCTTTGTCCTTACAGCTGTGCGCGCTCTTTTGCACATTGCCATCACTACTCTGATCAACCATTCCTCCACTCATAACTTCCTCAATGCCCATGTCAATACTTCATGTGGAACCCTATCGAATGCTTTCTCCAGATCAACAAACCCAAGAAACAACTTCTTCCTCTTCTCCATGTACTTCTCCTGCAACTGCCTCACAATAAAAAGCGCGTCTGTCATTCCTCTTCCTGGCATAAATCCAAGCTGCATTTCGTCGATCTTCTTCTTCTTCCTTATCCTCCTCTCCAACACCCTTTCCAATACCTTCATTCCATGCTCCAATAACTTTATCGCTCGGTACGAGCCACACTCCAGAGGGTCACACTCCAGAACACTCCAGAGGTTCATAAAAGATTCAAAGCGTCGAAACGGTCTAAAATGGTCTAAATAGGTCCAAAAGGTTTAAGGAGTAAAAGGTCTAAAAGGTACGTTTCAATAATCTGTAATTAATAGAGGTGATTAATAGACGTAGTCATGGTGTAATGATAAGTAATAAAAAGACATACTCACGGTCCAACTCACGTTACACTAGTACGAAGAGTACAAGACCTTGACATTTGACCAATTGACCTCAAAAACAATATGCTTCTTGCTTGTGACTACCCCTACAAGGGGGATAAGTTTCGCAAAGTTTAGAGTAAATGTTTTACCTGTCGGCAATTGACAGAATAACAGACCAGACCAACCAATATACTTGTGAATCTTTTGTTTCACAAGTAACAAACATAAAAACAAACAAATACACAAATGAAAAATCGGGTTGAGACCGAGGACTTGCCGGATGTACTTTTTTATCAGCCATTTTGGACAAATATGGCGGCTGAACCACGTGACCGATGACTTCATCATTATTTGTGTTCTAAACGAATTTATTCCTTAATGATGCTCAAGAAATTTAATCTTGATCGGATGAAGTTTTGTACTTGTCGAATTATGATGTCATGATGGAGGCACCTATGACATCATCATTAACATATTTTATTCCCCATGGAGAGTTCTTTATAATGAGCCATGTCTCAATTTTTTATTTTCAGCACTTTCGGAGATATAGAGGTGCAAACTTTTTCCGTTTTTCCAAGATGGCGGCCGAACCATATGACCGATGACGCCATCATTATTTTTATTCTCCACCAGTTTATGCCGAAATGGCGCTCAAGAAATTGCATCTTTATCGGATGACGTTTTGTACTTGTCGAATTATGATGTCATAATGGAGGCACCAATGACATCATCATTAACATATTTTATTCCCCATGGAGAGTTCTTTACAATGATCCATGTCTCAATTTTTCTATTCAGCACTTTTGGAGATATAGAGGTGCAAAGTTTTTCGGTTTTTCCAAGATGGCGGCCAGACCACGTGACCGATGACGTCATCATTTTTTTTTTCTCCCCCAGTTTATGCCGACATGGCACTCAAGAAATTGCATCTTGATTGGATGAAGTTTTGTACTTGTCGAATTATCAAATTATTACGTCATAATGGAGGCCTTGGGCCAAGAGAGTTAAAAATTGGGCACAGTCTATTCCAGGACAATACAAATACGTGTGCAAAGTTTGGCGATTCGACGTGCAACGGTGTAGATGTAGTGCTACAAACAGACAGACAAACAGACAAACAGACAGACAGACAGACAAACGAACAGATCAACATACTTGCTGGAATCTTTCCGGCAAGTAACAAACAGACAAACGAACAGATCAACATACGTGCCGGAATCTTTTTCGGCAAGTAACTAGAAATTGGTCAGAGACCGAGGACTTGCCGGAATGTACTTTTTTGCAGGGGTGTTGGTTAGAAGGGAATCGGATAATGTTTGACAGAGGTATTAGTAAAAAAAAAAAAAAAATTGACCTTGAGTTTGACTTTTCAATGTCACTCAAGGTCAAAGGTCATGGTGCCAAATGAAATGTCATATGTGACTTCCTATATGTCGGTAACAGTAACTGTATGCATATCTCTTGTCCTTTTAGAGTTATAGTGGTTTGAAATATATTTTAAATGAAAACTCGACCCCCCTGATTTCACGTTTTGGGTGACCTTGAGCTTGACCTTGGACCTAGAGAGTTAAATTTGGGCACAGTCTATTCCAGGGCAAGACAAATACGTGTGTAAAGTTTGGCGATTCTACGTGCAACGGTGTAGACGTAGTGCTGCAAACAGACAGACAGACAGACAAACCAACCGATCAACATACTTGCTGGAATCCTTTCCGGAAAGTAACAAACCAACCGATCAACATACTTGCCGGAATCTTTTCCGGCAAGTAACAAACCAACTGATCAACACTGATCAACAAACAGACAGACAAACCAACCGATCAACATACTTGCCGGAATCTTTTCCGGCAAGTAACAAACAAACATAGAAACAAACAGACAAACAAACATTCTCAAACTATGGTATGATTGCATGAATAAATAGCAGTTTCCATTATTTTATTACGGCATAGCCCATAGGGCAAAGCAGTCTAGAACAGTTTGTCCATCCGTATGTATGTTTGTATGTCCCCTCAAACGGATACCAATCAGAGCTGAGGATCTGGTCACATGACAGGGTGATGTGATTACGTCTGATGTCATTATGGCATACACGGCTGGCTCCACACTCCGGAATTTTGATTCCAATGTTGTTCAGGCGGAACATATCATCGAACCTGTCATATATCACAATCGCCATGCTCTACCTTTAAGTTTTTCATTTTGTGTGAAACACAAACAAACCGATTGTCAAAATGATCATTAAATATCGAAAGCATAGACGTTACGGATCTTCCAACAAAACGGTAGGTATAGTCCTTAGGCTTCATGCCTTCATGACTCACCTTAAGGCTGCTTTGGACAAATTAGCCCAGGTTTCTTAATACATTAGTGTTGTTTTCGTAATAATAATAATAATAATAATAAGTGTTAATAGTAATAATATAGTAAATATAATCGTAACACTGCAATCCTTTTGTCATTATTGCAAAGTTTCTAGATTGAAGTGGTGTATGGTTCATGAATCTATGAGAAGCGGTGTATGGTACAAATAACGCAGAAGTAAGGAATTAGCCTCGGCTTTTTTTAGTAATATAATTTTCATAATAATGATAACGTAACATTAACATTATAGTAAATCTAATCTTAACACTAATCCCTTCGTAGTGACTGCAAAGTTCCTGGAGGTTAAAATATATAATCTTCTAGACAGTATATTAAAGTAGTGGCAGTTTTATGTCCGGCCGTCACACTACATCCTTACGTCTATGATGTTATTGCAATGGCTGACTCCACCGACCGACATTTTAATTTAATAGTACACCCGCTCACTACGGGAGCAGCAGGAAGGGTCATTCCTCTTTGGGGTATATAGATTACAGTCAATCTACGGTCGGGTCTCAAGAACATTGGGTGTGTGTTCATTTACCAAGGTTCTTGTGGAGAGTTTGCCAAGTGGTTTAAGCATTTGAACAAGCACTCCATTCAAAACCGTTAAGGAATGGCTGGCTTCGCAAGCGCTAGCTAGCTGCTTGGTAAATGAGCACACCCCAGACTTCCTCCCTTTCAGTTTCATGTTAAACAACAGGAAAAGTGGGTTTCGTTGGTGGTTTTCAAAACAAAACCTAAATTGGTGGGTTTCAAAAGGCCACTATGAAAAACGCCACTTTAGCGGCAGGAAGGGTCATGTTATTTACCCAACTCTTGTGGGGTATATAGATTACAGTAGATCTTCGCTCAGTTCTGCAAGTAAAACTTACCTCACGGATGTTGGGATTCCTCCAAATTTCTTTGTTTAATGTTATAAAGAGCATTAGCAACTGTTTAAAAGGCTAATCATATGTGTTTGTGGTTTATAATATTTTGCAAGCCCAGCTACGCCGCTGTTAGACTTCTGGTCTTGCTTTTTTTATATACCTGACTGAGGAGCTAGTCCTAAAAGTTTGAAGGAAATAAATTATCTTGTATGAAACTTTTTAGTGAGAAATTCTGCATGAATGGAATGAGACTTAACACTTAGTGAGTGGAGAATGTAGTGCCATGGCCTTTGCATTTGCCAAGCCAATGCATGGAATGTCATAGTAACAAACCTGCAAGCTGTATGGATTGGGCAGCAAGAGGTTCAAAATATAAACTATTTGCTAAGAGTTTTGAGCTTCTCACATGCCTTAGGAGAGGAAATTAAGAAAAAGATTTATGACAATACTTTAGCATTTGGGGAGGCCTAATTTTGAAAGCCTAATTTTGAACATCAAAGTATTATCACGTCTCTGCAGAACAAAAGAAAATATGACTCATATTTTGTGTTAAACATGCTTGGTCAACTTGACAATGAAAGCTCCAATAGAATCAGCTTTTGCAGCCGAGCAGGGAAGAAGCTTTGCTCAATGGGTAACCAAATAGAACAAGCAATTTGTTTGGAGGATATTGCTGCTTGCAGTGTTTACTTTTCCCTGTGTGTGAGGGTGCAGATGTACAAATACACAGTATGTATGTTTTATGTATGTACTGTGTATGCAGTGCCTTCCATAAGTATTGGAACAGTGGTCAAATTTGTTATTATCGCTATATACTCAAGAATTTTGGATATGAGATCAAGATGAATGAGGCAAGAATACAGAAGGTTAGCTCATATTTATTGGTATTTCTATGGATATATGTTTTACTATTGTAGAAAAATAGAGCTTTTATGTTCAGTCCTCCCATTTTAGGTAAGCATAAGTATTGAAACAAATGACTGACAGGTGTTTCTTGTTGCTCAGGTGTTTCTTGTTGCATTGAATGTTCACACATAAACATAAAGGACCTGTGAATGTCTTGTCTTGGTTGTAGCATTTGATTTTGCCTTTGGAATCTGCCTTAGGAGTCAGTAGGCATAAGCCAACTTGAATACCAGAGAACTGTCTATGAATGAAAAGCAAGCAATTTGGAAGCTGAAAGAATAGTATAATTCAATAAGAACCAGAGCACAAAAATTGTGCAGAGCAAATACAACAATTTGGAATATCCTGAAAAAGAAATAAACCACTCTTGTACTTAGCAATAGACAACATCCAGGTCAGACAAGGAAAACAACTGCAGTCGATGAAAGAAAAATTATCAGGGCTGTGAAGACAACCCGAAAACAACTATCAGTGACATCACCAGCAACCTCCAGAGTGTAGGGGTGAAACTATTACAATCTACCATTCACAGAAGACATCCACAGCAGAATTACAAAGGCTATATACACTGCAATATGTATGTATGCACTGCGATTTATTTATACAACATCATGGGACACAGATGAGGTCCTTTTGACAGAGATAAATGCTGAATAATTACACATTATGGTGGTGATGGACCTTGCATGGCGCCATCATTTGTAATGACCAAGGACCATTTTATGGCCCTGTCAGATATATATATATATATATATATATATATATATATATATATACATACATATACATACATATATATATATATATATATATATATATATATATATATATACATATATATATACATATACATACATATACATGTATATATATATATATATATATATATATATATACATATACATATACATACACATATAAGTTCAAAACACACCTGGTCACAAGTGTGCCGCACTGACCTCAGCATCATCCCGTTTCGGCCCTTCAACCTCGATACGGTCAGCTAAGGTGGGCCAGCAGGGGCACATACACATCCAAATGCAGCAACTACACCTGGGTGCGTACATACCCCCACCCCCAGGCAGTGCGAATGCAGACTACAACAACAACAACACCTCCAAATCCAGAATCCACAGCACCAAAAAAAAACACGGTGGAACACTCAAACACCCACCTTTATACCCTTCACCACTCACCAACAAAACACACCAGATCATTCATACACACACATACACACCCATACACACACACACACACACACACACACACACACACACACACACACACACACACACCTCGGTTTTTCATTTCTGTTCCTCACAATTCTATCCCTCTCTTTCATTCACAGACACACACACACACACACACACACACACACAAACACTTAATTAATTGTACAGTATCGGTTGTTCCTAAACTTAAATAATTTAAAGGATTGTTGTAAATGATGTTAATGATGTGTAACACACACACACACAACACCAACCAACCAACCACCTACCCTTACAACATACACCACTCAACATACAAAAACACACTCATGCAAAAAACACACACCCTCACCCACTCACTCATATACACAAAATAAGAAATAATAATAGTAACAAAAAAAAAAAAACACACACACCAACCTACACCATTCGACGTCCCTCCATAAACTTCCTCCACATCCAAAATGAGCCTTTCAAGGCAACCTGGGCCACCTTGTCACACATCCTCCTTTCTGTCCCACACACTCCCAGCCTAGCAAGAAATGCAGAAAAGGAATTGCCAATATACCCTCTGCACCCCACCTCAAATGGCTGACACGAAACTCGCCAACCCTTCTCCCGGCACTCTGCCTCCAGCTCACTGTACTTTCCTCTCTTCCTCTCGTGCACCTCCTCCATATTCTCTTCCCAAGGTACCGACAATTCCCCTAAGATGACCTGTCTTGTTGCACCTGACCAAAGGACAATGTCAGGCCACAACCTTGTCACACAGATCTCCTCTGGGAATAGCAATTGTGGCTTTAGGTCTGCCACAACCTGCCAATCACAAGCATCTGACAGCCCTCTTGCTTTCCACCTCCTCCTCTTTCCACCTCTTACCACTTGGCCCTCTTTGACAAACCACACCTCTCCACCATCAGTCTCTTTATCCACTCTTCTTTCTCTCGACCTCAGCACCTCTTGTTGCACCATCTTCACCACCACCGCCAGCACCTGATCATGTCGCCACCTGTATTGTCCTGCTGCCAATGCGACTGAACATGCACTCAGTGCATGCTGCATCGTTCCCACACCTCAACACAAATAACATCTCTCCTCCTGCAACAACCCCCACAATCTCAAGTTTACTGGTGACGGCAGCACATCATACGTTGCCCGCAACAGGAAATTCAACAATATTGGCTCCATCCTCCAAATCTCTTGCCACTTCAATATCCTCACCCGCACACCTTCCCACTTAGTCCAAGCACCTTGCTGTGCCTGACCGACTGCTTTCACATATCTCCGCTCCTCTTCCTTTCTTCTCACCTCCCTCTCAACCATCTTCCTCCTCTCTTTCACACATGCCTTTCCCGATCACTCATGCTTCATCCACCCCAAGCCATGCTTCCCATGCTGTATCATCCCCATGACCTCCTCCTGTTGCAACCGCTCCTCCATCTCGTCCACCTCTGCTCTTGCATTCCACTTCCGACTTCCCTTCTTCTCTGGGAGAGCGTTCTTTACCACTGCATCACTTGAATCCCGCAACATCATGAACTTCCGTACCCTCACCACCTTAAACTCCTCGGTTAATGATGTCAAGGGAAACTGGAGTTTCCCACCCTGACCATAAAAGGCAATGTTCGTCAAACAGCGTGGCACTCCCAACCACCTCCTCACAAACCCGCTCACCACAACCTCCATCCTCTCCACAGTATTAATGGCAATGCCCTAAAATATCATACTATCCCCAAACAAATCTCATCAGTAAATTAATGTCTAACCACGAGAACTGAAGGATTTCATTATGAGGGTCATTATTTAAAGGGAAAGAGCCCTACACAGAACCACTCAAGCATGCCATTGTTGATCAACCTGGTGATTGAAGAGAAGTTCCCGTTACATAATCAGCCATTACAATTGAAGAAACATGTTTGTGAAGTTGCACATTTCAAAAAATGAAAGTGATAAGTTTCTTTTGATGTTCAGTATTGTTGGAGAATTATTAACAATTACTGGTGTTATGTTAGTAAAACTTCAAGAGACTCGGTTTAGCAAAATCAATGGTTTATTCACTTTAGAGAATTTGTTGTATACTAAGCCGAGATCTTTAATGAGTCTGTTCCAGAGTTTGTTGAAGCTTGTTTGGTAGGTCTTTTGAAGCTCGTTCAGTAGTTGACAATCTCCAGTTGGTTGATCAGTTCAACTGGTCTTCAGTTTTCACTCCTCTTCAGTTCACTCTCCCAGTCCACTCTGCTCTTCCAATGCAACTTTCTCTTGGTTTTAAAGGCCCAGACTGCTTCATCCAAAAGCCTTTATTTGGCTCTTTTGGCCACCCCTCTATTTTGGGAGACTGAGAGCACCACTTTATTTCTGTTCAAGAGGTCAAATACTCTGACCTGCTGAAGCTGTTTGCAGCCTGTGTTCCATCTATGGAACACAGGCTAAATATTGAAAGACACAGATGGCAGTCCACGAGCATTACACATTCTGTTTCCTTAAATTAACTCTCTCTCTGACCACATGTTAATTCTAGTTCTATGCTCTTTTGCTCATTCGTAAAGTAAAACATAATTCCACTTTAAACAAGATTACATTGATATATATTCTAGCAATATTGTCAATATGAATATTTATTCCCTGACAATCCCCAGTTTTTCTTTTATGTTTATATTAACCATTAATCTAAACATTACCACATTAAATATTCATACCACTAATCTGGTAATTCAATTTCCTAAGGCATACACCGTCATTCTGGAAGAATTTTGATCACAATACATTTCCTTGTTCATTGACTCTTTCTATGTTGATAATTCAATTCAACTCATTTGCATAAAGATCACAAAACATTTCACCTTCACCAAAACGCAATAATTTCAGTTCATCAAAATAATAAAGCATCTGCAACATTTGGCAAAATATTTGCCTTTAATCAAATATTGACTTTCTTTGTTTGAAAAAGGGGCGGATCACTTGTGTTTGGAATTTCAGCATAAAACATTTTCTCCTGTTGTCTCCATCACCCCTTCACTATTTGCATAGGATTTTCCGCTGTTGTGATAGCTGGGCAGAGTCAAAGACTGACCCTGCTCTCCATGCAGCATCCTTGCCACTCTTGCTGTGAGCCATAGTAGATTTGAACAAGGCCTCCATCCAGTTGTAGTCGACTTGCCTCCTCACTAATCGTGAGCATGGAGCAAGTATTGATGTGATGTTGATTTGTCAACAAGATGTGGAGCAGGGATGCCGGATGCATCCGCAATGATGATGTTGGGACCATGGTACTCAGTTGTCCATGGTCCATACCAGGAGCACACAGCAGAATCGTGCACAGCTGTTGTGAAGGAAAAGGCAGTCGTTCGCTTGCAGCTCCATGCTGGCTCCCCGGAAGTTGGTGAAGTAATGACACACGTCACCGTATCCCGTAAACGTTGCAGGTAAAATATCGTCGTCCTGCAATTGCTGATGTGATGACTGTTCGAGGTATTTGAACACAAGTAAGTGATCGCCCTTTTCCATATGTTGCAGTGTGACCCAGACAAATGGTCACATAATTTTCCCTTGGTGAAGGTAAACATCCATCCTCCAAAGGAGCATTTCTTCATCATTCTTTGAGAAAGAGGGTGTATGCCAAGATTAACTTCATTTTCACAAATTTTCCTTTTTCAAACTTCTTCCCAGATGTCGTTATCACTCCATTTGGGATGTGGTCTTGTCTTTCCTTTACTTAGCCACATTTATATCTGCTCTCCACACAGATTGAATCAGATGGGGTACATTGTAACATGAAATCACTCTATTTTATAACAACTTCACATGAATAATATTCAAATCAGACATGTGTTTTACACTACTAAAACTAAGAATAGCATCCACAATTACTTTCAGGTTCATATAATTCAAAAAATTAAACTCATGCAGGTATTGTAACTCAACTCAAAGAAAATAAATGCATTAATAATGATTATATATGATTTAAATCACAAACAGGAATATCTAATTCCCAACAATTCTTGCAAACAAGCAAACTATGCCTAATATGTTATTAGCATAGTCCTCCCCGCTTTTTTATTTTTCTTTAACAGTGTTACTTGTGGTGATATGAGTTCATCGATCGTGTAAAACGGACATAGTGCACAACAAGTTGTTATGCCCTCATTTATGTCAATGACATTCAACATTATATACCAAACTAACAAACTTCTTAAAATGTGACTAAAGAAAAATCCCTTAATATGTAACATAAATCTGATTATTTGCCTTATTCTGATGCCCCTATCTCCCAGGGTCCATATTTATTTCTATTGTTATCAACTTCCTATGATCTGTGAATTCGTTCCAAAATACCACAACCATAGGTTTTAACAAAGCTCTACCAAACTATTTCCAATGTGAACTCAAAATACTAGTAAAACAATCAATTTCAAAGAATTAACTTCAAAGGGTCAGCAAATTCATTCTATAACCAGATCTAATTTTCCCATCCAATAGTTTGCCTTGACACATGTCATATTATAACATTTTAATAAACCTTCAGAAATGTTGCCCATCGCAACAACTTCCCTTTTACAAATAGCCATGTGTAAATTACGTATTGAACGACAATTTTTCTCTCAATGTGTTTGGCCTAAATGGCCGCAAAAGTGGCTGCCAACATGCAGTACCTTTTTTATCTACCAAGTAAGTGCGCATCGACATAAGACCTCTACCAAATGTTGTTTGTAAAAACAAATCTGGGATTTCTAATTACATGGATGCACACTCTCAGGACATTGCAGGCTGCTGTTATCAATCCATTACGATAAAATAATTTCTTTACCCACAATCAAATAAGTAACACAAATTGAGGATATTATCCCTATCACATTCATTTATAGATTCATTTGGTTCTAATTCACTCTTTTCCCACTGCTATAAGGAAGAACAATAGCTCTTATAAGTCTTTGTAATATCTCATTAAATTTACCCAGCATTGAAGAATTTATTTACTATCCATTTCCCTTCTGTTTACCAGTAACTTTGTTTAAACTGCATAACTTAATTTGATAAATCCCATGTGTACAGCTCCCACTTATTGAAACCCCTACTTTTGTAGAAAATATCCAAATACGTGGTTGTATACTCCCTTAAAGGTTGTTCCTCCATTTTCTATGCAACTTAGTGAAGACTACTGACACCAGTATGCCAATATAGGTGTGGCAGATTAACAAAATATGTTGCAGGTACACGTAACATCGTGTTCTGAATGTAAAAAATATATAAAAACAAAAAAACATCTGAGTGTAAAAAACATAACAGCACGTTCACGTCTGCCCCTTGGTTTTAAGATTCACAATGCATTTCGTTATAAAACTCACAATAGTTCAATTCAACAAAATTGTCTTTACTATCTGCCCATATCGTCTATGCCTAAGACACATCCATACATACAGCACAATTTATATGCTGATAAAGGTCAAGTTTATATATGTAAAAATCCATGAGCAGAGTACTCTGGAAAGTCAGTGTAAGACCACTTCCAAATTTGGCTAATTTTGTACTCATTTTGTTTATGAAGCTCCTATCCATAAATAGCTGTTATTCTCATAATGTTCATAATCAAATTATATTCCTATTTTATTTTACGAATTTTCTGGATATTCTTGTAAGATTGACACACAAAACAAAACATTGAAACACAAACACACCCAAGCATTATGTATATTTGTTTGCATTTGAACCATCATTAACAGATCAAGATGGGTGTCAATTTTCATTTCAATTTCGTAAAATTTATCCTTTAATGTTAGAAACGCTAATACACAAATAGACAAAAGGTTTATTTTTAGAAAACCCCTAATGTCACATTGAAATTACCCTTTTTTTTGTCCTACAATAATTTATCCAAATTGTACAAATTTACAAATTGTACAAATTTTACAACACCTCTATTTACATGTCAGTCGACCACTGACCTATCAGCATGCAAAAAAAATAGTCCAAAATGCCCCCCTGCTGATCATGTGACGCTTGTCACTTGGTTTTCCAAAAAATTTTGCAAAGCAATGTTCCACACTTTGGTAATTGTTTTGTTGTAAAAAATTGTTTCGCCCAAAATACTCCCTAAAACCACATGTATAATTGGCAAATATGAGGCTTCCAGAATGAACTCTAATTCTGGATCTTTTAATTCATGTTCCAAAAAAAATCCAATTTTGGCATTTAATCAACTAATTATTAATTTGCTAATAAGCAAAAGTAAAATTCATTCTTGCTCCAAAAATGTTTGAGACAAGAAGCATGAACAATTATTCATGTTGGTCTTTTGGCATTTGGGATCTGCAGCAATGAAGGCCTAATCGTTATCTGAGGTACCGGTAAGCACTGGTACCCTTGATCTTGGTTCGTCCTATGAACTCGTCTTCCTATTTGAATATGGCCAACATCGTTTCCAGTGTCCAATATTTCCACAATTAAAACATCGATGTCTGTCATTGGCTGGTTTGTCCACCTGTTCACTTGTATCGCTGGGCTGCCTCTCCAGATCCCTGAGTTGCCACCCCACTCCCTGGTTATCTCCTACTGCATTGTTGCGTTGTTGCCCAGAAAACCTATTGCGTTGATTCGTAGTCATCAGGGCTTGAGTCTGTAGTTGCATCAATTTCTCGGCATTTACAGCACTATTCCTTGTTTGTGTGTGTGTGTGTGTGTGTGTGTGTGTGTGTGTGTGTGTGTGTGTGTGTGTGTGTGTGTGTGTGTGTGTGTGTGTGCGTGTGTATGTATGTTGTTATGAGTCCATCACTTCCTAGTCCAAGCCATTTAGCCCAAATATGGGGCCAGATAGGAAAAAACTGCAACACTACATATCAGTGTGAAATTGTATGCAGTAATATATACCAGATAACATATCAAAAGTCTAAAGCTCTAAAAATATGGGGTGTCTGTCAAAATCACTGGTACATGGACCCCCCTTTTCATCCTTTTGCGGTACGATTTGTTCACATTTTGCGATACATTCCGAGCACATGGTATATAATTATACTTTTAATATCAGGAATTACAGCATGTTACAGCCCCAGTACGGCCCGTACGGAACAAAAAAATAAGCACGTAAACAAAATTCCCAATAGCTAAATACTGATCACTGATATGCAAATACATGAATCACTTGTCATGACTGTTTCAGAATTATGGCACATTTTGTTGATTAAAATCACAAACTCATAATAAAATCACATATAGAGAAACTAATAATACTGACTCATAAAATACTGTCGGAAGTCAAGGATTCGCTTAAAAGTAAAAAAAAATGTCCACAATTAACTAATTCAGCTGCATGTAATAGTCTATAACAACAGTCCACTACCTAATCATCATTTTCCTCGTCATCGTCATCGCTGAAACTGTCCAGGACGGAGTTGGTGCAGCCAGATCCACGGCACTGACCACAAGCAGGAGAACACTCCAAGTTGTGCTTGCGGCATGTACACCGTGCGGAACCACAATCGGTCGAACAGTTGCACCGGATAACATTCAACAAATCCTGAGGTGCTGGAGGGAGGTCGGTCATAACAGGAACAAGATTGCCGTCGCTCATTCTCCAGCCCCAATCCACTGGTTGTAGGCTGTTGTTTCCTTTCCACTGCTGTATTTGCAGATACACCCGTCTGCTGTGATATCTCGCTGCAGCAGATGTGGGCGGTAAGGTCTGTGGGAGTATCTTCGAAGTCTTGACTGCGACCTGTTCACAAAACCGCTTGTACCTGAGGGAATCCAAACTTTCATCAGGTTTACCCTTGTAGAGACACACGAGTGCTATCTCTCCTGCAGCCTCGACCACATCTGGTGATGCATCCTCAGCCAAGAACTGTT
Source organism: Myxine glutinosa (assembly GCF_964187855.1). NCBI lineage: Eukaryota > Metazoa > Chordata > Myxini > Myxiniformes > Myxinidae > Myxine > Myxine glutinosa. Next base: position 87,170,986 of record NC_136263.1, on the reverse strand, counting down.
GGGATTGAGTTTGGAAGAGTGTGCTCATCATGAATTTCTTCAGTGACGCTCCTTTGCCAAGGCCGTACAGTCGAGACGTCGTGTCACATCCCAATACTGCGTGTATGAATAGGATGCTTTCACACACAGCTGCACCTAGCTGACGTTTCATGGACTTCACATTCCAGATGTGGTTTGGTTTTGTAGTGGATTTTGCCTGACTATACATAAACAAGTCGTGTGCTTCTAGGTTTGCGTAGAAGCAGAGTAGGACGATCAGATCTGTGTCTTCTCCTATAAGGGCTGTGTTCCTCATGTTCGCCGAACTGACTGCGGTCTGGACGATTAGCAGGTCAGCATCTTCCTGGGAATGATGGGTCTGGCATCCAGAAAGCCGGAGGTATCTGCTCAACATGTTGATGAAGTTCTGTTTGTTGTTGAGGTTTCCCAGGAAGATGTCTTTCTTCATGGTCAACTTCATGTCATCAGTGAAAGTCACTTATGGTCCACCTCTACCTGCTGCTCGCCTCTAGTGGGTCATGTGCTTGGTTGATTGACCAAGATATCCATCAAATATTACGATGGCCTTTCCCTACTTTCTTGTAACATAGTCACAGTGGAGCATGCAGATCTCTCGATATGTTGGTGAACCACGTGGCCATGGTATACGGTGCAGCAGACTTCCACCATCCAAGACATACTGGATTTCGCTGATTGACTCTATGGTACCTGGTTCAAGTTTAGACCAGATAGCATCTCCGAGTACGGATTTCTGGGCTTCACGTAGCATCAGCTTTTCATCAAACAGCGCAGGTGGATGAGGGCATAACTTAAAGCGAAACATCTCTTCCTTATCTTCAGCAGATTTTGAGATGATGATGAGACGCTGGAATAGCAGTTCTGGGTCCATCTGTACCTGGTCTTTACCAACTCGCACAGATGATCTGGCCTTCAGAAATGTGGTGGCTTGGTCTTTGCGCTTGAACGTGTAGTGGACAACTGACTGATTTGTCATGGAGTGCATGATCTTGTCTCCAATGAGCTTGGCATTGTCGACATCAACCTTACTGCCAGCGTTGACACCAGTCATTATGTTCCTGAGGGATGGATGACACTTGAAAGGATTTCTGTCAACTAGAGCGACCTGTAGTGTACTTGTATCTTGCATGTCGCGATGCTGCCTGGTTTTGCCCATCTCTTTGTTCTGTTCACCTGTGCTGTACTTCACTCCAGTGAGCTCTTGCATCGATCTGTTCGTCTCCGAACAAGCCGGCATGGACAAAAGCCACATTAACCGTTGTTGCTCTGTCATTCCTCTTCCTCTTGTTAACCCCCCGCTGGTCTTCATACTTCTCATGAGTACTTGCTCAATCATCAGGTCTGAGGAAATTCCAGCCCAAGCTCTACTACTTCTTCGGGCGACATGGAAGCTGTGGAAGTGTAACTCAGTGTAACTTATTAATTGGCACTGGTAACTTATTAATTAACACTGGTAACGAAGCAGATACATTTTACCTGCAAACTCTGTGAAAAGCCGAGTTCGTAAATGAGTGTCAGGAATGTGCCCGAACATGATAATCTCTTGTCCACCTGGTCACAGCCCCTGGCTGGAGCACCCCCCTATCGTTTGGTAAACGGAACTCACAGCAGGAGGGGAGCGAGCTGATGCCAGGACTTGGTGCATGCATGACCTCGGGGCATTAGCGGAGAAAGGATTAACGTTCAGCGGACAGGGGATTAAGTCCAGTTTGTCCATATAAACGAGAGCAAACATTGAGTCGAGAGGACTTGTCACCAGGAGCTCTGACCGACGGAACGGACGAGCACTCCTCATCATCAGACCCTCTGCCCGACGGGAGTGGCGGAGGAACATCGGCCGAACGAGAAGGACCATGCGAAAAGAGTTAACCTGGTCCATTGAATTAAGCGGTATTATTTGGTAATTGGAATGAAGTGAATAACCAGTTAATAAACCAGACCTTTTGTAAAACCTGTGTCCGGTCATTGGAGTCTTGAGTCTCCCCCAATACTTCCCCTACAATTTGGAGGCACCGCTGACATCAATTGTACAAACAAGTCTTTAAAAGGTGAGTGTGGCTTGTTTTGTCCAATATGATTTACGAACTTGGAAATAGTTTTGTACATACATGGGGGAGAAGGTGGTTCTGGGGGTTCCGTGCGCACCGATGCCGCGATAGGTGGCGTGACCCATCACGAATGGTACTTCGATAAACGACTGTAGCTATAATTCGTGTTTTCCTAAATGATTTCTGTAAATACGTATTTTTTGCGCTGTCTAAATAAAATGCACAAGGTCGGCGCTGGTCATTAAAGGCCTTACTGTGACCTGGGAGCAAACGGAGCATGCGTGCACCATGCGACCATTTGCTTCCAAGACGTGTAAGGCCGGTACACTCGTTTATACACCCGTACACGTGTAAAGTAGTTTTTTTTTTTTTTGCACTTGTTCAAAGCACTCGACTTGCTCGGCGTGCGACAGGGAGCCGGGAAATGGAATTATATTTATATATATATATTTTACCCCATTCCAATTTATGGTATTGCGACAAAACGGCTTATATCTTTGGAACGACTGGTCGGATTTAGACAAATTAGACGGATATATAAATCCCATTCGAATGTCAAGTGAATCGAATGAAAATTAAGGATTTTTCAAATTGTTGTGGACTTTTGGCCTATGTTGAATAAAATAGTTGTTGATTGAACTAGTTGACGGATATATAAATCCCATTCGAATGTCAAGTGAATCGAATGAAAATTAAGGATTTTTCAAATTGTTGTGGACTTTTGGACTATGTTGAATAAAATAGTTGTTGATTGAACTAGTTGACGAATATATAAATCCCATTCGAATGTCAAGTGAATCGAATGAAAATTAAGGATTTTTCAAATTGTTGTTGACTTTTGGCCTATGTTGAATAAAATAGGTGTTGATTGAACTAGTTGACGGATATATAAATCCCATTCGAATGTCAAGTGAATCGAATGAAAATTAAGGATTTTTCAAATTGTTGTTGACTTTTGGACTATGTTGAATAAAATAGTTGTTGATTGAACTAGTTGACGGATATATAAATCCCATTCGAATGTCAAGTGAATCGAATGAAAATTAAGGATTTTTCAAATTGTTGTTGACTTTTGGCCTATGTTGAATAAAATAGTTGTTGATTGAACTAGTTGACGGATATATAAATCCCATTCGAATGTCAAGTGAATCGAATGAAAATTAAGGATTTTTCAAATTGTTGTTGACTTTTGGCCTATGTTGAATAAAATAGTTGTTGATTGAACTAGTTGACGGATATATAAATCCCATTCGAATGTCAAGTGAATCGAATGAAAATTAAGGATTTTTCAAATTGTTGTTGACTTTTGGCCTATGTTGAATAAAATAGTTGTTGATTGAACTAGTTGACGGATATATAAATCCCATTCGAATGTCAAGTGAATCGAATGAAAATTAAGGATTTTTCAAATTGTTGTTGACTTTTGGCCTATGTTGAATAAAATAGTTGTTGATTGAACTAGTTGATGGATATATAAATCCCATTCGAATGTCAAGTGAATCGAATGAAAATTAAGGATTTTTCAAATTGTTGTTGACTTTTGGACTATGTTGAATAAAATAGTTGTTGATTGAACTAGTTGACGGATATATAAATCCCATTCGAATGTCAAGTGAATCGAATGAAAATTAAGGATTTTTCAAATTGTTGTTGACTTTTGGCCTATGTTGAATAAAATAGTTGTTGATTGAACTAGTTGACGGATATATAAATCCCATTCGAATGTCAAGTGAATCGAATGAAAATTAAGGATTTTTCAAATTGTTGTTGACTTTTGGCCTATGTTGAATAAAATAGTTGTTGATTGAACTAGTTGACGGATATATAAATCCCATTCGAATGTCAAGTGAATCGAATGAAAATTAAGGATTTTTCAAATTGTTGTTGACTTTTGGCCTATGTTGAATAAAATAGTTGTTGATTGAACGAGTTGACGGATATATAAATCCCATTCGAATGTCAAGTGAATCGAATGAAAATTAAGGATTTTTCAAATTGTTGTTGACTTTTGGACTATGTTGAATAAAATAGTTGTTGATTGAACTAGTTGATGGATATATAAATCCCATTCGAATGTCAAGTGAATCGAATGAAAATTAAGGATTTTTCAAATTGTTGTTGACTTTTGGCCTATGTTGAATAAAATAGTTGTTGATTGAACTAGTTGACGGATATATAAATCCCATTCGAATGTCAAGTGAATCGAATGAAAATTAAGGATTTTTCAAATTGTTGTTGACTTTTGGACTATGTTGAATAAAATAGTTGTTGATTGAACTAGTTGACGGATATATAAATCCCATTCGAATGTCAAGTGAATCGAATGAAAATTAAGGATTTTTCAAATTGTTGTGGACTTTTGGACTATGTTGAATAAAATAGTTGTTGATTGAACTAGTTGACGGATATATAAATCCCATTCGAATGTCAAGTGAATCGAATGAAAATTAAGGATTTTTCAAATTGTTGTTGACTTTTGGCCTATGTTGAATAAAATAGTTGTTGATTGAACTAGTTGATGGATATATAAATCCCATTCGAATGTCAAGTGAATCGAATGAAAATTAAGGATTTTTCAAATTGTTGTTGACTTTTGGACTATGTTGAATAAAATAGTTGTTGATTGAACTAGTTGATGGATATATAAATCCCATTCGAATGTCAAGTGAATCGAATGAAAATTAAGGATTTTTCAAATTGTTGTTGACTTTTGGCCTATGTTGAATAAAATAGTTGTTGATTGAACTAGTTGACGGATATATAAATCCCATTCGAATGTCAAGTGAATCGAATGAAAATTAAGGATTTTTCAAATTGTTGTTGACTTTTGGCCTATGTTGAATAAAATAGTTGTTGATTGAACTAGTTGACGGATATATAAATCCCATTCGAATGTCAAGTGAATCGAATGAAAATTAAGGATTTTTCAAATTGTTGTTGACTTTTGGCCTATGTTGAATAAAATAGTTGTTGATTGAACTAGTTGACGGATATATAAATCCCATTCGAATGTCAAGTGAATCGAATGAGAATTCAGGAATTATTTCATTATTAACGATTAATGAAGTACTTATTTAATTAATTACATTTCTTATTAAATTACAGTAATTACATTACAGTAATTACCTGAGGTAATTACAGTAATTACAGTTCCGGTAATTACAGTAATTACAGTAATCATTACAGTAATTGCAGTAATCTTATTACAGTAATTACATTACATTAACTCAGGCACCTTTTGAGTAAGGAAGCTGATATTTGGACATGACACTGACCAAGTGATGTGGCTGTCAAGGAAAATTTTGATTTATTGATTAATCATTTAATAAATTAACTCGTTGATTTATAAATGACTTATTTAATTAAAAGTCCTCAGAGATACATCTTCGGATGAAATACTTGCAGATTGGTTATGCTATGAGCCAATTGATTAAGGAAAATATTTTGTGATGGCCATACTGGCAATTTCGTGGCCATATTCGTGGCAACTCAGTTAGTGCCACTGCACCTTTAAAATGCATCCCTGCGTTCATTTTTCGATAGATTGAGTTGAAATTTTGAACAATCGGATCTGGACTGTCGTTGTTAACGACTCTAGCACGCACTCGTCCAATCAGGATGGAGCGGTATGGTCCCCGGATCATCACTGCCCGCAGTGTTAATTAGTTTTACTTTTTCTCTTGGTCATATAATTTTGAAGACATGCATGTCATGATAGAGGAAATGTTTGTTCTGTTGAACGGAATAAATGTTGTTTATTTGTGTGGGTGTGTATTTCTTGTGTATTTTGGATATATTTTCACGACTAATTCCAGTTAACATCCTGCAAAATTTGCTCGTTTGCTGGCCGAGTCGAAATTGCGTTGAGTTTCTATGGCATGCGCCATTAAAAGCGCTGTGTAATGGTTGAGCTCCCTTTATTTCGTTTTGGTCATGCGGATGAGCAGACAAAGTGACGAATGCTGCAGCTGGAGCAGTAGAAGCGATGTTTTAATTGAAATGATGTAATTTAATTCAACGTGGTAGGTAGGCAACACCACAAAGCATACCTCTTTTTAAGGTGTGTATAAACCCATGAACATTTCAGCAATCAATACGATGCTGAAATGGTGTAATTTAATTAAACGTGGTAGGTGGGCAACACCACAAAGCATACCTCTTTTAAGGTGTGTATAAACCCATGAACAGTTCAGCAATCAATTAATTTAAATTCAACGTGGTAGGTGGGCAACACCACAAAGCATACCTCTTTTAAGGTGTGTATAAACCCATGAACATTTCAGCAATCAATACGATGCTGAAATGGTGTAATTTAATTAAACGTGGTAGGTGGGCAACACCACAAAGCATACCTCTTTTAAGGTGTGTATAAACCCATGAACAGTTCAGCAATCAATTAATTTAATTAAACGTGGTAGGTGGGCAACACCACAAAGCATACCTCTTTTAAGGTGTGTATAAACCCATGAACAGTTCAGCAATCACTACGATGCTGAAATGAGTAATTTAATGAGTAATTTAATGAGTAATTGAATGTGTAATTTAATTGTGTAATATGGTCGACCTTGGGTTTGTTTGGGTTTTGTTGTTTATTTCTGTGGGTGGGTATTTTTGTGTATTTTGGATATATTTTCACGGCTAATTCCAGTTAACATCCTGCAAAATTTGCTCGTTTTCTGGCCGAGTCGAAATTGCGTTGAGTTCCTATGGCATGCGCCATTAAAAGCGCTGTGTAATGGTTGAGCTCCCTTTATTTCGTTTTGGTCACGCGGATGAGCAGACAAAATGACGAATGCTGCGGCTGGAGCAGTGGAAGCGATTTTTGAATTGTTCAATGATTATTCGATATTGTTATGACTTATTGTCAATAGGTATACTAAGTGGCCATGAGGTCGCCTGTTGCTATGTACAGTTTTATTCTATTGTTGATTATACCACATAGCTGTGGTGATAAAGGAAATGTTCGTTTAAATAGATGATTATGATATGACCATGACTATAAAATCATGATGATTATTATGAATGATATCATAGGGTTCAAATGCAGAATGATTGCATGAACTTGGGAAAGAACTTTCAAGCCCTATGGGATAAATTGGGTGTTACAAGCGATGGAGTTTCAAAATTTAGCATGATTGAAGGAATTTTACAGTCTTATTTCAGGAGTTTTACGAAATTTAAATTGCTAAGAGATTTTGGGTACTATTAAAGGGAAAAATGATGAGATATTTTTCCCAATGAACTTTAATATCTGCCATCCATTTTGGCTGTCTCACGAATGAAGGATGAGTTGCCTTTAGTGGTTGCAAAGAAAATTTGTGGAGACCAGGCAAAATGGGGAAATATGTCAGATATGACCCTAGGACAGGACGGTGATTCATCAATTGACATGAGGTACGAACCAGAGGTGACGACCGATGAGATTCGATCTCAGTCAATGGATGGACCTGTCCTGACATCATTGGGGAAAGGGCTTATGCAAGGAGTCATCCAAAATGATTAATTTGATTTATTGATGAATATTGATGAATTAATTGAAATTGAATAATTGATTGAATTGTTGATTGATTGAATCTAATTGATTGAATTTAATTGAATAAATTTAACTGAATAAATTGAACTGAATAAATTGAATTGAATATATTGATTGTTTGATTGATGAAAATGCGGTCTCAAGAAAGAAGCTTTGATATCTTTGTGAGATATTATCAATGTGAAGACAACCTTGGAAAATTGAGCAAGGTGGTGAGTTTATATACAGATATATATGTGCGGTTACCATTGTGTGATTTCCCCGTCAAACAGAGCGGACACCTGAGGATTCACCCATTTCATACTGACCCTCCGGCTCATCTGCAAATACTGATCTGTGAGATTGGATTGTGCAAAAGCCACAGCTGAGGGAGATTCTCTGGAAATCACCGTGTGAACAGGTGGACAGATCCTTCCTGGAGGTACGAGTGAAGCTTTAGAGGAACCTGGAACAAGCTACAACACATCCAACGCTACTTTGATAAAAGGCAGAATGGGAAATGGAGCCTGCAAGAATACACAAGGACAACCAGAAATTCCACAAAAAGGTACTTGTACACATCATATGTACGACCGTTATGGTGCCGAAGCTATAAGGCAGGTCGAGAATTGGTATTTGTGGACAAAGGGACATGATGAGGAGTTTCCAAGAGATGGTACATTTGAGCGAAGTCGATTGGAAAGATTGGAACAAAGATTGAAAGCCAGGAAGAGACAGAATCTAACGGTAGACTGGCTTGCATTCCATCTTTGGGATGGTGAATCCAGACAACGGGAACAGCAAGAACGGATAACGGATCTAGAACTTAAAATAAAAAGGATACAGGATACAGTGGAGGAGACAAATGCACAACAGCCCTCGAAATTAGGAATGAAAGTGACAGTTGTCCCATCTGATTTCCAGTTGTCTCCCCAAAAAGGACGGTACAGAGAATTTTTTCGTGTTTCAGGAGATAACGAGAGATTGCAGTGGCAACTCAGGGATGTAGAGATGCAGCCCAGCAATACAAGTGCACAGGTGCACAGATCAGACAACGACAGAAACCGGTGTTTCAAGTGTGGACGGATGGGACATTGGAAAAGAGGATGTCCGTATACCAAAAGGAAGACAAGTTAATAGGGTAAACCAAGATCAAGGGTACCAGTGCTGACCGATACCTCAGACAATGATTAGGCCTTCATTGCGACAAATCCCAAATGACGATTGGCCTCAACAAATTAGATTACTGGACAAACATGAATAACTGTCGATGATTCTTGGGTCTGAAAAGTTTTCGGAGCAAGAATTATTCATTTTTTCTTTTGCTTGTAAGCAAATTAGTAATTAATTGATCACAGGCCGAAATTGGATCTTTTCTGTTGGGCACACAATTTTAAATTTACAAAGTTGGAACAATTGCTTTGCAAATTTTTAAACCAAGTGACAAGGGTCACATGATGATCAGGTGGGAATTTCGGACTATTGTTCCACACGATTGATAAGTCAGTGGTCGACTGACATGTAAATGGGTGTGTAGTCAAATTTGGATAAATTATTGTGGGAACTGAAAGGGTAATTTCAATGTGACATCATAGGGGTTTTCTAAGAATAAACTTTTTGGTCCATTTGTGTATTAGCATTTCTAAAATTGAAGGACAAATTTTATGAAATTGAAATAAAATTGACACCCATCTTGATCTGTAAATAATAGTTCCAACGCAAACAAATACGCATAATGCATGTGTGTGTGTATTTTTTGTGTGTCAATGTTAGTGTTTTTTATTGTTTTGTGTATCAATCTTACAAGATTGTTGACACCGACAGTGTGCCTGTCTGGAAATGGATAGTTTTATGTGGATGGGATTGAATATGCAGAGAATCCGTAAAATAAAATAGAAATATAATTTGATTATGAACATTATCTCTTTTGTCAAGGGAGATGGAATATAAAGATTTGATGTGCTGGGTTATGAGCAGCCATTAATTAATAGTAAAATTGTGAGTAATTTGGGGATTCCATTTTTGATAGAATTTATATGAGAATAACAGCTATTTATGGATATGAGCTTCATAAAAAGAAATGAGGGAGTACAAAATTAGCCAAATTTGGGAGAGGTCTTACACTGACTTCCCAGAATACTCTGCTCACGGATTTATATATATATATATATATATATATATATATATAAACTTGAATTTTATCAGCATATAAATTGTGCTGTATGTATGGATGTGTATTAGGCATAGATGATATGGGAAAATAGTAAAGAAAATCTTGCTGATTTGAACTATTGTGAGTTTTAAAACGGAATGCATTGTGAATCTTAAACCAAGGGGCAGACATGAACGCGCTGTTACGTTATTTATACTCAGAACGCGATGTCACGTGTACCTGCAACATATGTGTTAAACTCGCACACCTATATTGGCATACTGGTGTCAGTAGTACTCACTGGGTGCATAGAAATGGATGAGCAACAGTTAAGGGGGTTTAAAATAAAAACACTTACTTGGATATTTTCTACAAAAGTATGGGTTTCAATAAGTGGTAGCTGTACACATGGGATTCATCAAATTAAGTTTTGGAGTTCAAACAAAGTCACTGGTTAACAGATGGGAATGGATAGTAAATAAATTCTTCGATGCTGGGTAAATGAAGTGAGATATTACAAAGACTTATTAGAGCTATTGTTCTTCCTTGCAGCAGTGGGAGAAAATTTAGATCCAACATAATGAATCTATAAATGAATGTGATAGGGATAATATCCTCAATTTGTACTAATTATTTGATTGTGGGTAAAGGAATTAATTTATTGTAGTGGATTGTTAACAAGCAGCCTGAAATGTCCTGAGAGTGTGCATCCATGTAATCAGAAATCCCAGATTTGTTTTTTACAAACAACATTTTGGAAGAGATCTTATGTGGACGAATACTTGCTTGGTAGATAAAAACGGTACTGCATGTTGGCAGCCACTGCGGTGGCCATTTAGGCCGAACAAATAGGAAAAAACTGTAATTGAATATGTAATTTACAGATGAGTATTTGGGAAGTAAAAAGGGAATTTATTGATTTGGGAGACATTTTTCGAAGGTTTATTAAAGTGTTGCAATATGACATTTGGCAAGGAAAATTATTGGATGAGAAAAGTAGATCTGTTTATAAAATGAGTTTGTTGACCCATTGAAGTTAATTATTTGAATTGTTGTTTAATTAGCATTTTGAGTTCAAATTGGAAATAGTTTGGTAGAGCTTTGGTTAAAACCTTTGGTTGCAGTGTTTTGGAACAAATTGATAAACCGTAGGAGGTTGATAAGAATAGAAACAAATATGGACCTAAAATAGAAAGATTGTTATGATGATATGAATAATACCGAGATTAAAAGAATGAATCAAGTGATGTTGCAAATGAATAGTGAATACAGTAGAATTAAGATAATGGCATAACGACAATGTTATGAGTTGTGTCAATTACAATATCAGTGAACTCATATCACCACGAGTGACACACTGTTAGGAAAAAAAGAGGGAAAAGAAAAGTGGAGAGGAATTATGGTAATAATACATTATGTTTAATTTGTTGGTTTGGGAAAATTGTTGTTGGGAATTAGGAAATCCCGTTTGTGATTGTAATCATATACAATTTATTTTCTTAGAGTAGTGCTAAAATACCTGCATGAGTTAATTTTTGAACTATATTAACCTGAAAGCAATTGTGGATGCTATTCTTAGTTTAGGAGTAAAATACATACCTGATTGAATATTATTTGTGTGACGCATATAAATGAATATAACTTTTGTGTGAAGGAAAAACAACAAATTGTTGAATGTGAAACTGTCGGAAGATATACATGATTATGCTGATTTCATGGTAAGATGTACCCTATCTGATTCAGTGTGTGTGGAAAGCAGATTCAGATGTGACTGAGCATAAGGATAAGACGAGATCACATTTTGGAGGGATTGCTAACGGAATTGGGAAAAAGTTCGAGAAAGAAAATTTGTGGCTAAAAAATGAAGTTAATCATGGCATACACCCTCTTTCTCAAAGAATGATGAAGACATTCTCCCGTGTAACTTGAAAATAATGCTTACCTTCACCAAGGAAATTTATGTGACCATTTGCCTGGATCACACTGCAACATATGAAAGAAAGGCGATCACTTACTCTTGTTCGAAGGCTTCGAACATTCATCACATCAGAAGTTGCAGGACAACGACATTTTACCTGCAACCTCTGTGAAATGCGGGGACATATGTTATTACTTCACCAACGTCCGGGGAACCAGCATGGAGCTGCAAACCAATGGCTGTGCCTTTTCACAACAGCTGTGCGCGATTCTGCGGGCCACTCCTGGTATGGACCATGGATGACCTGAACACCATGGTCCCAACATCATTGTGGATGCATCCGGCATCCCTGTTCCACATCTTGCTGGCCAATCAACGTCACACCAATACTTGCTGCCCACTCACAATGAGGGAGGAGGCAAGTCGACTACAACTGGGTGAAGGCCTTGTTCAGGAATTACTATGGTTTACAGCAAAAAGTGGCAAGAATGCTACAAGGAGAGCAGGGTCAGTCTATGACTCCGCAATGTTACCACAACAGCGAAATCCTACACGAAATAGTGCAGGAGCTATGAAGACATTAGGAGAAAATGTTTCATACCAGGATTCAAACACAAGTGATCAGCCCTCCTTTCAAACAAAGTCAACATTTGTGTGGAGGCAAACGTTTTTGCCAGATGGTGCAGATGCTTTACAAAACTTGAAAATGAAGTGAAATTGTTGTATCTTGGTGATGGTGAAGTGTTGTTTTGAAAATATATTTGTGATGCAAATGCAATAGATTGAACGATATGGAAGGAGTCAATGACCAACGAAATGTTTTGTGATTCTTGCAGGATGACGGTGTATGCCCAAGGGAATTTGATTACCAAAGTGATTGATTATTTACTTATACTTGTAATGATGTTTACTTGTAGTGATTGATTGTTTACTTATATTGATGTTTAGATTAATGGTTAATATAAACAAAAACAAAAAGATGAGGGAATTGTGGAAGTGTAACTCAGTGTAACTTATTAATTGGCACTGGTAACTTATTAATTAACACTGGTAACGAAGCAGATACATTTTACCTGCAAACTCTGTGAAAAGCCGAGTTCGTAAATGAGTGTCAGGAATGTGCCGGAACATGATAATCTCTTGTCCACCTGGTCACAGCCCCTGGCTGGAGCACCCCCCTATCGTTTGGTAAACGGAACTCACAGCAGGAGGGGAGCGAGCTGATGCCAGGACTTGGTGCATGCATGACCTCGGGGCATTAGCGGAGAAAGGATTAACGTTCAGCGGACAGGGGATTAAGTCCAGTTTGTCCATATAAACGAGAGCAAACGTTGAGTCGAGAGGACTTGTCACCAGGAGCTCTGACCGACGGAACGGACGAGCACTCCTCATCATCAGACCCTCTGCCCGACGGGAGTGGCGGAGGAACATCGGCCGAACGAGAAGGACCATGCGAAAAGAGTTAACCTGGTCCATTGAATTAAGCGGTATTATTTGGTAATTGGAATGAAGTGAATAACCAGTTAATAAACCAGACCTTTTGTAAAACCTGTGTCCGGTCATTGGAGTCTTGAGTCTCCCCCAATACTTCCCCTACAAAGCCCTGAGTAAACTTACGGTGCACATCTGGATAGTCCTGTTCTAAGCTGTGCATTATTTGCAGGTAAATCCTGGCAGACTTAGCATAGAGTGAATGACCTGAGGCTGCTACATATGGTAACATATCAGATACAGCTTCGAGGTGCAGGGACCAGTTTCCCATACGCTCGGCTTTGATGAATTTTCTTAAGATCTTCACCATATCCATATACTGTAACCACAGTTTCGCTGTTCGGTCTTTGGTCAATGATTCTGTCTGTGTTTGAAAGACTTTGCTGATCTTGTCAAGGATTGGATCACTTGCTACATCGTTGGAAGATCGTGTGCCTTTCATCAACGCATCATACAGGGTCCTTGCTTTACTCACACCTAGATGAATCACATCATCATCGGCCAAGCCACTCATTGCATCTTCATCCCGAACTGGCAAGTCTTCTGCAGTTCTGTATTGTGTTCCTCCAAGAGGATCAGACAGGAGGAGTGCATTCAGGACAGCATCCAGGAGGATGTGTGCCCGTACAGCCCTGGAAATTGCTTTTCCTGTTAGGATGTGATCCACTGCATTTGGTGCGTATATGAGTTCTAGCAGCTCCTTCAACCCAGAACCACCCATGAGGTGCCCTATGCTGCCAAGGAAGCTCATTTCCATATGAAAGGCACCTAGCCTTACCACAATACGTCGCATGGGGCTTCCATCTGGCTCCGAGAGAATGATCGACAATGCCTTCCACCATAGTGGCTGATCAAAGGTGATGATGGTAGGTACATCATGTTGTTTAGCATGTTGCGCAATGTCGTTGAGAGTGGAGTAGATGCATGTAGTGTCGCTCGAGCTCAAATCAATCATTGGGAGAAACAGGACAGACGATTTTGAATGCTGGACACCACGATGTAAGAGTTGCATCATCCCGGACCATGCAGGTCTTGGTATCTTGAACAGCAGTGACGTCTTCCACAGTACATCAAGGTTGGCTGTGGGATCATGGGCTCTCATGATAGGCACGCTCCCATAAGTCAAGGTTGCAAGTGCCTGGTCGTCAGCTCTATGGTACTGTATCTGGATTCTTCCAGTTGTTTCTATGTCGCTGGCAGTGACCTGAGCTCGAGGAATCGGATGTCCTTGTGTTGTTCCAGGGGTAATCATGGCTATTATCCCCATGCCATGGAAGGTGTTGTGTCCGTCTAAGGTTCCAATGTTGTGGTCGACGTTGTCAGCTGCATATTGAACAAATTCTCCCTTGTGGTTGGGTATGTCCGTACCCTGGTATACAGCTGCATTTTGATTGAAACGTGTGACTTCCTTGTATGAGCTGCAGTACCCATGTGCATGCAGTGAATCAATAAGGAAACGAGAGGCGAAATGGTGCTGCAGCTGCACCCTTAGTGCAATTTGCAGTGGAGCAATCAGGACATGTGGTCGTGCAGCTTGCATTATAGCCTGACCAATTGAAGCTATCTTCAGCTCTACATCTTTTGCCTTCAAGATCTTTCCAAGAAAAATCTTCAGAGTATCAGGAAGAAAGTTGAGGCTGGCGTCTTTGAACGCAAAGTCTTCTGATGTTGGGTATGTTTCATTCCCTGTTTCCACTTGCTTTATGTCATCCAGTATGAATTTAGCGGCAGCTTCCAGGATTATTTTCTTCTGAATTATAGGATCCTTAGACTGGTTTGCATGAAACTCCAAAAGTACACTGTCAGCTGTTTGCCTCATCGTTGCAACATTCGATTTGCCATTAACTGTTGTGACAATGACTCTGTCGCCAAAGTGTTCAATCAGTCTGTCTTTCATATATCTTTGAGAATAGGACTCGGCATTTGAGTCAGCAAGATACTCGGCCATTTTGTCCACCAGATCAGAGATTGTGTTTTGTTCGTCGTCATTTTCCTCAAGGAATTCAGTCACCTTTATAAATGCCTGACATCTGTCATCCAGAGCAGGACGACCGCCTTCGTGTGGTGATTTGTATCGTCTACCCAATTTCTGTTTCTTCTGTACTGTTTCATTATGTACAAAATTCAGAGGGATCAGTTTCCCTGTCCGGAAATTTGAACTGCATACCTGGTGATACACGGCATCTGCCACTGGAAGGTCACACACAATGAGCAGTCGAGCCCGAACAGTATCGGCCCATGCATCGTTCCTTGTTGAGCACTTTTGCAGAAGACTATCTTTACATTCTGTAAATGTGATAGAGTGGACATCTCCTTGTTGTTTCCTGTTATCAAAGTTCACCTTTGTACCACAGAAGAGGCAATCTGCTTTGAAGTTGAAGGCTTCCTCTGCTGATCGGAGCGATACACTTGGGCCTGGTCTGTGTGTATCTCTGATACTCTGTGCTACCTTTATTGGATTGCAGTATACACGTCGGCATTCTTGATGAACAACTTGACCTGGAACAGTCTGTATTGGGTCACTGCGCTGGTCACTAACAACATTAATAGTCCGACTTCCCTTTTCACGAAGTGTCACTACTGGATTATCGTTGTTGGTGGATTCATTGCAGAACACACACGAATTGGCCGCCATTCTTCAGGGTTGGATTACCTGCAAATATAGAAAAGTTGAATATACTATTACTGTATGTTATTGCCAATAGACCTAAACATACTAAATACATGTCATTGATGGGATTAAAAACTAAGATATTGTTACGGGTCGCGGACAGATGTTATATTGACCGAGCGGTGGTGTATTACCGTGACCTAACAGGATCCCCGACTCACCCGATTCCACCCAAACGTTGGCCGGATCGCACCGCAGCTAGTCAATAGGGAAAAGACAAAGGCGACACGGATGTGAAGAAGAAGAAGAAGAAGACAAAAAGGTTGGAAATACTACTGAATTTATTTACTATTTACACACATAAGCAAAAAGGAGCAATCAAGTTTATTTACAACACATAAGACGCAGGTGACACAGTGCAAATACTAGCTTACCTACAGACTTAATTAACCCAGGACAGAACAAACAGAACAAACTCACGTACACAAGAAGGATGGAATGGCAGGAGGTGGATGGCTGGAGGGAGAGGAAGGTCCAAGGGGGTCCTGCAGCACAACCGGCGCGTTTAGCAGCCGCCGTTCAGGCCCCACGCTGCTGTTTTGGCTGCTGTGGACGTCGCGTGCTTTGCCAGGCCTCGTCGGACGCGTCTGGTCCAAACCCTCCACTCGTTCTTGGTCCACTCACTCTTTACCACCGACTCCTCACCGCAACCAACGCAACCAACTGACCACCGACTCCACTGACTGACTCCTCACGACTCTCTTGGCGACCAACTCACTTGCTTCCTGCGTGCGCGCCTTTATAACGCCTCCGGCGATTAAGCCGCCGGCCTTTTGGACACGCCCATCGGGGTGCTCACCTCGGCCCTGGTTGGTCGCGCGACCCTCTGGCTCCGCCCTTGATGACGACGGGCGGGCATGCCCCTCTTCCCCTCTATGACGAGGTGGAGACACGCCTTTCTTCCCCGACTCGAGCACATGGTCAATGGTGGTTTTGGAGGGGATGTAATATGGGCAATCGAGGCTCGGCAATGACGAGAGGGGATGTAATATGGGCAATCGAGGCTCGGCAATGACGAGAGGGGATGTGAAGGAAATGGGGATTTTGGGGATGGGAATGAAAGGGGATCTATTCTCTTTCACTGGTGCAATGGAGTACTTCAATTAATGGGAGACACAGCCTTACCCTAAAACACAGAACAAGAGATAACTATCAACAGGGGTATTCTATTACTTGGCTGACGTGTATGCTTGTGGACTAATTATGGGATGCCATTTCACCTTTACACAGCTCCGGAGGTAGGGGGGCGCAGAATAAACAATAATAATAATAATACAGCACACAATCAAAAAAAATAGTCCTCATCTCCGCAACAATATATATGGTTCACAAACAAATAATGATGTACCGTCGCTTGCTGTGGAGTGAGCAGTCTTTGTAAAACGGGGTGTGGTTAAATAAGACACTAAAACAGTAAAAACTTCACTTATATATACAATATTGTACAGTATGATATCCTTTATTTATTATATCGTGCTAGTGATTAGGTCCAGTGTATAAAATAAGCAATAGAAGTTCAGAGAGCGACAATAATCATAGCATGCGGCATATGTACGTCTTTTAACATGGGGCTAAATGGAGAAAACTTGATTGCATTATTTGAGAGTCACCCCATATTTTTAGACCTTTATACTTTTAGTATGTTATAAAGGTACCTTGAGGGTAATCAATACTAATGAGATCGGTAGTGTTGCAGTTTTTTCCCCGTCAAATGCTAAATGGCTTGGACTATCCGGGTTCGGTTGCGAGAGGACGCTGGCGTTGCATATTCGCCGCTTCTCCGACTGGATGGATGTACAGGGTCTGCTTCTACCTTTCTGACCTGACATCTCACACCTGTCCTGCCTTTTCACACCCGCACGTGCCGCGTGTTCTCCGGCTGGATAACGGAATCTGCTTTTGATGGTACGGAATACGGAATTCGAAAGGCCCGCTCCCGTTGATTGTGGCCGTGGCCTTGTTTGCCGGTGGCCTTGTGGCCTTGTTTGCCGCTGTGGTCTTGATTAGCGGCTGCAGTCGTTTGCCGCTGCGTTTGCCGCTGCGTTTGCCGCTTTGCCTCCTCGACCTTGGCCTCGTACTCGTCCCTTCGCTCCTGCCTGGCATGGCTCTGAAGTACTCCGCCGCAAGGCTTCTTCTGCTCAATACCCGCTCCACCCCATCATGCATCTCTGCCATCAAATCAAATGGACTCCTCCGATGACCCAGGTACATTCACCGTGGCTCCAGTCGCAAGTTTGTTTATTTGCAATCAGGTCACTCCATCCCCGTCCTCTGGTCGGCTCAGCGCACTCTCACTCTTCGTCCCAGCGCACCTGGTCACAGCAACCCACACGATCGCACCTCTTGCCTACGAACCCTGGCTAAATCACCTGAATTCATCCCTGCTGTTCAAAACAACATCAAGCTCACCCTGTTCAACACCCGGTCCCTCAACAATAAATGCCTCATCCTGAACGAATACATCCTGGATAACAAACTGGACTTTCTCTGTCTCACCGAAACCTGGCAACAACCTCTGGACTACTACACACTCAACCTCACCACACCCAATGGATATTCCTACGTCAATAAACCACGCTCGGAGGGCCGAGGTGGTGGAATTGCCGTTATCCACCGTCAAGACATCAAGACCAACCTCATCTCCATCTCATCTGCTCCATCATTTGAACACCTGGCTTTAAAACTCTCTGGTCACACGCAGTCAGTCATGGCTGTCGTCTACCGCCCTCCCAAACCACACCCATCATTCCTGTCTGACTTCTCCTACTTTCTGACCCAGCTATGTTCCCTCTCCCCCTCAATCCTCCTCCTTGGTGATTTCAATATCCACATGGACTCCACTGACTCCACAATAACCACTGACTTCACTGATTTACTCACCTGCTTTAACCTCACTCAACATGTCGACTTTCCTACCCATATCCGTGGTCACATTTTGGACCTTGTCTGCTCCACTGGATTAAATTTGCACCATCTCTATGGCTCCGACCTCACCCTCTCTGACCACTTAGCCATCACTCTGACCATCAACATCCCCGCCCCAACACCAAGGCATTATCGCACAATCAACTTCCGTAAGCTAAACGCTCTTTCACCTACCTCATTCTCATCCACCCTCTCTGAAAAAATGTCCACTTCTCCCTTCATTGACCTCCACACCCCTTCCGACCTCACTGACTACTACAACCACACTCTCTCCTCCTGCCTTGACCAGCTTGCGCCTGTAAAAACCAAAACAGTTTCTTTCACCCATTCTGCTCCCTGGTTTACCCCTGAACTCCACCTGATGAAAACTCGTGCTCGCCAACTTGAAAGACTCCGCAATAAACGGGTCTCACAGTTCACTCCCAAGCCTACAAGGACCACATACAACACTACAAAGATGCCCTCTCCCGCGCCCGCTCTGCCTACTACTCTCAAATTATCCACTCTGGCTCCGGAAACCCAAAAGCACTCTTCTCGACAATAAACAAACTCCTCCGCCCCCTGAACACCACCACCCAGTCATTCACAGTAGACAACTGCATCTCCTTCCTCTCTTTCTTCCAACGCAAAATTGACAACATCTACAACAGCTTGACCACCGCCGCACCCCGCTCCCCCTCCAACCACCTGCCCCCCCTTGTCCTGCCATCCCCTGTCTCGGTTCTCCCCAATCTCTCCTACTGACCTCTCTGAACTCCTCATAGGAATGAAAACTGCCACCTGCACTCTTGACCCCATCCCCTCCAGCTTTGTCAAAGCCTCCCTCCCTGCTCTCTCTCCACTATCATTGCAACAATAAACTCCTCCCTGTCTACAGGCATCGTCCCACCTTCCCTCAAAATTGCTGCTGTTACCCCCCATTCTAAAAAAACCTGGTCTAAACCCTGACACCCTAAACAACTTCAGACCCATCTCCAACCTACCCTTTCTGTCAAAAGTTTTGGAACGCGCTGTAGCCACTCAACTCAAACATCATCTCTCTGCCAATAACTTGTATGAAACATTCCAATCCGGATTCCGCTCCAACCACAGTACTGAAACTGCTCTCCTCAAAATCACCAACGACCTTCTCCTCTCCTCTGACGCTGGCAACCTCAACATTCTCGTCCTCCTCGACCTCAGCGCTGCCTTTGACACCATCGATCACACTATCCTCCTCACCCGACTTGAATCCACCTTTAACGTCACCGGCACTGCCCTCTCTTGGATTAAATCATACCTCTCTGACAGATGCCAGTTCATCTCCATCAATAACTGCAAATCCCCCACTGCTCCCCTCCCCCAAGGTGTCCCCCAAGGTTCAGTTCTTGGCCCCCTCCTCTTCATCCTTTACCTGTCCCGCTCGGTCACTTAATCCGCCGTCATGGTCTCCAATTCCACTGCTTCGCCGATGACATCCAGCTTTTCATCTCCACCAAGTCCGTCTCCACCGACACCCACTCTATCCTGACAAACTGCATCACTGAAATAAAATCCTGGCTTCAAATCAACTTCCTCAAGCTTAACTGTGATAAATCTGAAATAATCATCATTGGCCCAAAAACGCTCACAAAATCCACCCATAACTTTGCCCTCAACATCGACGGTATCCCAGTATCCACCTCCCCTCACATCCGGAATCTTGGCGTCATCTTGACCAAACCCTTTCCTTCGACAAATACACTAAACAGATCACAAAGTCAGCCTTCTTTCACCTGAAAAACATTGCCCGTCTCCGCTCATCCCTCTCCTCCACGGCTGCAGAAACCCTCATCCACGCCTTCATCACCTCCCGTCTGGACTACTGCAATAGCCTCCTCTATGGTTCACCCTCAAAAATCACCAATAAACTCCAATACATTCAGAACTCCGCTGCCCGTCTACTCACTCATTCCCGGACCCGTGACCACATCACCCCCGTCCTTTACAAGCTTCACTGGCTCCCCATCCCCCAGAGAATCCAGTACAAAATCCTCCTCTTGACATACAAAGCCCTCCATAACCTGGCCCCATCCTACCTGGCTGACCTCCTCTCCAGACACACTCCCACCCGCAACCTCCGCTCTGCTGGTACCAACCTCCTGACCCCCTCCATCTGGACCAAATTCAGATCCTGGGGGGACAGGGCCTTCTCCATCGCTGCTCCCACCCTCTGGAACTCACTACCTCACACCATCAGAGACTCCTCCTCACTCACCACATTCAAAACATCACTAAAGACCCACCTGTTCAACGCTGCATTCAACATTCAACCCACAGCATTTAACCCCTGACTATCTCTTCTCCTTCTCCCTCCTTTTGCTTTAAATATTTCCCTATTGATTCTTGTCTTGTCTTTTTGATTCTTGTCTTATATATATGCCGTATATCGCTGCTGTTTGTTTTCTTGATTCTTGTCTTTTTGCAATTGTTGTTTTCATGTATTGTTATGCATTATGTTTTCCACTCTGTCAAAGCGCCTTTGGGCTTCTGGAAAAGCGCTATACAAAATAAATGAATTATTATTATTATTATTATTATCCACCTTTGTTATTATATACTTGGAGAATATTTTTAGTTTTTACGTAATATTGTTGTTAAGATTTTTGTGTGAATTGGAGATGACTTTAGTAAAAGGTAAAAATAAATGTTTGTGAAGGAAAAAGGAAAATGCGGCAAAGAAGGAACCTGAAGAGAAGAGAGAGGAGGAGACGGCCATGAGAGATATACAGCCATAAATTCGCATTGGGGCTGCGAGCGGACTTTTTTGATATTGGTCGTGAATGAGTTGAGGCTTCCCTGGGGAGGGATTGCCCGCGATATCGTCCTATATTGCAATTGCAATTAAACCTGCATATCAGGTTTTATCACCAAGTGTGAGTTGTTGTTGGAGAGAAATCAAGCACCTCCATTACAGGCCGAAACGCCATTTTGTCCTTGAAGAGGCTGTCCGCTTGGTGCATCTTGTTTTGTCATTGGGATTCCCATATCGACATCATTGTGTTGATGACTGTTGGTTTCCATATTGACCTCTCACCTCGTAACTCCTCGTCCGCCACCGTGCCGATGCCTGCCTGTTCTCGTTGTTCTGCATGGTTCCAACCAGCTTGGGGATTTGTGCACGCACATTGTGGAATTTTACATTCCACTCATGTTTGGTGTATCGTGAGTTTATTGCTTTGATAGCATTGGGGAATGATGGTACCATCATAGGTATTGTTCATTTGATGCCAGTGATATTTTCATTGTACTTTCTTCAAGAGTGTTATTATTGTGTATGTGAGAGTTCTTAATACAATTACTTGTTTTGTTCTACAATTGCATTGGTGTGGTTTTACCATGGTTTATTAGAACACTCAACATAACAAATCTTTCTGCCGCGTTCCCTCTCAAGACTCTGAGGGGAACCGTAACCGGGATTTAGGGGGGTGATACGTAACAATATATATACATATATATGTAACAATGTATATACAGTCACGTGAAAAAGTAAGTACACCCCATGTAAAGTTTTGACTTTTTCAACATATTTCAACATACAGCTATTTCATCTTCATTTCAACAATATTGATAGATAAAGGTGATATAATACAACAAATATCATGAAATATTTACATTTTGTAGTCCATTGTATAATTCAAATAAACATAAATGCAAATTTTGCATGTGGAAAAAGTAAGTACACCCCTACATTTATCACTACTTCAAATACCTAAAATTAGAATCAGGTGCACCAGCTCAGGTGCAAATGATTAGAACATCATTAGAGAGGATCTTGGAGGAACCTGTCTTATTTAAACCTCAGACATTTCGTTTGGTTTGCTTTTAGTTGTTGAAGAGTGCGGCGTCACCATGCCTAGATCAAAAGAGCTCTCTGAGGCCTTCATAAAGAAGGTTATAGATGCCTACGAGTCTGGGAAGGGATTTATAAAGATCTCCCAACAATTTGAAATCAATCATTCGACTGTCCGGAAGATCATCTACAAGTGGAGAAGATTCCAATCAACTGCCAACTTGTTCAGGCCAGGCCGCCCCAGCAAGTTTAGCCCGAGAGCAGACCGCAAGATGCTGAAAGAAGTCTCTAAGAACCCCAGAATGTTATCACGGGACCTACAGTTAGCTCTTTCCACTGTTGATGTCAAAGTGCACGAGTCTACCATTAGAAAGAGGCTGCACAAATTTGATCTACAACATTGGAGGTGTGCCAGGAGGAACCCTTTGCTGTCCAGAAAAAACATCAGGGCAAGACTAAAGTTTGCCAATGAACACCTTGGCAAAGACCAGCACTTCTGGAACAATGTGCTCTGGACAGATGAGTCAAAGGTAGAGCTATTTGGCCACAGTACCAGAAGACATGTTTGGCAAAAACCAAAGACAGCATTTGACCACAAGAACCTGATACCAACTGTAAAGCATGGTGGTGGAAATATTATGGTTTGGGGCAGCTTTGCTGCATCAGGGCCTGGGCAGCTCACCATCATGGAATCCACTAAGAATTCTTCATTGTAGCAGAGGGTGCTCGAGGATAATGTGAGGCCATCTGTCGGTAAGTTGAAGCTCAACCGAATGTGGACCTTGCAACATGACCATGACCCTAAACATACCAGTAAATCCACCAAGGAATGGCTGAAAAGAAAGAAATGGAGGGTTCTGGAATGGCCAAGTCAAAGCCCGGATCTAAATCCCATCATGATGTTGTGGGGGGATTTGAAACGAGCTGTGCATGCAAGAAACCCCTCAAACGTCGCACAGCTGAAAGAATTCTGCATGGAGGAGTGGGAAAAATTTCTCCCAGTCGATGTCAGAGACTGGTAGACAGTTATAAGAAACGCCTACTTGAGGTTGATTCTGCCAAAGGGGGCAATACCACCTATTAGAGCCAAGGGTGTACTTTCTTTTTCCACATGCGAAATTTGCATTTATGTTTATTTAAATTATACAATGGACTACAAAATGTAAATGTTTCATGATATTTGTTACATCATATCACCTTTATCTATCAATATTGTTGAAATGAAGATCAAATAGCTGTATGTTTAAATATGTTGAAAAAGTCAAAACTTTACATGGGGTGTACTTACTTTTTAATGTGACTGTGTGTATATACATATATATATATATATATATATATATATATATATATATATATATATATATATATATATATATATACACATGTACATATATATATATATACATATATATATATACACATGTACATATATATATATATATACATATATATATATATATATATATATATATATATATATATATATATATATATATATATATATATACATATATATATATATATATATATATATATATATATATATATATACATATATACATATATATATACATATATACATATATATATACATATATATATATATATATATATATATATATATATATATATATATATATATATATATATATATATACATATATACATATATATATATATATATATATATAGTGATCCCTCGTTTATCGCGGGGTTTACGTTCCAGAACCCCCCGTGATAGGTGAAAATCCGCGAAGTAGAAACCATATATTAATTTTATTATTTTTATATATTTTAAGCCTTTAAAAACCCTCCCCATACTCTTATAAACCTTTCCCACGCTCTTTTGAACCCTTTCTACACTCTTAAACACACTTTTGAGACCCATCCTTAGTCCTTACGTATTAGAAAAATATTTGTACATATATATATAGCTGTACAGTACATTGATGCAAGTTCTTTTATAATTGCAATTAATTAACAAACAAACATACACATATGATCATGGAACTACACAAGTACAGTACAACAAAGTATTTACATTGATGCAAATTGTGTTTTTGAAAGCAAAAGGCAATAATTGACAAAAGTGCCTTTAATCAAACCTGAGGCCTAAGCATAAAGAAGTCTTCATGAGCTATTCAAAATAGAGATGATGATTAATTTTGAAAATTAATAAGAAATGCATTAGCTTCCTCTTGCATATGCAGCAGCTTCCTGATGGTTAATTTGTAGGAAGCAGTGGGGGGTGGAGAGGAGGTGAGGAGGGTGGTTATTCCTGATCTGATGCAGTGATGAAGCAGATGTCTCATCTGTTTCAAAAGGTAATGACCGAAAAATCCCATCCTCCACAACCTCGGTCATTCATGTTACTCAGCGACTTAATTTAATTGCAGCTTTAGACAACATCATCGAAATCGTCATCATGATCATGTGTCTCTAAGTTGTAAACATAAGTTATTGTAAATTAGAGGTTACCCAAAGTATGATGACTCTTAAAACCATATTGATCATTAAACTGCAGGACACAGTTTGGCATCAACCTTGCAAATTACTTAAAGTAGCGAAGAACCGTCCAAGAACCCTCCTTGCAGATGGGTTAATTACCCCCAGAATCATGGACAAGTTAATTACCCCCAGAATACGGGACTTTCAAAATGTGCGATTCTCTGTCTACTCATTTATAATGCGTATTTTATTTCGATTTACTGTAATATTCTTTTAATATAGGTTTTAATTAATGTGTTATATTTTTATTTATATTATTATTAATTTTTTAGGCTAGAAAATGCTTATTTTACCGCAAAAATAATTAAAATCTAAAAAAATAAAAATACCGATAGGCCGCAGAATCCCGCGATATAATGAAAAATCCGATATATAATTTTACATATACTAGCGAGACAAACCCGCGATGTACCAAAGCCGCGAAAAGTGAAGCGCGATATAGCGAGGGATGACTGTATATATACATGAGCTAGAGAACCCGGCATTGATGGGTGAGGGGGTGGTGAGGCTGGAGGGGGAGACTGGAGAGGGAGGGTTGTGGAAGGGAGTGGGGTGAGTGGAAGGGGGTGGGGGTGATGGGTAAAGGGGAGGAAAGATATACTACATATACATATTTGTGGGAGGGGCTTTGACATGCTCCCCCGTTTTGGGGGAGCGGGGAAGGGAAGGAGGCAAAATTTACTCATGCAAAGAGTGCTTTAACCTCAGTGTTGCCCAGTTAAAAAAGGAAATGTAACACACTCTGCCACCATCCCCAGGTGGCGCTACACGGTACACATTTACATCGAGAATTTACTCTCCTCTCCCGGTCCCCCACAACTCTGCACGAGCCCGCGGCCACATAGCCTATGTTACCCCCCAGACAAAGTTGCATTTGTATTTGTACCCCGAGTAAAGTTTCTAAGTATTTATAGCTGGAGTATCCGGTGTTGCTCAAGCGAGAAAGAAACATTAACATATTTTAAATGAGGACAAATATAATGGAAAAGCAATTACATCGAAATCAGAATCCAACACAAATGTAAAATCATCATTTTACCTTTTTGTTGAATATATGCTGCTGAATGTGCCATTGATAACGTTTCTGAGTCAAGTATGATGACGACAGGAAGAAGAAGAAGAATCCTTACTACCAACTTTTACCGCTTCCGGAATAGTTTTATTACTTGTGTTCAAATGTCTGGTAATTGTTTTGTATTTATTTATGAGAATGTGTACTTGTGTATAACTGTCATTAATCAAAAAGGCTGAGGCACGATAAAGCGATTTTTTTTAAATCCCAAAAAACTAATTTTTTTTAATTTTTTCTTTTTGTCTAAAACACTCCCAGGCACTCACTGACGAACCTCTGAAAGTTTGATGAAGCTCCGTTCAGCCATCTCTGAGAAAAATGGCGACACACACACACACACACACACACACCACAGACCAACAGCTCTCTTATATAGTGTATATATATACTGTATATACTCCTCATCTGTATTTCTAGCCAAAGAAAACTGCATTAAGCAACCATGAGCAGATACAAAAGGTACGCCCTTCACTGTTTCAAACTCTATTTGACTTCCTCTGCAGTTGCAAGACATTCACAAGTAGTATGTACAAGAGAATCCCAATGCTGCACACACCCTCAGCCACTGGATTGGTTTCATTGCCTCTTGTTGAGTCATCAGCGACAGCATAGACAGGAACGTGCATCACCGAGGCTCCCAAGCATGTACCAAATGCAATGTCAATAGGAGTTAATATATAAATGACAACAAGACCCAACTACATATCTCACACATAATTTGAAAGAATAACAAATCAGCTCTCACCTAATCAATTACCCCAGGTGGCTAGGATTATAAGTATAGACTCCTCCCATGATCATCTAGCTGAATAAAACTGAGTTGCATCAGCATGCATACTTTAAGCTTTCTACCCCACCTCTAAGGTACTAAACATTTATATCACCGAGTAAGTGATATTATAGTTTTCTCTATCTCTTTGCTGACGACTCTACTCTCTGTCGCTCCATTCCTCATCCCTCAGATCGGCAGTCTGCAGCCTCCTCACTCTCTGCAGACCTGGACAAAATCACAGACTGGTCAAACAAGTGGAACATGTCTTTCAATCCTGACAAATCTCACACTCTTACAATGTCTCTCCGAAAGGACCGACTGGACAACCCTCCCATCTACTTTCTCAACAATCCTCTCCAAGAAGTTCTGTCGCTCAAGCTTTTGGGTCTCACTATCTGCCATGATCTTTCTTGGGAAAACCACATTTCCAAGCTGGCCTCCAAAGCCAGTCGCCGACTGGGCATCCTCCGTCGTGCGAAGTCCTTCCTTGGCACACCTGAGCTCCTCACCACATACAAGGCTTTCATCCGCAGCTCAATGGAATACTGTTCCCCCCTCTGGGCTGGTGCTCCTGCCTCACACCTTGCTCGGCTTCACGCTGTTGAGGCCAAAGCTTTCAGAATCATTGGAATCTCCTGCGATGTAGTCAACGCCGAGGACCTTTCACTCACTCACCGCAGGCAGGTTGGTGGTCTTTCTGTCTTCTACCGACTCCTCTCCGGCCTTGCACCCCCAGCTCTCTCTGTGCTCTGTCCCCCCAATATTCCTTCAGGTCGCACAAGATCTGCCTGCAACCCTCTTATGGTTAAACTGCCAAAGTCTGGGCTCTCTGCTCACTTTCACTCTTTCATTCCCCTTTTCTCCCGCCTCTGGAACAAACTCCCCCACTCCCTTCAATCCCACTCCTCCCTCCAGGTCTTTAAAACAGCTGTTCACCACCATCTCTTATCTTCCCCCATCGCAAACCTTGATCTTTTCTACCCCCGGTAATTCACCCCAGAGTCCTTGCAGTGTTCATATGTTTTAATCCTCTCCCACCTCCCCCCAAGTCCTCCCGATGTCCCTGCTCTCAAATGTTGTGTTTGTGTCCTTCCCCCTCTTCCCCCTCTCTTTTGTGTCCTTCCCCCTCTCCCCATCTTGTCTGCCGCTCCCCTTTTTTTTTATGTTTTGTGTGTCGGTTTGTCTTTTTGTGTGATTAATGTTAGCTCTTTCACGAGCCTCGATCTTGTATACAAAAAAAAAAAGAAAAAAAAAAGTGAATGATTGAATGTGAGTGAGTGAGTGAGTCAGTGAGTCAGTGAATCAGTCGTTAGAAAGAGCAAGAAAATTATACATAAAAGATACTTTATTTATATTTTTATGGCCACCATTAAGAGAACATTTGTGCTGCTATCTTATTTGTTTAGCTGCAGCAGAACATGAGGAAATGATTCTACTGGTTTACCATTTAACTTCCCTGTCAAGGACCCTTTTAATCTGTATCATCATGTCAGTTATGTAAACATCTAGCCTCTTTGCTCCTCTAATTTGCATTCTCCACTTGCTTCTTTCTGTCAGAGATCTCCACTGTGGTTCAATATCCGCGTGCCTGATACCCATTGCATATTCCGTAAACATCTCTTCTACGAGAATCACAGGTCTCGACATTAAGGATGGAATATATAAATAAAACATTATAGCATGCAACAGATGAAAGGAGAATGAATACAAAGAGTAATAACAAACTTAAAGTAGGAAATCAATTCCTTCAAACCGAGATAGCACAACTGCACTCATCCAAAATCCACGGCTCAAATATTTTTATGTTTATGTTGAGGGAGGTCAACCTCTTGAGAGATGCATAGGGGTTTGCAAGCTTCTGATTTTACACCCCATGAAGAATCATTCAAAAATTTTTACTCAGGAAGCACACCAATTAGGTCGACACGTCATAGTTTATTTTTTCTGCTTCTGTTTTGATTGAAAATAAAACACTCCCAACATTCAGGAAGTCATGAGGAGCTGAGAAGTCATTCCTCCTCATCATGCAGGGACATTACTTGTTGGATTTCTCACCCATTTTCATTCATCGTCACCAATGGTAGTGACATGCACTCGAACATCAATCTCATTCCAAAAACAAGTACAAAAAGTTTTAATTAAAACAAAAGCCGCGTCGATGTTACACAATGCCTAGATGCAGCTGTGCCTATAACGTCTATGTTATAGGCACAGGACATTCCTATTGATTCGATTACTTGATGTTATTTTTGTGCAAAGTGAAAATATATCTCGGCAATTTCCCGTGTGTGGCGACGAATTTTTAATATATCTCGGCATTTTCCCGTCTGTTATTTCAGGCGGTGTATGACTGACCATGCCGCGATTAAAAAATATATATATCTCGGCAATTTCCCGTGTGTGGCGACACGTGAACGAAGCTATGCTCCTCTCTCCACATTATTGCGACGACGTATAAATTAAATATTTCATCGTGACGATTGTCATCAAATGGACGAATTTTTAATATATCTCGGCATTTTCCCATCTGTTATTTCGGGCGGTGTATGACTGAGCATGCCACGATTTAAACAAAATATATATATCTCGGCATTTTCCCGTCTGTTATTTCGGGCGGTGTATGACTGACCATGCCGCGATTTAAAAAAAAAATATCTCAATGGACTTGAAGTTACAGGCCTTTGAGAATTCATTTCGTTCTATAAAGGGCAACTTTCATCGGATTTTCTTCCCGTTTTTTTTCAACCGAGACTAAAACTATGTTAGCGACTGTGAAAAGTGAAATGAAATGATATATCGAATTTGATTTGAAATAAAACTGTGTGAGAGAGGAAGACACCACGGGCCTACAAAACAGGCCTCAAAGCTATGCGAGTTAATAAAATGGTGGATATTTGTTTATATGAAGCCTCTCCCACAATGGGTGGAGCTATGCTTCCCAGAATGGGTGGAGCTTTGAGGTTTTGTCTTCTCTGCAAGAACAACAAGAACAAGAAGAAGAACAAGAAGAACAAGAAGAACAAGAACAACAGCAGAGGGCACTCTATGACCAGCGTCTTGCGACGCGGCTAAAAATTAAAAAAAGATCACATTCCTTCACATTCTGACCTGATCCATGTCCCTTCTCACCATGTCTTTACGCACCCCTTCCCTGCTCACTCTATTCAAGCTCACCCCCATACTTTCTCACCCGGACTCGACTCACGCCATACCTTCTTCTTTCTACACCAGTGTTCTCCTGTGTTTGTTTTCTTCTTTCTCATACTCTGGTCCACCAATATCAGAAGTCTGCACTCCAATTTAATAGATCTGTCCATCCAAGCTGCTGAAACAAACCCAGATGCCATATACCTCACAGAAGAATTTCTTTCACAGGAAGTTTACACACTTCTGTGTGTCTTCCTTGTTATTGACTCCTCCCCACTGACACAATGGCGGTAGTGTTGCTGTGTATGTCTGTTCTTCCCTTGCTTACAACTCTGGCCCCTCATTGGTCTCCCTCAACCCTATGGAGAAAGTTGTTATTTGTGTGCCTCGAACAACAGATTGTTCTTTTGTATGGTGTACCGCCGGTACCACAGCTTTGATGACTCCATACACGAGGCTCTCTCCATGAACCTTGACACTGCTCTCTTCTCACCCCTTTCTACTCTTCCTAATCTGAAGAGACTAAAATCGCCACCATGTCCGTTGGCTTAGTGCTCATTCACATACAACAGTACTTAGTTGAGCAGCTGTCATTATCTGAAATAGCTGGCCTTACTCAGCCTGTTTCCGTTCAACAAAAATCTCCCAAATGATAACCATTCATTACTGGACTTGATGTCAACCTTTTCCCCAAACTTCGTTAGCTCCTCCTCGCCACCTCTAGGCTCTTCTTACTATGTGTTTGTAGTGGGGTAATCTTTCGTAGTTTTTAGAAAACATCAAAGGGAACGACTTTCATTGCAATTTGATGAAGTTTATTGGTGTGTTCTAAAATCTGCTCTCTAGTCAGGACTGGTCCATAATCACATCAGGTCCTAACTTAACTGCCCGTGTATTTTCTTGTACAATGGACTAGCTTTATTTCTTCAAAAATTCAAACAATCTTTTCTCTCCATCACCTCGACACTGGGACAATGATGCATGTGTTGAGGCCTTTGCAAGAAAACAATTGGTATTCTCTTCCAATAAGGCAAATCTTACTGACGGCAATGTGCACTCTCTCTACACAGCGAATAACCAGTGTATCTATCTGTCCTACAATAGGGCAGTGCCAAAAAACAGGCTCACCTGCGATCCAAAATCTCTAGCCTCTGACACGCATTCCCTTTCCATTCCTCCTTCCTAAATACTCAAGAAAAATCATAGTTCTATAGATCAGTCTTCACTCAAAAGGCTAAGGTCCCACATCCATTCCTATACACTCCCTTTCCAGCATTACAGAACTTTCCCTGCTGCATCTTGAGTTCTCCTCCACAATAGTGGAAAGGTTTCTTATGCAGCTTGCAACCTCTTCTGCAACCAGTGCTGGTGGCATAAATGCTCTAGTCCTCAGGAACTATCCTTATCAATCCCTTTCTCCACTCTTTCACAGGTCCTTCTTTAATGGGCAGATTGCTCAATCTTGGATATTTGCAAACATCACTCTTATCCATACGAACGGTTCCAAAATGGATCCCCTCAACTACAGACCTAGCTGTCTTTTCCCCATGAGAAGCAAAGTAATGGAGTCTATCAGTGCAGTGCACTCTCTCTTCTCTAACTCTGTAATCTCTGACAACCAGCTTGGCTTTCAACCAGGCTATTTCCCCTTGGATATGTTCCTCCCTCTGATGCAAGAGTGGATGAATGCCCTGCACCACAAGCAAAGATTAGGGCTGATGGATGGCCTGAACCACAAGCAAGAAATTACAACAATCTCTCTGGATATCTCTCAAGCTGTTATACTATCTGGCATCCAGCCCTGATGTCGAAGTTGCCTTCCTTTGGTACTTAAGTCCCCCTGCTCTCATGGTTATTTGGTTTCCTCCATGAGCAGAAACAGCAGGTGGTGCTTGATGACATAATTTCGCATGTTTTTCCCCTCAGGCTGAGATTCTACAAGGAACCATCTTGGAACCTATGTTATTCTTAATCGATATTAATGATCCATTTCATTCTCTATCAATTTTCCAAAGACTTCATTTTGTGTAGAATGATGCATCATTATTTTAAGAGGTTGGCTGCTGCTGAATCCCTTTCGTCAGGTCTGGACAGGATAAGCTGCTCGTCAGTAACTTTGTGCAAGACGTTTAATACCAGCAAGTCAAACACATATCACTTGGTCACTCCGCAAGGATTGGCAATCAAGTATACAATCCACTTATCTGGCCACCTCAAAGAACAGGTGCACAACCTCGAATTATTTGACCTCAATATCTGCCATAACCACAGGTGGGAGGATCATATCAGCAGGCTGTGGCATCAATAGCCAATCATAGTGTTTAGATGTTCCCTGTATAACTCAAGCATTCGTGAGCCACATAAGGCTTACTGTATGTTGTACAATGCTTTCATATGGAGCTCCATGGAGTATGGTTTCCCACTTTGTGCTAGGCATCCTGCTTCCCATCTTTATCCTGCGGAAGCAGTCAAAAACAAGGTCTTCCAAACCATTGCAACCTCAAGAGAGGAGGTGATTTCTCAAGGACAGTCACCTCTACCACCATTGGGAAGTTGCCGGGCTCTTCATTTGGTAAAAGTCTAAATATGGCCTTGCTCCTTCTTCCCCTCTTCTACCGATACACTCCCCGAAACACCTGTTCACATGCTTAACGTGGATCATCAAGAATCCCTCACCCACTCGTCTTTCCAAAGTCCAGGCTGGTTGCTTAACATCCTCTTATTCTCCCTACTGTGTACTGTCCATAGTTT
Organism: Myxine glutinosa; assembly: GCF_964187855.1. Lineage (NCBI taxonomy): Eukaryota > Metazoa > Chordata > Myxini > Myxiniformes > Myxinidae > Myxine > Myxine glutinosa. The sequence goes on along the minus strand of NC_136263.1, from coordinate 87,138,190 downwards.
CGTTCTCTTTGCAATCAGTCTTTGAAATATGCAACCCATCATTACCCCATTCATTCACCTATGCACATCCACAATCACTACAACATGCGCTGATTCATTCCCATTCTATTACTGTGCAGTCAAGCTATTGTTACTATTTTTTGTCTTTTCCCTCCTTTTCCTCCTTGCATATGTTCATTCATCCTCTCTCCCCCCAATAGCTGTTGGTATTGTGTGAACGTGCGGCCCTTTTTGTTGTTTTTCGCTTCCATCAGAGAAGACAAAAAAAAAGATTTTTGCACAGATACAAACACATAATACAGAAACCAAAAAATTTATCAAATGCATAGATACAAACAAAGAGGAAAATGCAAACTCAATTGCAGATGTAACCCCAACGATATGACTTTTCAATTTTACCAAGACAGCCAAAAATAGACATCATCTTAAAAATTTTGACCAATTTGCTTGCCAGCAATATGTCCCTTATAAAACACGATTTTATTACTCCCGCAAGGGACTAATGCATTCGATCGTGTCCGTGTGTGTGTTCATGTACAGGATATCTGGAAAAGTTCTGAACGGATTTGGATGAAAGTTGGTGGGATGATTGCCCTTGGGATAAGGAAGAATTGATTCGTTTTTGGTGAAGCTCAGGATATTATTCCGGATCCAGGATTTTTTTGAAGGATTGTTTACCATTGGAAGATAGGGCTCATTTTTTTTTTTACATTATCTTCTATATATTCTATATTTAACATTGTGATATGAAAATAGTTTTCATATTTGTTTTAAATGTAGTTTAAACTCGTGGTTATGCGTTAGAGCGGTGTATTCTGTTAGCAGCGTCGTGTTCAAGGTTCTATATTTTTTTCTAATGTCATTTTAAAACGTCCAAAGTCTGTATTAGGTTTCCCCGTTTCATTAAATGTATCGTTTGATACGTATAATGCTTTAAAACTTTTTTTTTCTTCTTTTTTTTAACCTCAGAAGAGATATCAACATTTACCTCAGCGAATGTCAATCGCGGTGTCAGTATTTGATGAACTTATAAAGACTTAGGTGACTTATAAGTGTAACCAGCATGTGCACGGGATTCTTCCCAGAAGAATGAGTGGTCGCATTAGCTTGTACGACTTAAAATGAGCGAGTTTTGTTTTCACGTTTGGGCCGGTTTTACATGTTGTATCCCTAAGGAATGAAACGAACGTTTTTCCTGGCTTACAATTTTATTTGAAGTCACACATGCCTCAAAATACACTCACTTACATAGAATTGAACGCTGAATCCGAAAATGTAAGTGAAATTGCCTTGGTTTTTTTTTACATTATCTTCTATATATTCTAAATATATATCTGTGCAGTGTCTGTCTTGTGTTGTCTTGTGTTGTGTTGTCACTGAACTACTCCCTCAAACTTTTGTGAAATCGTACTATTCCAACTTGACCCACGGCGGGAGTATGCGCTCCACTGAGTGGCGGTCTAGTTTTTTAAATGAGTTTGAAGAATCTTTCCTGTAGCTCCTTGTTGCCATCGTTTGAACAAAATAATCTAAACATTTAAATAATCATATTAAAGGATGTGTTTCAAACAAACTGCTATTTTATGATTTCAAGCCTGAACAACAAGTAATAACCACAAGGAACCACAGCGAAGGAGGACGTAATTTGGCTCATCATGCATGGGCTACACCAACACCCAGCTACTCTCACTCATCCACATGCAGGCCACCAAATTTCCTGCCAATATCCATGTCGATGGATACAGGTACCTATGTAGTTCCAATTTAAACCAACATGCTCTTTATTCTGCTGCTACCTTTCTAGGGAGACCATTCCATGCATAAACTGCTCGATGACTGAAATAACCCTACCTTATTACCTCCACTACCGAAGGTGGACGGAGATGACGTTTAACCATAGGCGTAGATTGACTTCTGTATTTCGGGGGGCAAGGGATTAACATTAATAATGGGTCTGAATTCCAAAATTACCGTTTGTTAGTGTAGTTACAGTGTACGTGAAATCACAAATACAGTTTATGTTCATCATTTAATCATCCTTATTTTTTGTTTTACCTTAATTTTTAGCCCGTTTCATGCACAGTATGTGTGTATGTGTATGTCTGTGTGTGTGTGTGTGTGTGTGTGTGTGTGTGTGTGTGTGTATATGTGTGTGTGAGTTTGTGTGTGTGTGTGTGTGTGTGTGTGTGTGTGTGTGTGTGTGTGTGTGTGTGTGTGTGTGTGTCAAGTTGTAGATTTGTTATTGCCTAAAGTTCAGTCATAGACGTTGGTTGCTAATGTGTTATGATTTAAATGTTGTTTAAAAATGCTATTTTCATAAAGTTAATAAAGGGTTTTTGCTTCGTTTTAGTTTTGGATGAGGAAGGCTTGACTTGGCATGAAGCTGGTTCTTGCTGTAGATGTCTTGTCTCCTCCGGATCTGTATAAGTTGGTTTTAATAAAAAGCTGCGTCATTCAGGCTATTTGTGGACTTCCTTTCCAAACGAAGAGCTGCTTCTTCACAGATGGTACCAGGAGTGGGGTCAGCACCGGACGACGGGAAACGGAGCCCGAGGGACAGGAGGAAGGCTGCCTGAGGCCGGCGCCGGCACGTTGATTTGATTAAAGGTGGGAGTTGTTTTATATCAGAGGGCCATTATTCCAAATTCGTACCTTCCTCCCTCGAGCGGACTCAGTCTCCCTATCTCCGCGCGGCCTGCACTCGAACAGAAATTGTAAGTAAAGGCTCATTTTAGGCCTCAGAATGACGTGGCTTTGTTAAAGCCAGGATAAACAAGTAAGGATACCAGTAAGGACTTAACAGTAAGCTTAAAGTTACAGTTAGCACCAGGAGGGGAAAATGAGGTCGGACAGCCATATAGGCTGAAGCCAGGTGGCCAAGATTTTTCCAGGAAGGAACAGCCCAGAGACAAGATGGGGTATGCCATTGCATGCCAGGGAACGAAGGGCTGTGGCTAACTTAGAAGGGCCATAAAAACATGGCCAGTAAAAGGATTTGCGCAGGATATCGGTGAAGATAACGGTCGGTACAAGGGAAGGGGGAAAAGTGAGGTCGGACAGCCGTAAAGGTTGAGCCAGGCCGAGAACTTTCCAGGAAGGATCAGCCCAGAGCAATAAGATGGGAAGCAAGCTAATGAAAGAAGGGGAACCCCTTAAGGGAACCCCGGCATCTTTCATGTTTAAGAGGCATCATTTTGCCGCGGTAAGACCAGTAAAGGACTGGGCTGTGTTAACTAAAGATTTAAATAATCCCTGGCCAGGGGAGGGATCGTTTGCGCTTGACAAGAAGGAAGCAAGCAACAGAGGTCCAGATAAAGCAGGCCAGGATCTGGTGGACAAGAGAAAATAAATAAGCTCACAGGAAATGGGCCAGGTGGCCACAGGGTGAGAAGGACAGGAATGGTTTTTGAAATATTGAAATTTTAAGCATTGCAGCTATGGTTATTGAAGCTACACCAGACAGAGGACAAGTAAGCAGTTAAACAAGTAAATCAGCGAGTGATGCCGCTGGACCAGATACCAGACCAAGACCCCCCAACCCCCCAAGACCTGAGCTCAGTCCCGGGGCTCTAGGCAACAACCCCCACCCCCCCAAGACCTGAGCTCAGTCCCGGGGCTCTAGGCAACACCCCAACACCCCCCGCCCTGCCTTCCCTTTTTCACCTCAACCCACCCCCGTCCAACCCGTCCCAAAAATCCTTTTCCTTGAATGAGAGACGTAACATGAATGAGCAAAGATTGTTTGGGAGTGGCTGGAGAAAGGCATGATTTGAGTCGATCTGAGTTTCGCGCGAAGTCTGGGAGACTTCTATGAGTATATGAATGAGGAATGAATGTATATTGGGATGTTAATTGACGTGTGTATCTGGCCAATGTATCTGTCTGTATGACATATGCAAAGCAGAGGGTTTCGGTGTGAAGCTTTGTAAGTGGTCTGCTCGACATGGGGGAAATTCAGGCCGGGAATGTCCATTTTAGCGTCTATCCGAGAGAACAGGCGAGGTCCTGAACTGAGTCCGGATTTTCATCTGTTTGGGAGTTGTTTGGGAAGCGAATTGATATAAATCGGGTCAGGAAAGCACTCGGAGTGCCCTTGTCGACCTACTGTTGATATGAAGCGGTTTCTTGGAGATGGTTGCAGGATGGGCTCCTTTGTCTTTCGAGCGGCAGCCGGACGGAGGTTTGGAGTTTGTGGAACTGGAGGTTCAGAGTTTGGGTCGAAGTGTGTGTTTGACTGGAATCGAAGAGTTCATTCAATGGCAGATATTGTGGATTGTATGTGTGGGATGTATCGCTGAGGCAGCTCACCTTTGGAATTGGTGTCGTGTGGTGCATTTTGGGTCAGAGAGGTCAAGCGTCGGAGATCCTGTTTTTTTTGCGATGTTTACGAGCTAGGGATGAGTTCTGACAGCTCACTGTTATGACGGCCCTCATTCGAGAGCGGCGCGCAGTTTTGGTTGCCACGGCTACGAGCCTCGCAGGAAACCGCGAGGCGGGAGTGTTGGGATTCGTGTGGAGGCACGAGGGTGCGCGCCAAGACGGGGGGCGGCGTGGCGTCGTCGCGTTGAGATGGTTGTGCCAGGTCGATCGGCGATCTCTGAATTTAAATCGGATTTTTGTCATGTGTGTTGTGAAATTAACGTCTATCCGAGAATCCTGGCGATGTTCGTTTAATTAAAGTGTGGTACAAACCTGTGTTTCCGCCGTGCGGCTCCGTGGAAGTTTGGGTAAAGGGATATTGTGCGTTCGGGCAGGAGCCGAGCGAGCCGCGAGTCACGGGTGTGCTGTATGAGATTTGCTCAGAGTGCCGGCGATAACTCGCCCACTCTCAGAGGAGGATGTGTGCCCAAATGCATTGTGGGTCATTTCGACTTTGCTGGATGTCGGACGTTCATGTCAGTATCTTGTCAGAATCTTCTTCTTCATGTCATGTCCTTCATCCTTCATCTTCTTGTCCTTCATCTTCATGTCAGAATTAGACATGAGTCATGAGCCATGTCAGAATAGTGGGCACCTGCGACATACATGCCATGCAATGTCACAAAAGGAATACGTTATTTAAAATGGATTTATATAAGGGGAAGAAACGATTTCTAAACTAAATTCGATTTCTAGAATGATTTTCTAAACGCTAAAATAAACGATTTCAAGACAGAGTAATTAATTTCCGGTGACAAGTTCCAACAGGAAGTCTTGTTCATACAGTAACAGTAAGTGAGGTACAGTGCGGAGTGGCGGCTGGAAGATGCATCGAAGGATTTGTGTTGATCGATGCGCCGGACAAAGGGTTTGCTGGCGAGTGATGCTGGTAAGGTTAAGTTATTAAAATTCAATAATTTGAGCAGAAATGTCACGTTTTCAACAGAACGCTTATCCGAGGAAAGAGGAATATCGAGGTTTCAACTGTCGGTATGTGGTGTGGCTGGTGCCAAGGTGTGCGGTGGTCAGGTGTGTAACGAAGCCATTTGTCCAGTGTCAGGAGTGGGATGGGAGCGGAATGAGTGTACTTGGGAGGATATTGTTCCAGGTACAAGACAAGATGCTCTTGCAATGACGGGGGGCAAGGAGACACCTAGATGTGCGAATAAGGTACGTCGAATGGTTGTCGGAGGTTGTGGTTTCATTGCTGTCTGTTCTGTGGAGTTATATTTCTGAGGCATGGATTTCAAGGAGGAAGTGTGTGCCCCGAGAAGATTGTGGGTCGCAGATTGGGCACTCTGGGTGGACACGGGGGTTGCAGTTGTGTGGGCGCGAGGAGGTTTGTTGATGAAGCGTTGTGCGAACGAGGAGGGATGTGCGAAAGGTGTGCACCAGGTAGAGAGGTGCTGCATTGTAAAGCACGCCTCGTACGGACGTTCCTGGGCGGATTGTGACGGTTGTTGGATTCGTAGAAGTTAGCATTATGCTATGTAGAGCCACATTAATGGTCATTTGTCCATTGTCGCTGGACTTGCATTACTTGTGGGATAATAAAGCGCTGGTTACCCCAATTTGAAGTTTGACCTTTCGAAGTTTATTTGACCTTTGTTCGAGATATGTAAGGGTAAGAGGTCAGAGGCAATTCACTAACCTTGGAAGAACGACAGGCGGAGTCAGTCTACAGGGTGTTGCTTTAACGACAGGATATAGAACTTAAATCTGGAGAGAATATCGGGACATATATTGTTGGATAAAACTGAAATCATGTACGTAATTAATGAACAGAGAATATCGAGTTCTGTTTGTCGTTGTAATTGTCGTTGAGGTCCCGATTCAGGGGTCTCAAGAAATAAACAGACTTCCGGTGCCGACCGGAAGCGTCAGGTACAGTACGCTTGAGTTTAATTTAACCGGGCCGAGCACAGTGACGTGCGTGATCGAGCAATGGGGATAGTCATGGTCAGTGAAATGCAGTGAAATGCAGTGAACATGCCCGATTTGGCTTTGCGAGGCTCCGGATAGAAATTGGCATTTCGATGCTGTGGATTATATTGTGCCTGCCCGGAAAGGTGATGTCCTGTGCTGGGGCTGGCGACATGCCTCTGTTATTTGTCTGTCTGTCGGTCTGATTGTAAGTCTTTGGTACTGGGAGGGCTAATTGAGTGCTTAGGCGTCATTGTTCCATGGAGGCAGGAGCTGTGAGTCACAAAATGTAAACGGGAACTTTGTGTAACTTTGCACCGGATCCACAAACAGAGAGATGGACAGGACAACAATGGAGTTTATATGGACGGGTTTGGGGCAGGTTCAATCTGACGATTACAGAGGGCTTTGTTCTGTTCACGAAACATGTAAAATTCATGGAGTTGAAGTGGTTTGCAAGAAGGCAGCAGAGTCAGTACTGGGATGCAACCTCGTCCAGGGGTTTTGGTCCAGCCTGCAAGGAGTCCAGGGGCTTGTTTCAGGGCTGGGTCACCAAAAATGGGATGCTGTGCCCATCTGGATGTAAAATTATCCATCAAGGACGGGGAATAATGTGCAGTGTGACTGATTGGAGGTAATAAGGATTTGTGTCGATTTCTTGATTCGAGTTGATCTGGAAACAAAGACAGATGGGATTAATGTGTATATCAGGAACATTTTGGAAAAGAAATATGGATATATGACATTACTAAAATATAACCAAGCAATTGAGAGTTCTTGGGTTAATGGGATATAAATAAATGCATCTACAAGTTGATGGTTTATAAAAATTTAGTTCTGGATGATACTTAAACGATGAACAATGTTGGCAATATACAAAGAATGTGACTTGTTTTTTGGGGGGAAAACATGTGGTTTAAAATTGGTTGGCTAAGTTTTAAAGATGGAGATGTTTCGCAGAACTCTTATGATTATTTATATGAGTGGTGGACTATTCCATGGCGAAGCATTTTTCAGTTTATTGAAAGTTGGATTTTGTAAAATAATGGTTTAATATAACCACAGTAGAAAATAATATACAGATTTGGGACATTTTGTAAACTTTCGAATAATGAGAAGATTCATAAAATTCATTTTATTTATTTCATGGAAAATATTTGGGTTGCAAGTGGAGAAGCATGGTATGGTATAAAAATAAAGAGGGAGTATCCAGGAAAAGGATGTTCAAGTGAACTTTGTGCTGTGAAAAGAATGTCGAGTTAATGGAAGTGTTTTGTTCGATTAAATTTGTTCAATTTGTGTTCAAATGACCATCGATGTTGGGGGCAAAGTTATGGGTGGATTTGGTGAGTGGTTTTGGGGCAAACGAAGATTAATTTAGATTTATCATAGTTAAGTTCGAGGAAGTTGATTTGAAGCCAGAATTTTATTTGGATGCCAGAAAGGAGAAAGGAGATGCTGAAAGCCAGAAAGGAGATGCTGTTGTCTACTCTGAATGACAGGTGGTGGTATCCAGGGCGCTGAGGAGTTTGTTCACGTTGTAAAGTTTGTTTATTTATTTGTTTATTTAGTTTGTTTATTGTAGAGAAGAGTGCTTTTGGGATTCCGGAGCCAGAGTGGATAATTTGAGGGTAGTAGGTGGAGTAGAGGACATCTTTGCAGTGCTGTAGGTGGTCCTTGTGGGCTTGGGAGTGAACTGATTTGGGTTTAATAGGCACAAGCTGGTCTAAACAGGGTGAGGAGGATGGTGTGATTGATGATGTCAAAGGAGGCGTTGAAGTGAGGAGGATGAAAATGTTGAGGTTGCCGGCATCAGAGGAGAGAAAAGGTCGCTGGTGATTTTGAGGAGAGCAGTTTCAGTACTGTGGCTGGAGCAGAATCCGGATTGGGATGTTTCATACAGGTTATTGGCAGAGTGGTGATGTTTGAGTTGAGTGGCCACAGCACGTTCCAAAACTTTTGACAGAAAGGGTAGATTGGAGATGGGTCTGAAGTTATTTAGGGTGTCAGGGTTTAGTCCAGGGTTTTTCCAGAATGGGGGTGAAGTTTCACGAGTTTTTGGGGAAATCGGTATGTGAAGCTGGATTAAGTTGGAACTGCTTGATGAGCCATGGAGATGGATTGGGTTTTGTTGTTGGTTGTCTGGGAGTTCGGTTGTTGCATTGCCAAAGGTTTCTGTGTGGTGGACACACTCGTTGGCTGTTGTCTTGTGTGACGTGGAGGGAGATGTATGTGGCTGCGTGTGGCTGCCTGGAATCGGGAAGGCGGCTACAGTGGTTGATATTGGTTGTGGATTGTCCGGGGTGCTTCGATTTGCATAGGGGGTGAAGATTGGGATATTACATTATTTTAAGTAAGTATTGGCATGAGTAATTACATAAGTAATTATGAGTTATTATGAGTATTAGTTATGAGTAAGTGATTATTACCTTCGCAAAAGCGGAAGGTTATGTTTTGATCGCTGTGTATTTGTATGTCTGTGTGTGTGTGTATGTGTATGTTATTCGCATAACTCAAAAAGTATTCAACCGATTCGCATGAAATTTGGTGGGATGATAGGTTATTATCCGGGAACCATTTGATTAGATTTTGGAATCGATCGGGTCAAAGGTCAAGGTCAAGGTCAAGAAAAGGTCATGGATGTGATTACAATATCAAATTTTTGGCGGGATAGAATGGTTTAATTTGAAACAAATCTTCCCGCATGACAACGTAGGTGTGGCTTTGCTACACAGATCTTGTAGTCTTTTATTTTGGCAACAAAAGTAGCTGCGGCGAAGGTATGCGCTCTACCGAGTGCCCGTTCTAGTTTTAGTAAAGTTACATGTTTCGCTGTGTTGTGGATCTGGGGACAAGCTAGTTTGATGGGTACCCTGGGGTCTTCGGCGTGTCTATGTGTTTGGCTGTCTGTTACACCGGACTCTTGAATGGGTTTTCATGAGACGAATTTCAGACATAACAGTGAGAATCTATTTTGAGCGAATCACAGTGGGTGAGGAAAACATTGTGTGTGACCAGACACCAGAACTGACCAGAATTGAAATTGGAAGTAGACCAGGTTATTTCTATTATTTGTTTATTCGTGAAAATAAATAAATAATAGGGGGAGGTTAATGGAGGTTAATGGTGGTTTGTTTGTGTTAATGGAGGTTAATGGTGGTTTGTTTGTGTTAATGGAGGTTAATGGTGGTTTGTTTGTGTTAATTCTAGTTGAAACTCTCGCTGAAGTAATTTTCGTTTATTTTTATTTTTTGATTCGATTTGAGAGTTGAGATGATTGATTTTTTATTAATTTTATAATTTTATTTTTATTGATGTTGGAAACAGGTAATGGGATGCTGAGAGAAGGATTGAATTTAATTTGAATTGGACTGGATTAAATGGGATTGAATTTAAAATTGAATATTGGATAAAATTGGATCCACTTGAAAAAAGTGGATTAGGAAATTGGAGAAAAGGTGTTCTATGAAACAATGAATTGAATGAATTGAATCTATGAATTGGAGACCTGTAGACCAGGTGTTCGTGGAGCACTTCACCTGCAAGAACGCCTTGGAACCAAGGTGGAAGGGACCAGTCCAGGTGTTGCTGACTACACCAACGGCAGTCTTTTGCGAGGGCAAGACTTCGTGGATCCACGCCACGCACTGTAAGTTGGCCATACAAGCACCAGACACTACACCACAGCAACCACAGTAAGGATGGGCCTAATCATAGGTACAATACTATTGATAGCGACAGCAGCTAGGGGAAACTCCGATTCCAATAGATGCGAAAACGAAACCCGACACCTCACCGTAACATAGGGACAAAGAGTATCACTACCATGTTTCGAACAGAAAGCCCTGCACACAAATTGGGTGAACATAAATTGGCTAGCACTGTCGGCAGGGCCTGGACGCGTTGGCATGGTACTACAAAAGCAACGAGAGTTCCGGGAAGATGGGCAAGCTAGCATTAAGACCTTGGCCCAACCAGGATACCAATGGGGAACCCCTGATTTTAAGCTACAAACACGCACACGCCTAGGGAAAGACATGACCATGCAGGTCCGGTGCAGCGTCTGGACCCCTGGCGCGGCCGGTGGCGAAAAGAACTACATACCATGCATCGAATACATACTCACGCCACAACCCCAGAATAAGGCCCCAAAGAAGGGTGAAAACACATATTGGAAAGTGGCCAGGGAAGTGGCAACAATTCAAAATAGGACACACTGCTGGTCGTGCATGCGCTTTCCCCAAGCAGGCACCACAGGAATACACATGATAGTGCTACCCTCGTCCCTCAATGACCTCTGCTCACAACCTATCGATTCCCCATGTTTAGTCACCACGCTGGAAAGAGAAGGGGTTGACAACGGCAAGAGTTGCAATCGACAATTTAATTATCGCCCGTCAATGATTGCCCATGTGGCCGAGAGGCCTGCCCCCGTCTGGGTCAAACCACAGAAAGGGACGGTCTGCCTCCAGGGTTCCGGCCACTTGCGTATGGGAGAATCAGAATGCGCCTACACTCTCCCCGGGAAGCTGGGACAAGGGAGCTCGGGGATTACATTACGAATAGTACTGCAAGATAAACACAACCACAACATAACGGCTATAACATTCTCTAGGGGGGTTAGTAGGATTAATGGGGTGGTAAAGGGACTCCAGTGCTTATCCACCCACCTGGTCCCACCCCATGGGACAATGTTTATATGCGGCGACAAGGCTTACCCCTATTTACCAAATAATTGGGGGGGCACATGTTATCTGGGTTCAGTCCTTCCTGACGTTGAGATACTGGATGAGCTAGACCCAAAGTCCTTGGACAGGCGTTATAAGAGGTCAGTCATGAACGAAGATGGAACCACTAAACTACACGGGAGTCTATGGGAAAAGGTGTTTGGTTTCTTCTTCCCAGGAGCGGGCACAGTCATGGATAGTTTCCGGATAGATAAATTGGCTTTGGCCCTAGAAAAGGTGGCAAACGACACCGCTACGGCTCATGACATACTATTGGACACGGTAATTCACATGCGTACAATGGTGATGCAGAAGTGAGACTAAGGGAAACTAGCCACGCCCTGACGATCGATCGGATCGCGCGCGAAAATTCTTATACATTTAGCTGGCTCACTGACTGGTTCCAGGGATGGACGGGCACCATAGTGAAGTGGTTATTGACCGCACTGGCTGTGATAATCGGGGTAGTAATTTGGGGGGCACTAATGAAATCTCTAGTCCTCCTCTGTATGAGAAAGTATTTTACAGGATGGAAAGTGAAGAAGCCGCCGACAACGACTATGGCTCTGACCACAGAGGCCGTCGACCTGAACGGGTCCTTCAACAAGGCAGTTGCGACCGGCGCTCCAGAAAATTGCATTGAATTTTGTAATGACTGTGATACTTGTGCGGATCCCATGTGGGAACTGGCTGCTGCCTGTAACGGTGTATGTGATAACTGTGATACTTGTGCTATAAACCCCTTGCGTGTACTGGCTAACGCTGCTTATGTATTACAAGCTGACAGCTGCACGCCCCCTTTCAACCCAACTATGGATCTGATTGCGACGCTGGGCCTGGCGGTCGAGGGACCCGACGTGGATATCCTAGACCCGCAAGCCGACCAGGCGCCCAAGGGAGACTTTGACATAAAGGAAGTCCCTCTCTTTTCTTCATATGTATTAAGTTCAAATGCTTCAAGTGAATCGGATTTTTACGCTCTGTACCCTGACCAGGAAATTGAGACACAAGATACTGACAATACTATGTATTCCCCAGAACAGCAGCACGTGAGGGACCTCATGGGCATGATCGTTGATTAACTTCGAAGATCTGCAAGGACTGAGTCTGCAAAGGGTGGGGGGAGCAAGTTCCGCAGGGGAGGTGGTGGCCCTCTGGCGGAGCAGAACCTCATCTGGACCAGACACCTTCGTTGTGGATCCGAAACGTTAATGGACTTTCATGTTCTGAGCCCTCAGGCTCCGAGCACGCACCACACGACACGTTCGCCAAATGCACGGGCGAGGCGCTTTGGGCGCACGATATGCCCTTGGGAGATACCCGCATTACACAATTATTTTTTCAATACCCGCATTACACAATTATTTTTCAATAAAGCCCGATGTGGCACGTTGTCTCTTAAGATACTTTGTCTCGACGAGACAAGAGGAAGGAATGTCAAGTTGTAGATTTGTTATTGCCTAAAGTTCAGTCATAGACGTTGGTTGCTAATGTGTTATGATTTAAATGTTGTTTAAAAATGCTATTTTCATAAAGTTAATAAAGGGTTTTTGCTTCGTTTTAGTTTTGGATGAGGAAGGCTTGACTTGGCATGAAGCTGGTTCTTGCTGTAGATGTCTTGTCTCCTCCGGATCTGTATAAGTTGGTTTTAATAAAAAGCTGCGTCATTCAGGCTATTTGTGGACTTCCTTTCCAAACGAAGAGCTGCTTCTTCACATGTGTATGTATATGTGTGTGTGAGTGTATATATGTGTGTATAATGATATATATGTGTGTGTGTGTGTGTGTGTGTGTGTGTGTGTATGTGTGTATATGTATGTATATATGTGTGTGTATGTGTGTATGTGTGTATGTGTGTGTGCATGTGTATGAGCATGTGTGTGTATGTATATGTGTGTTGTATGTGTATGTATATATGTGTATGTGTGGGTGTGTGTGTCCAGGCCATAACTTTTTATACCATTTGAGTTTTGTCATCAAATTTTCAACAAAGCTTTATTTTGAGAATATGGAGAAGGCAAATTGATAATTTTGGTCAAAAGGTCAAAGGTCAGTATCACATAAAATTGTCAATTTCCATCAATGGCTAACGCCTGCTCTAGCAGGGGAAATGGCCTTAAAATGCCTGTTGTTGTTGTTGTTGTCATCTGATCGACCTGAAATTTTAAGAATTATTTTGCATATTGGGGTCACAGAATTGGTTCACCAATCGAAACCGAGAAACTGATTATTTTTAGCTCTAAAGCGGAATGGTCAAGGCTGAATACAATAATCAATTTTCTTTTTTTTTTTACTTCATTATTTTGAGCAGGCGGAAGTAGAAGAGGACGATGTCTGAATACAAACGGATGTGGACGGGCTTTGCATTTTCAGATGCTTTCTAGTTTGACATGTTTAGCAGCTAACACCCATATTACTATTTCCATAACAAATTCTTAAATAAAACTAGAACAATGCGACTGTGTCGCCAATATGCCTCGGCATAGTCCCACAACGGGTAGATGCCCTCGTTCACTGTCCTAAAAATAAACAAGTTTGTTTTAAATCCCTTCAGCTGTTTTAAAGTATCACATTTTCACCAGCCATGACAGGTTTCACATCGATCGGTGAAGCAGTTTCAGAGAAGGGAATTTTTTAAACATGTTTGGCAAGTATACCACTTCACCTGTGATATCATCATCATGCTTTTGTTCCCCATTGGGAGTATTTGACAATGTGCCAAGTTTCAAATTTTTCCATTCAGCGGTTTCAGAGAAATACTTTTTTAATTATTTGCTTTTAATCCAAGATAGCTGCCATACCACGTGACCTATAACGTCACAATAATCATAAAAACATTCTGCATGGGTGTCATTCCTACCCTGAAAGTTTCCTCTCAATCGGACATATGGTTGCTGAGAAAAAGGAGGTTTAGCCAGTCCGGGGACACACGGATGTACGGACAACCCAAAAACATAATCATAATGCCTCAGGCCTCTTTGTCGGCGGAGGCATGAAAACATATCGAACACTTTATGAATCACGTCTCCCCGATAATTCACATACACAAACATTGTCTGAATATTATAAATACTGTTCTTACCCTAATGAGTAAAGTAGGTACAATCGGTTTTCCCCTTGGTTAGCGTAAACGTCCACAATGTCCTCTGGAATCCTCTTCACAGTTAAAGAGTTAACTAACCTTTTTATGTGAAGAAGAGTCATTGAAGAAAATCTTCTTCCTCCATGGTTCAGCACAAACAGTTTCTAATCCGTCTCATTGCATAAAAGCTTCGTTCCGAAATGGTTTCATCTGTGAAAATCCTTCATTTGTGAAAAATCACAAATTTCAAAGTTGTTAATCTCATTTGAAAAAGGATGCAGCCAATCACGTCACTCTATGCAAATACCGCGATATTTGTTGTGGTTGGGGGAAGAAATCCATGCATTTGGGTTAAGTTTCGCTTTGTTACTCACATTTAAATACGGGATGTTTTTATCTTCATTGTAAACTATTGAAGCATGGATTCGGACGAAATTTAGCAGACAGGTTGGGTGAAGTTCCTGATCCGGATATGAAAATATTTTCATTTTTAAGGGATTCTTCACCATTGAGAGATGGGAACAAAAACGATATATAGCATGATATTTCAAAAAGTTGAGGACGAGTTATGACAAAACTTGGGGGATTAGTTGGTTCGGCAACAAGAACAAGCTGATTCTATTTTGGTTCAGGTCCGGATCCAGATCCGGCCGATGAGTTGGATACAACACGTAAACTGTTCAGCCTGGTGCAGTGTATGGACCCTTTATACCAAGTGATGTTCTAGTTGATAGTGGAATGGTAATTTATTCCATTCTTTTGTCCTGCATGAAGGTAGGTTCAGCACTGCCGAAGCAGTTTCTTGGCTCAGGTGACATTTCGTTCGTAACCCACGAACTTCTTCAAAGCCAAAACACAAATAAAACGTGTGGACATTCATTTGCCTGCCACATGTTAATCCTCTTCTGATCCACCACACCCATATTCATAGTGGAAAACAAAGACAATTACTTTTGTCTTTCTTCTTCATACCAATCATCTGTATTTGATTATTTATTTAATCTATCACTACAAATATATGTACTGTATTTATCATAGGTACAATGCCTCAGAAAGTATTGTTATGTCGGGGGGTAAAGGAATATCTAGAGCCAGGTAGATCTGTATAAGTAGGTATTCGATTGTCGCGAAAGGGAATCAACCTTGTAATAAGTTCTGTGTTTTTAGGCGGTTTGTCCGGGTAAGAGTATACCTGTGATCATACAAGGATGTTCGTGTGTTAAATAGTTGCAGGGAATAAGGTAACACCTCTGTGTGTCAGACCTGGTAACCATTCCTTTGTCCCTTATGGCAACGCACACATATAAACACTTAGATGGGTCCTTAGTGCACACATTAATTAGTTCCCTTCCCTTACAATGACTTTGGAAGAAAACCAGCAGGACGCCAGATCGTGGCACCGCCTCTTGGCCGCCGCCAGCCGCACCACGAGCTGGCCTAGCAACATCGTGTGAGACGACTTGTACCCACGCCACACGGAATGTGTGATTGGTTGGCGAGGAAGGCGCAAACCTCCAGCCAATCAGGGTGGGAGGTGCGAAGAGGCAACAGAGAAGGAGGTTGTTCATTGGAGGGAAGGCGCTAGAAGGTTCGGTGGACGGCGGGAAGCTACGAGGCACTGATCGGGGGGGGGGGGGGGGCGCCAGAGCTGACGTCACACGCAAGGTGATAAAAGAACGCGCTGGACGACATTTTGTCTCTTTTGCTTTCTTTGCTCTCTTTGCTGTCTCTCTTGGACTCTGTGCGCTGGACCCCTTCGTATTGGAGATCTCTCTGTGCTTGAAGCTCTTGCTCTTCTTGTCCCTGCTTTTCATTGGCTTTTCCTTCTCGCATGCTGGACCTTCGTGCTTCGTGCTGGGTGACGTTGGTTTGTCGTGGTGCTTGGAGCGGGATCCGGTGCTGTTGGTACTGGAGCGAGGGACCTCGTGGTGTGCCGCGGAGCGAGTCGCATCGAGGCCGGGTGAAGCGTGCGAGCGAGCGGACAAAGGGTTTCTTCGCGCCAGAGCTTGGAGCCGCGTTGGATGGTGGACAAGACTGCAGACAGATAAGCTCGCAGCCATGAACCATTACACGCCAATTTCTTTTCGTAATTCATTCCTGTGTGGTGTAGTTGAAGTGAGTTGTGTGGGATCCCGATTTAGGATCATTATTAGATTTATCATCGCGTTTCCCTGTCCCGACCTTTATTTAAAATAAACCCTTGTATTACTTTCCATTCCTTGTTGAACCCATGTCCGTTTGAGTTCGTTCCCTCTACAGGTACGCGCTTTTGCCGCTTCTTCCTCTTCCCTTCTTTCTCCCATGCTGTGATAGCAAAATCTGTGCTTGGTCGTCGCCTCCATTAAAACCGTTCGGTCTTCTGCGGTTGCTGGTGTTAACCTTGAGGGATTCACACGACAACTGGTGTCAGGAGTGGGATACGAACTTTTTGACAACAGACAACTGTTGTCAAGGGGTGGGATAGAACCCTGTTATAAATTTGGTGTCAAGAGTGTGGAGAATTTGGAAACAAATTATTTTTCAGTCGGAGGCGATAAATTTGGAATAGTCGATCGGTGCGCGGGACGCGAACAGCACGTCAGTTAAAATTTAAATTTTATTCCGGTTGTAAAATCTGCGTGGGAAATCGACCTCCTCTTAACGGATGGAGGAGGTGAGCGGTATGGAAGAAAGGAGAATGGAAGGTGCGTTGAGCCTTCAAAGTGAGTCGGAAGTAGATGGGGTAGAGAGCAGGAGTGGAACTTCCCCCGCCGTAGGGACGGCCCCCATAGACAACCAGGCCATAATGCAATTTATGAAGCACATTAAGGACAGCATTAAGGCTCAGAGTGAGCGCAGTGAACAAACCAGTGCAGAAATTCGGGGAATGAATAACAACATGAGAGAAATGAACAATAAAATGGACACGATGAGTGAGCGATTGGAAAATCAAATTGACCGAATGATTAACAAAATGGATGCCCGGACGAATGAAGAATTGGAGGAGGAACGAAAGAATGGTGCCGGCGGGGCCCAGGAGGAGCCAAGGGTGGCAGAATTTGAATCGGAATGGGGGGAAGCCAAATTGGGAATTGCACCGGGAATGGCAATTGAAGGAAATGGGGAAGGTAGGGAAGGAAATTTACAGGTAAATGCTGGCCTGGAGGTTTATCGGGGCCAGGTGGATGCTGCAACACCTCAACCGGGGGGTGAATTTGGAATGGTGCAGCACCAGGGCGGTGGTGCAGAGCAAGAGCGGATAACAATAGGAGGTGGGGGGTCCGAGTAATGGAGCCGGACCGGGTATTTATTGGGGAAGACCTGTCAGGGCCAGAATTGATGGGGGATGATTACGAGGATGCTGTGATACAGCGGCTGGGGACTTGGGACAGTCCCATGAAGGCGGAGTTTGACCGGGCCCAAAGGAGTTTCGGGGAGAAGGTGAGTCGGTCTGAGGAGGTGGTTGAGGGTACCGAGGGGACCCTCACCACGAACACAAATTGGGCACCAGAGGCTCCGAAACTGGATACCCAGCTGGGGGAGTGTTTTGGCTCCGTGCTGGATTTGGACATTGGAGGATTCGGGAGATCGAGCCTCTAATGATTTTCACCGGATGAGGATCCGGTGCTGTTGGTACCGGAGCGAGGGACCTCGTGGTGTGCCGCGGAGCGAGTCACATCGAGGCCGGGTGAAGCGTGCGAGCGAGCGGACAAAGGGTTTCTTTGCGCCAGAGCTTGGAGCCGCGTTGGATGGTGGACAAGACTGCAGACAGATAAGCTCGCACCCACGAACCATTACATGACACTTTATTTTCGTAATTCATTCCTGTGTGGTGTATTTGAAGTGAGGTGTGCGGGATCCTGATTTAGGATCATTATTAGATTTATCATCGCGTTTCCCTGTCTCGACCTTTATTTAAAATAAACCCTTGTATTATTTCCCATTCCTTGTTAAACCCGTGTCTGTTTGAGTTCGTTCCCTCTACAGGTACGCGCTTTTGCCACTTCCTCCTCTTCCCTTCTTTCTCCCGTGCTGTGATAGCAAAATCCGTGTTTGGTCATCGCCTCCATTAAAGCCGTTCGGTCTTCTGCGGTCCCTGGTGTTAACCCTGAGGGATTCGCACGACAGTATTCACACCCCTTGACTTTTTCACATTTTGTTGTGTTACACCCTGAATTTAAAATGAAGATTTTGGGTCACTGATCTACACATAACACCACATAATGTCAAAGTGGATTTTTAAAAAAAAATTACAAAATAATTAAAAATAAAAAGCTGAAATGTATTGAGTCAATAAGTATTCAAACTCTTGGTTATCACATTACAAATTGAGCTCAGGTGCACCCAAATTCCTTTGATTGTCCTTGAGATGTCGCTGTACCTTGATTGGAGTCCACCTGTGGCAAATTCAATTGATTGCACATGATTTAGAACTAAACACACCTTTCTATACAAGGCCCCACAGTTGACAGTGTATGTCAGAGCTGAAACTCTATCATGAAGTCCAAGAAACCGTCTGTATAACTCCGAGATAGAATTGTGAGGCGGCCTAGATATGGGAAAGGGAATAAAACAATTTATTGAGTGTTGAAATTTCCCAGGAGCACATTGAGCTCCATCATTAGGAAATCGAAAGAATATGGAACTACCAAGACACTTCCTAAAGCTGGCCGTCCGACAAACAGGGTAAGAAGGACCTTGGTCAGGGGGGTGACCAATAACCCATTGACCACTGACAGAACTACATAGTTCCATGGCTGAGATGGGAGAACCTGCTGGAAGGACAACAGTCTCTGCAGAACTTCACAAATCTAGGCTTTATGGGAGAGTGGCCAGACGGAAGCTACTCCTAAGAAAAAGGCATTAGACAGCATGCCTGTAGTTTGCACCAAAAGCAAGTGAAAGACTCTGAGAGCATGAGGAAGAAGATTATGTAGCCTGATGAGATGAAAATTGAACACTTTGGTCTGAATTTAGAGTGGAAAGTGCCACAAAATGAAATCGAGCACAGCTCATCACCCACCTAATACCATCCCTACCGTGAAGCATGGTGGTGGCAACATCATGCTATGGGGATGATTTTATGTGGCAGCGACTGGGAAATTTGTGAGGACAGATGGGACAACGAATGGAGCCATATACAGGCAAATTATTGTGGAAAACCTGCTTCAGAGTGCAAAAGACCATAGACTACGGCAAAGAATTACATTCCAATAGGACAATGACGCCAAGCAAGCAACCAAAGCAACACTGGAATGACTTTAGAATAAGAATATGAAAGTCCTTGAGTGGCCCAGCCAAAGCCCAGACTTGCATCCCATTGAGAATTGGTGGAAAGACGTGAAGATTGCTGTTCACCGATGCTCCCCATCCAGCTTGACACAGTTTGAGCAAATCTGCAAGGTAGAATGGGAGAAACTCTCCAAATCCAGATGTGCAAAGCTGATAGACTCAAAGATGTAATCGATGTCAAACGCGCTTCTACGAAGTATTGACTCAGGGGATTGAATACTGTACTTACTTAAATTGGATATTTATGTATTTAATTTTTAATTCCACTTTGACATTATGGGGTATTTTGTGTAGTTCAGTTACAAAAACAATCTCAGTTTAATTCATTTTAAATTGAGGCTGTAACACAACAAAATGTGAAAAAGGCAAGGGTTGTGAATACTTTCTTGAGGCACTGTACATGAACCCATTTTCCATTCAACACTCATTTCTCAAAAGCCCTGTCATTTATGAAAACTTCTTTGTTGATGTTCAAGATATTATGCGCGATCTGTTGCATAAATTTGACATTTCGGCCACTTCCATGGCCTGTGGATCACATGTTTCATCAACCACATTATTTCGAGGTTACATGGCTTCTAAACACTCTGAATTGTCAGACTATAGATCATACGATGAGAATCTGAAATTAATGAACAAAAGGAGAAATAAAAATGTGACATCAGCATGGAAACGAGGGCACACAGGACAAACGCTGCAGACATGTGTAACAATTTGTAATGAGGGTAAAATGACAGTGCAGTGGAATTTCAGGCTTAGCCTTATCACCAACCCCCCATAAAAAGAATGAAGTGATGCATTTGCCAATGGCAGTAGAGTCAGAGTGAGACAGGAAAAATAGACAGCCCTCCAGAAAATGCTGTAATTGCCGATTGAGTATGGAGAACGGTCTGTCCTATCCTTTTGTTTTTGTTCTGCTCCCCATCTGTGTGCTGTTTTCTTTGCCCGGGCTCATGTCAACTTGTCAATTACTCTTGTTTCTGTACACTTCCTCGTCAAGGCAGATGTCAAAATACCATCCACCACCATTTTCTCCACCCCGCTCAGCAAATGTCTCCACCCTTTTCATGATTATCCATCCGGCCACCACAAACCTGTCAAAACCTTCCGCTCTCATTAGTAGCCGATTTCATTTTTTCCTTTTTCAGAACATGCTAATTGCACTGGTGCTATGGACAATGACGACCCTCATTTTCACAGCCATCAGTTTTAGAAACACCATTAGATGACAGCTAAAAGGCCCAAGACTAACGCAATTTGGGTGATGTGAGGACAAATTGAGCCTTGTCCTCTTTGCATTTGCGTGAACAAATTAGAGGACGTTGTGAGGCACAAAAGCCTGTCAATGGAATTACCCTCCCAAGGAAAGTCGCAAAATAGCTGTTTTTCCTGCTTCACTAATTTCATTCTCATTGTCCTGAAAAGTTCACACTCTGGCCTTTCAGTACAAGGCTTTGGGCAGATGGGATGTTTGGTCAACTATCCATCCAGACAGCCATGAAAAAATAATAGAGGGTGAAGCGTGTGTTCACCAACCACAAGCGACACTCATTCTTCGTGAGATCTGTGACCATGTGATTATGGCGAGGGCATTCACAAAGCTGATATTCACTCTCGGAGCCATTATCAGGCTGTGGAATTACAATCAGCATAATGTCTCGGGTAACGATAGTTAATTTTAAACAATGACCTTATATTTGTGTGTGGATGTCTCGACTTATTTTAAGAAATGTAAGATGGGCCTAAGCGTCTTTTATATCCAGGCTTCATGATCCATTAATTATTTTTTCAAAATCAGAAATCTCCATTGAAATATGCACTTTTTTCTCATTTAAATAATGCCATTATTGGGAGAAACTGGGCTGACATGACAGCTTAGAGATAGTTCTCCCTGGTCTTTGAGCTGTGGATTCGAATCTTCACACAGCTATACACTGCCACCCTGGAATTTTGAATCCATGCATTGCAATCTGTCAGTGTGCGCACCGTCCCTCGAAGGTACATCTTGCAGGAAGACCAGGGACAGAACTGGTTGTTGGTGGACGTTAAATATTCCACTGTGTTTTTTGAGAAGTGGAGGCAAATTATTGTATCAACCTTGAGTAAATTCCAAATCCCCATCACCTTTGCAATCATTGTCCATATCATGCAACAGTCAAGCGTCTGGCCTGACCATACATAAAGAAATGTCCCTAGGCCACCCAACATGAAGGTGAGAATAATTTGAGCCATTTAAAGAAGTAGAGAGAATCATGTAATGCCACTCCAAAACAGAGAACACTGCTTGTAGATGAGATGTAGTTAAAGTGCAGGGAATGTGGAATACAGAAAACCGCATGCACGCCCAAAGGAAGGTTATTTTTGGTGCAGCTGCCTTTAATTAAATTGGTGGGATATGGACAGTGCTGCCTCATGAGACGTTGTTTTCATGCCCATCTTCTTGCCTTGAAAACACTTAATAGTCAAGCAGAAAGAACTATAGATTGCCATTGCATGAAGCTCATACCAGGCAGGGCACACAGAGATTACCTTCTATATGATGGTAATTAATGAGCAAGCTGATTTATTTTTAAATCAACAATCTGATAACATCTTAGTATTTCTCCATTTTTAACTGCGTTGTGTTGCAGGTCTACAAGAGCTCTGCATGGTTGTTGTTGCCATTCTTGTTGTGGTTTTTTGTTGGGGATCCATTTTTGAAATGTGCACCCATTGGTCGGACAGATGTCGGACCCTACCCACATTTGTCGCTTGACTCCACCAACCATGGACATGGCACCCAGACAAAATAATATGGCCACCTTCTTGGTTTTCTGGTGGGCCTAAGACATCAGGCCTGTAAGCCTCTGCTGATTATACACTGTCTGGGTTTGTTGCATCAGATTCCATTGGCTTTGTTTGGGTCGATTGTTATACTCATGATGAGGTACCCCAAAAAATGTAATCAATGTCGAAAATAAATTATTAGTGAGGTTTAATCAAGTCTGTCAGCAAGCATGATAGTGTTACATAATTTAAAAAATGAAAAAACAGCGTTACGTAATTTTTGAACGGCCAAATTTTGGAGTTAAACAATCCATGACAATGTGCCGAATCAACTCGTTCTGATATAACTGTGGTGGAGGCTGGATGAGAGGTGTCTAGGTAATCCTTTAATAGCGCAATAAATGTGTTTTTCCCAATTGCGCTGTTCATCTTTTGAGAGTGCTTTAAATGCGCATTTCCCAATCGGCCCATTTACGGAATTCGTCACAGATTGTGACCACAGTGTGGTCTTTCTTGGTATAATAAATAACCCTTGCCTTCAGTGAGATTCAGATAGACCATTTATAGTTTGGGATGCTCGTCTAGTGCCCGTTATCACCACATTACCATAATCACATCTCTTTGAATCGCAGTGAACTAAACATCAAACCTGAACGACTTCATAACTCATGACTGGTGCACTAAAATATCAAACAAGTACAGATATATTCAAAGTACACCGCCCCTATGCCAAATAAATGAATGTCCTCCAGCACGGCATTGCCGGGGTGCCTTCGGCGAAGTGAAGGCCCATAGAGACGGTATTGGGAGGGAGATGTGTACAATAATTGATTGATTAATTGTGTAATTAAAATCAATAAATGTTAATCGTAAAATAATTTCTTCATCAATTGGTTATTAGCATACCGCAACCACCAGTGTTTCATCCGAAGCTGTCACTTTTTGAAAATTAATGAAATGAATCATTAATCAAAAAAATAAAATTTAATTGATTATTCAATAAATAGTAAATTGATTAATTGATTAATCAAAAATATTATTTATAGCCACATCACTTGGTCATTGCCGTGTCCAAATATCAGCTTCCTGACTCAAAAGGTGCCTGAGATATTTCCCAGACAAGAAACACCTTTCCAGGCCATTTTTCCCTGCAGGGCGGGGGTTGGTCCTTTTTCGGGCACCTTGGTCCCCTTTTTGAAGCAATGTTTTATGGCCGGATGCCCTTCCTGCCACCAACCCTGTTAGTCACCTTTTGCGACACACAGGGAATTACCAGTGACCTGGTACTCAATTTGCCGACCTCGGAAGGATGAACAGGCTGAGTCAGCCCCCTGGCGTTAATTCAACGATCGACCAGGATTCGAACACCAGGATCCTAGGATCCCAAACCGGCACCCTAACCGCTAAGCCAACACCAGGCTGGATATAAACAGACAGAGGAAGGGAAAAACGCTCAGGTGGGGACATGCTCACATGGAGAAATTAAAACGGTTGGGGAGGTGGGCAGAGAATTACTGAGAACTTATGGAAAGACATCTGCTAAACAGAAGAATAAATAGGAGAGAAGGACTCCATTTGTGCCTTGACATGAGTGGAGAAAGTCAGTATAAAGTAAACGGTAACGGTTGGAATAGCATTATGGATTGTAAGGTATTTGTTAAGAAAACAAAAGTGATAGAAAACATTCAAAGTAATAATGATGATATTTCTCTGAAGGAAAGAGAAATTTGACAGGAGAAATGTAATATTGTTGGTGCAAGAGGATATATTTGAGCAAAACAAAGAGGGTAATGAAAATAACTCAACTAAAAATGTCATGCAAGTGAAAGAGTCTAAGCCTAAGAAAGAGGAGGGGGCTCACGCTCTGGTGGAAGAAGGCCAAGGATTTGCTAATCATACCGCGATATTCCGCGAAGTCGGCAGGATAATTCAGAGTTGGTTGGAGAGCCATACATTGGATTATGGGAAATGGTAGCAGCATAATGGTTTATTAACTCAACTGGAGGACTGGAGACCGAGGCGTCGACATCGGCCGAGGACGATCAGCAGGACGACCACGATGAACCACGATGACCACGATGACGAGGAGGACGAGGAGGATGAGGAGGACAAGGGCGACGCGGACAAAGTCCATCAGGAGCTGGAGCCGGAGCCAGAGCACAGGCATGAGGAGGGGGAGGAGGGCATTGTCGAGGACTCTCTTATTTCCCAGATAAGAAAGAAAATAAATAAGTGATTTTAATAATTAAAATAAATAAATAATAATCGTATAATAATTAAATTTTTAATCAATTTGCTAATAGAATACCTAAACCACCACCATTTCATCCGAATCTGTAACTTAAAAAAAATACAATTAATGAAGTCATTAATCGAATAATTAAATAATTAATTGATTTATTGATGAATCAAAAAATCAAAAAAATCCTTTAAATACAAATCTCTTGGTCACTTTCATGTCCAAATATCAGCTTCCTAACCCAAAAGTTGCCTGAGATATTGCCCAGATGAGAAAGGAAATAAATAAGTACTTTATTAATCGATAATAATTAAGTAACTAATCAATTAATTGAATAATCAAAAAACAAAAAATACTCTTTTTGCCAAAGCACTTGCTCACTATTGTGCCGAAATTTCAGCTTACTAGCTCAAAGGATGGCTGAGATATTGCCCGGACAAAAAAACAAACAAACAGGCAAGAAAGAAAACAAACAACCGGTGTGAAAACTGTGTACTCCCTTTCAGCGCACGTCATTGCTGGGCCCCCTTTGGTGCCCGGCGATGACATCATGCCACGCCTGGAGATGGAATAGGAAAGGAGCGATGTACAATAACTTTTGATGGCAAATCCATACTGATTATTATAGTACGAGCTGGTGGTATAGCTGATGGAGATATGCCCACTCATCTTTGAGCTGTATAGCCCACGTATGAATCCCGGCATAGCTATTATCTGTCACCCTCGTGTTACACAACAGGGCGATACATCGTTGTGTGTCCTCCCTTCGATGGATAGCTAAAAATATGAAGGCTTGAACAAATTTGAGAATGAAGACTAGAAGAAACCTTGTACCAAGTTTCAATAAAACACTACCTTCAAAATTTTATCAAACAAATGGACAGATGATGTGCTTTGGCACAAGCTTCCTGGAACATGGAATGAGAAATTGACTTGTGAAATTCAATGCAATATTTTATTGGCAAAATTATAGCTCTAAACGAAAATGATAGCTCCCTTACATAGAACTGCATGGTTCTCTTTCTATTGAAAAACAATATTCTGAGAGAGGCCTGCCATGATTCAAAGGAGTCAAACACAACCTAATCAAGAAGTCGGTTGACTTCTGATGTAGGGATGGCCAGGACACTCCATTGGATTAATACAACATAAATGCTCAAAAACATATAAGATAAAACTTATAAACCTAATCTACCAGTCATCTGTGGAAAATTTCACCTCCAATAACACTGATTAAGCTTTGGGACATCATTGCTGAACTATAAAAATGAGAGACCCAAAAGTGTGCGTTTGTCATCCTTCTTCCTCATCTTCTTCTTCTTATTAATTTTTTCTGACATACTAACTCAAAATTGGTTTAAGCTACGAACTTGGTTTAAACACGAATCGACCGCGTTTTATAGTTTGAAGGTGCAAATAGATCGAAATTTTAAAAGGATTCCACAGAAAGTATGCAAAACTGCATTTCTTTGAAATGGAATCCAACACCACACCCTCCCGAGGGTGGCGGGGGTGGTTGGGGGTGGGGGGGGGGGGGGGGTTGGGGGGACGGGTGTGGGACTACAACTGTCAATCAGCCTGATGGGGACAGGGCCACCAGACACTTTTGTCAAGATCCAATCAGAACTATATGGGTGTGGTTGACGGTGGAATATTGTCAGGAAGTCGGCAGACATCCTTATTCTATGTATTATGGGTCGCTCCGGGGAGGTTGGCGATCGGGCGTCTCTGTGCCACTGCCCAACAACACATATATTTCTATAAAGTACGTACTATTTATCATGATAGAGCGTCTATAAAATATGTACAGTAACTTTATAATTTAAGTATGTATATATAGTTTGTACCACAACATTTGTAAATCACTAGTAGAACATCTACACCGGTATATAAAATAAAAAACACGGTCAGTCCATGAAGCTGTCCATCTGTCCACCCGTGAAGCCATGTGACTATATGTCTATTAATTACATACTGTATGAACGTCAGTTACGTCCTGACTACACCTACAGCTATTACGTACTATTAGAAAGTACCTTTCAACCCTTTATACTGCTGGGACCCATTATAGTCCAGCTGTTAAAGCCGAACAGTGAGGCAAATTGTTTACTTCTTGGGGAAAGCATAACTTTTGGCACAGAACTAGTATGATTGTTTTTTCATTTGAGATCCACTCTGGAAACGCCCACTGGTGGCCGGCATCTTGGATTCCAATATACCTGTTTCAATAACAAACGATATACCTGTTTTCCTTCATAATGTTATCGCCCAGGATTCGGGTCTACTATGAGGGGGTTAGCCTCCCTTCCCTCCCGAACTTCCCGGACCTGCGGCTGCCGTGCACGAATAACTTTGTACTTCGGCAGGTTGGGAACCAGCAACTACGAACACCAATTGGTCCGTAGCGCAATAGCTTACCTGTACCAAGTGACGGTCCCAATTGGGGAATGTACCTACATACCTTCCCACAGGTGGTGTACCACTTTCTTTTGTTCCTGGATGGAAATTTAGATGGCCGAGCAACTGTTGGTACCCGCCGGGCTTATGCTAATTTTGTTATGGCCGATCACAATTCTGGGTGTGGGTAATGGCGGACCAATGGAAGAAAAGACATTCACGGACAGAGAGAAAGGAAACGTTTGACGATTTGATTTATTTACAAATATTTGCAGTGCAACTTTTCAATAGGAAAGAAAAGAAAAAATGATGAGAAGCAGGAACATATCTTATCCTACGCCTTATTACGATTACAACAAATAAACACTACATGGGCCCAGCATACATTCACGGGGGAGGGGGAGGGGAAAACTAACATTGGAAACCTGTTAGCACAAAGGCCACGATCTTCCAGATGCCTCTCTCGCCTTTTGTCCTGAGTTCACCAACGAACACCAGGCCAGCAAATGACAGTCCCCAACATGAGCAGGTAAAGAATGTCGGGATTTCAGCAGAGTTTGTGCCGGGAACCATGCAGGGAAGAGTGCTAGGGACACGTGGAGTAAGCACGTGGTGATCTCGTGCAGGGTAAAGAGTACATCGTGGCCTCGTGCAGAAAGTGAGTGCCGTGCACACGTGCGCCAAGAGGGAGTCCAAGAACACGTGCACAGCCAATGAAATCCAAGGCGAAGAGTAATGCAGGCACATACTGAGGCCTGTGAGAGGGTCCGACCAAGAAAGGAGCACACGTGTACTGCAACCAGAGTCCAAAAGCCAAGAGTGAGAATAATGCAGGCAGGTGCTAGGTCAACAATGTCCAAAAACCAAGAGAGTGAATCACGTGCAGAGGCCTGTGAGAGGGTCCGGCCTAGAGTGGATGCACACATGCTCAGTGAAACCGGCAAAGAGGGAGAGAGTAATCATGCAGGCACGTGCTGAGTGAACCCAGCAGAGATAGCCAAGATAATCCACGTGTGCAAAGCCTTTTGTCAGGGACCTGGCAAGGGGTGGGGCTGCTGTTCAAGGGTATATGGGTGCCTGATTGGTGGAGCTCGTCACTCTGCCCCCTCAAGTTCCCCTGAAGTTCCTCAGGCCCTGATTGGTGGGTTTAAAAAGTTCCCTAAACACAAAATGTTGTTGCAGGCATTCACTCTTGAGGCCTTTGGTCTGCTTTCTGTCCTTCCAGACTTTAAATCAATCTATGGATGCAACATTTGTGCATCAACCTGGTTTATTATCCTTTTATGAGTGGAGGACCTGTCTTTCCCCTCCCCAACGCATGAAGACATATTAACCCGAAATAAGGGGAAGGAACTAAGAAATTTGATCTGCTATGAAATAGCTATTCTAAGGGACCTGTATGGTGGTTGCCATTGATTTTTAGTGGTTTCCCAAAACCGCAACAATATTTTCCTTTTTAGGACAGATGTAACAGTAATTTCAGTTAACATATCCCTATTTTCTAGATCGAGGAATCCAAAAAAGCCGATTACTTCCAAGCGCGTCCTCAACATACAGCAACCATTTTGGATCTCCAAGCATCTGTTTTGTCAGCGTACTATCCTCAAATTCAACAGTCATCCTCTAGATCTCTAGACCTGAAATAATACATCGTCTCAGGGTTACAGGATGTTGAGCAAGGCCAATGGCTCCACCGTCACCCTT
Source organism: Myxine glutinosa (assembly GCF_964187855.1). Classification (NCBI taxonomy): domain Eukaryota; kingdom Metazoa; phylum Chordata; class Myxini; order Myxiniformes; family Myxinidae; genus Myxine; species Myxine glutinosa. The sequence continues at coordinate 87,109,662 of NC_136263.1, read as the reverse complement.
CACTAGTGCATTCACTTGCTCGTGAGCTTCATCAAATGATATTGCTGAAAAGGTAGGAGGCGTCTTATTCAAAGTGAATGCACCAAGGCAGAAATGTTTGAAAACATCTGGGCACTTGTCAGGCAAGATAACAATATCTTAGATGTATATGGGTAACCAGTAGGCATAGTTTGCGTGGTCGAATGTAAAGAAGCAGGGTGCCAGCTGTGCCAACAATTCCACATACAAACCAAAGTGTAAAACACGAAATGACCAAACAAACTGCAGTATTGTCAACTCAAAGTCTGGAACAATTGACAAGTAATTAAACTGTGGATGCTGAGACAATTTCAAGATGCACCATTCAGTAAACGCCTTCGGTGTGTGGTTGTCGTCAATATCTGAACATGTGCATGGGAAATAGGCCTTCTGATGTAAATTATACAACAAAGCAGCAGTTACTTAACTGACGGGCACATCTTGTTTTAGTCAGATGAGAAAGGAGTTGGCCGTTCCCTGCTTTGTGATGTCAACCTGAACGATCGCATTTGTCCATTCACTCCAGCTATTACGTCAGCAATGGCTTAAAAGGCAGTAATCTCTGTGAGTATCCCACCAAGCATTATCACATATTTGTGCTCACCAAATGTTTGTGGGTCGCTCCACTGTTCATACTTGGCAATGGAGAAAAGGGGCTGGTCAAATGTTAATACTGGCACTTGTTCTGGATTCAACATTTCTCTGGCAGCTGTATTTGTTTTCATGATATGGGTGATGATTGCCACAGAATGTGATTTCCCGTAGTAAGACAATGCTTGTCATAGGTTTTGGAGGTTGTTCCTGGTGAAAGGCATGGTATGCTGCCCATGTAACAAAATCCTTCTCATTAACCTTTCCCTTTTCAGAGTTTAAATTATTCCTCCAACCATCAATATTCCAAGTTGCGGTCTTCATTCCATATGGCAGACGGTGGCTTTGCAGGTCCAGAAAACTAGGCACAACTTGATCTTTCGATATTGGATCGGCTAGAGAAATGCTCGTGTATACTGCTGGGAGTGCTTTTTTCCTTGGACTGAATCCTCGTGTGGTAAAGAGACGCCACCACAGTCTATACAAAATTGGGTGCTGGCAAAGGGAGTGATCGGTTCCATGAAATTAGTCCTTTGCCGTGATTGCACTTGCGTTGTGATCTATGTTGTTAGCTTTACCAGTGGTAAAAAAAAGACCTGAATGGAGTTACGTTGGACATACTACACCGTCAAGACTCAAACCGTCTGCATACATTATTAGCCACACTTGATGATATACTCAGCACACGATCATATGATACACAAAGACCAGGATTATACAAATGATCAACAAGTTCTCGTTTCCTTGTTTCTGAATGCATTTTCAAAGCAACATTAATTGGCAGAGGGGGTTTCTCTCTCTCACTGTTATGTCGAAAAGTTTGCTTTTTGTTATCAGTGTGCTTAACACTATTACACACAAGTAGCTGAGAGATAGTCAGTCCTGCCACCATTAAAGACTCCCAATTTTCAGTTTGGTCCTTCATGCTAGGACCTTCCAAATCATGTTGACTAATGCAAGGAGTGAACTGGGAACAGATTTTTCTTGTCCGTCTTGGCCAAATGTCCTACCAAAAAGATGTGCATTTTAAAAAGGTGCTTGCGAAGATTCTGGCCAGCTTTTGCTGGATGAAATGCATTGGAATTGTCATCACAGACCTTTAAAATAGTATCACTGATGTCTCTACCCTCCTTGATTGTTGATAGAGATGGGGAATAGGACAATAACCTATCCTTTAACTGTGTTGAATTCACTTTCACTGTATGATAAATTCCAAGACTTGTATGTTGCAACCAGATCAGCAAGTCCGAAGACTGGAGCTGTGCCTCGAACAAGTCTGGCTTCATCAATGTGCAAAGTTAACTCAGCTGGCTCAATGCTGTGAAATAAAGGGAATGTATCATCTTCCATAGGATTGGTTGGTTGATGCTTTCAAGCTCGATGGAATAAATCTCTCAAACACCGTTTATGATATTGAGCTTCTATGGCCATTATGTCCCCTGCGGCAAGTTTTCTGAGCAATTTAGTGTCTGAGGTTAGTGGCATGTCGAACAGTGTTAGCTAAGGAAAATGTAGATGCAGTATGGAGTTCACCACCCGTACTTTCACAAAAGAAGCAGATGTCTTCTGACTGGTGTGCATCACTCTGACAACTAAATCTCCTGGTTTTTACTGGACCAGCTTGATCATGACATCCTCGAGATCTCTGTCCAAATTCTGAAGGAACGGCCGAACTGAGGGAACGGCGGAAGGGAACGGCCGAAACACAAATACATTTTTACATAAGACCCCAAAAAACCCTCCTGGTGTGATTCGCCAGCATCAATGCAAAACAGCTTATGCTTCGCCCAGCGCTAAAACTTTGGGTTGGAAAATTTGTCTCTACATGATTTATGCCAGGAAGCATGGTTCTTGTTCAGCGTTTCCTCTATCCCCAGAGCCGTTATCTATTCGTGCGAGTTCTATACTGAGAATTGTGACCTATGTCCTTCAACTTTATGAGCTCCTTGGCTAATGATTACCTGTAGCCTGTTCCAATAGCGTTTACCCCTGGCTAGTTGAACCAATGCTTCTGAAGTTTTCTCTTAACAGAGCACGCAAATACTTGAGTCTATAAAAGGGATTTCTCTTGGTACATCTTGACTCCCAGGTGGACAGGATTGAATGAATTTGAACTGCTTTGACCTCGCCACTTACGTCATCACTCATATTTTAATGCACCTGAAAGAGCAAAGAATGTAGCATTAATTGATTTTGGTTGGTTTATAGTGATCTCATCATCATAGATCAGGGATATTTTATGGAGACCACATGAAATCAGCTCTGAATATATACAGTCACATGAAAAAGTAAGTACACCCCATGTAAAGTTTTGACTTTTTCAACATATTTCAACAAACAGCTATTTGATCTTCATTTCAACAATATTGATAGATAAAAGTGATATATTATAACAAATATCATGAAACATTTACATTTTGTAGTCCATTGTATAATTTAAATAAACATAAATGCAAATTTCGCATGTGGAAAAAGTATGTACACCCCTACATTTATCACTACTTCAAATACCTAAAATTAGAATCAGGTGCATCAGATCAGGTGCAAATGATTAGAACATCGTTAGAGAGGATCTTGGACGAGCCTGTCTTATTTAAAACTCAGACATTTAGTTTGGTTTGCTCTTTGTTGTTAAAGTGTGCGGCGTCACCATACCTAGATCAAAAGAGCTCTCTGAGGCCTTCAGAAAGAAGGTTATAGGTGCCTACGAGTCTGG
>NC_136263.1:86928837-87101337 GCF_964187855.1 Myxine glutinosa | reverse complement strand
CGTGTACTTACTTTTTCCACATGCAAAATTTGTGTTTATGTTTATTTAAATTATACAATGGACTACAAAATGTAAATGTTTCATGATATTTGTTTTATTATATCACCTTTATCTATCAATATTGTTGAAATGAAGATCAAATAGCTGTATGTTAAAATATGTTGAAAAAGTCAAAACTTTACATGGGGTGTACTTACTTTTTCACGAGACTGTATGCCGATGTGCATTTAAACCATCTTTGAAACCAACAAAATAGCAAGAATACAATGCTTTATTAGATGTGTTATTGTGTTATTGCTGTGTTATTGCTTAATTAGATGGATGCAATATCGCAGCACTATAGTAGTTTAGATTGCAGAACTAAAAAGATAAAACAATTTTTTTAAACTTACCTTTCATAAAGGAGACAATGAAGTTACAGCATTTGCCATGTCGTATCTTTGGAAGCCATCTTGGAATCCAATATGGCCGCCTCTGATGTCACTTGAAAATGATAGCATTGAATTCCTTGACCCAGGAAATAGAGGTATAACAATTAAAATAACTTTTCGATCTGCCCTAGGAATGAAGATGCAAAGGAAAAAAAGGTATCCATGATGGCCGTATTGGAATCTAATATGGGGACCACCCAGTGGCGTTTCACGGGTGGATCTTGATAGCAAAATGACCCCATGGTGTAAAACTACATATAGGCCTACAACTAGTATATGCGAAAAGTCATGCTGCCCCTAAAAAGTGAACGATTATGGAGCTTAACTGCTGGACTATTGGACCTTTGAAGACCCTTTAAGACACCCAATACCCTTGAGACTCTTAAGACTCCCAAGACCCTTAAGACTCCCAAAACCCTTAAGACTCCCAAAACCCTAAGGACTCCCAAAACCCTTAAGACTCCCAAGACCCTTAAGATCCCCCCCCCCCCAAGACCCATAAATACCTCAAAGACCATTAAGACCCCAAAAACCCTAAATACCTCCAAAACCCCTAAAATCCCAAGATCTGTAAGACCCCCAAGATCCTAAATAGTGTAGCAGCATAGCAAACCTGTTGTGCATTTTGTGATACAAGCACCAAATTTGGCACAAATGTACATTAATATGTTGCGAACATTTTCAGATATTGGGCCACTTGAAATTCCGTAATTTTTTTTTTCAAATTTTTTCAAATTTCGTAATTTCAAATTTTTCGGGTGACACCGTCACAATTTCGGTCTTCGAGGCCGGCCGATATAGTGGGGCGGCTTAGCCCAAATATTCAAAAGAATTGTGCATTTTGTGATACAAGCACCAAATTTGGCACAAATGTACATTAATATGTTGCGAACATTGTGTGGTCAGCAATGAAGACGAGAGTCTGAATTACATGTATGCAAAAGACCTTGTGAACCAGTGAAGCAAATACACGGGTAAGCATGAATTAAATCTAGGGCATGATATAATTTCCATGATGTTTACCTCTACACTCAATGGTGGAAGGAGGTAATGTTTTGATCCCAGCTTGTCTGTATGTCTGTTTGTCTGTTAGTCCACAAAATTCCAGACAAAGCTTGTAGTAGTGGTAGTTGTAGTGGTAGTGGTGATAACAGAAATTGTTATATAGAACTGAACTTATATTATTATTATATGCAGAAAATAACTTCATTTCTATATGCCCTGCAGTGGACAGGTTAATTGGTTTATGCACTGAAGGGGTCACCCTGGTGTGCACTGCTGTGTTCTGCCTCACTGAGTTGTTCAGGTATGATGTACTCAGCACAAGCTTCCGGTCGGCCCGGAGGTGGGGGTGCGGGGCCTGTCACGGAACGTCAAAACAAACGGCCTGCCGGGGCCGCCCAAAAGTCGGGCGTGAGGGGCGCGTCCACTAATGGAACGCCTCTCGCTTCCCAGATCGAGGGCCACGTGGTCAGGAGAACCTCGTCCCTTCCGGTCACACTTTGCCTATCGGCCGGCCTCGAAGACCGAAATTGTGACGGTGTCACCCGAAAAATTTGAAATTACGAAATTTGAAAAAATTTGAAAAAAAAAATTACGGAATTTCAAGTGGCCCAATATCTGAAAATGTTCGCAACATATTAATGTACATTTGTGCCAAATTTGGTGCTTGTATCACAAAATGCACAATTCTTTTGAATATTTGGGCTAAGCTGCCCCACTAAAAGACCGTTAAGACCCCCGAAACCCTTTAAGACCACAAAAACACTTTCGACCCCAAATACCTGTAAGACCCCAAAGACCTGCAAGACCCTTAAGACTGTTTAAAATGCTTAAATACCCTTAAATACCCTGAATACCTTTTAGACCTCCAAGACCCATAAGACATCATACTACCTTTTAAAATCCCAAAGACTAAGACCCTTTAGACCCCAAATACCCTTAGACCCCTAAAACTCCCCCAAAACCTACAAGATCCCCAATACCTTAAAAACCCTTAAGGTGATTCCATGGTAACTGACGTTACAGATGCAGGATTCTTGCATAGTTCAACCCAATACGGAGCAGTAATTGAGACCGACATGGCTATTACCTCATGATGGTTATTGAAGTTATGTGTTAGGAAGGGCAGGGATGTACACTTTTCACACTGACTATCTCTTCTCCAGCAATGTGCAAAAACTCCAGGGTAACTGACGTTACACAAAAAGGACACCAAAAATCAGGGTACTTAATTGCACTCAGATATCTCATGTCCCTGTGGAATTAGAAAGATGATTTTCATGTGAGATTGTAATTGGATTGCAGACTACAGCCGTGCAATGAAGTAAGGAATTTATGCTGGTATGTTGTCTCTTATTGCCATTTGAGCATGTAAGGATCGGTAACTGATGGTACATAACTAACGTTATGCTTATTTTTACTGTGTAAGCATGGAGAAAATAGAATCCATGTTGTAGGTTTAATGTGAGATATCTTACATTTTGTTTTTTTTGTGCTTTGCTTTGGTTTATTCAACCTGGGATGCAAAAAAAAAAGCAAATAAATACTTGTGGGGAAGTAAGCAGCAGACCAACGGCTTTGAATCCTATCCCGCTGCTGTTTTTCTGCTGCAGTGAGTGGCATACTTCTGCAATTTAAATAAAGATGAAATGAAATGAAATTCCACAATATAGAATTTTGCTCTGGTTCCCCCCCCCCCCCCCCCTATCCACTAAGACATACTGGATTCTACATTGACAGTTATGCTTGAATTATCTCACAGAAATGTATAGACCTTTGATTACCCAGATTACCAACGTGTGCTCCTTATTCATATAATACTGCAAACACATTGAGCAAAGATCTTTGTAATTACTTGGTCTCTATGAATAACTTATTTCAAATCTAACAAATGTAATATAAGGGATAAGAAATTGATGATCTGCTCACCTTCACTCCTTCATTCCTCTTTACTCCCGCCTCTGGAACAAACTCCCTCACTCTCTTCAATCCCACTCCTCCCTCCAGGTCTTTAAAACAGCTGTTCACCACCATCTCTTATCTTCCCCCATCCAAAACCTTGATCTCTTCTACCCCCGTTAATTCACTCCCAGATCCACTTTTATTGAAATACCGACTTCTTTCCTGGAAGTTCTAGCAGTGTCCATGTGTTTTATACCTCTCCAACCCCCCGCCTTCCCATGCCTCCTCCCCCCAAGCCCTCTCCCTCCCACAGATCTCCGATGTCCCTGTTCTCTGCTGTTGTACTTGTGTGCTTCCCTCTCTCTCCACATCTTGTCTCCCGCTCCCTTTATTGTATGTTTTGTGTGTCCGTTTGTTTGTTTTTGTGATTGATGCTAGCTCTTACACGAGCCTCGACCTTGTATACAAAAAAAAAAAATAATAATGAACCGACCTGGGTTCTTCTCAGTAATGTTGAAATCCAGTCAAAATGAAGCAAAAAAATTTCCTGACTTCAGAGTAACAATCCTTGACTTTTAAAAGAGAGGGTGCATGTGTGATATACAAGTTGATAAAACAATAGCACATGGTGAAAGTGACCTGAGGTTGACCCCTAGGAAATGATTATACTGCCTTCTGGTGATGAAAAGGATGAGATCTTCAAAACCCAAAAGATGAAGATCACTATGCACTTGGATCAATGGTAGAGCATTGGTCTTGTATACCGGGGGTCTCTGGTTCAAGTCCAAGCCAGTGCACTAATGTCCTTTGGCAAGACATTACTCGTAACTTGCTAAGTCCCTCGGATAGGTATTAAAGCCAAATGTCCCCTGGTTGCTTCTTCACAAACACCTACTTGCAATCTTATCATCCCAGGATGAACAAACCAAACCAACCACAAAACAAGAGAACTGTTTGAATAAAATGCAAGGAATCTCTGGTAACTGATGCTACGGTAACTGATGTTACATGTTTTAGTGAGCCCATTAAAAATAAATAAATACATATTCACACTAAATTTAGGCTAGCTAGGGAGGGGACTTCACTATAGAGGAAAAATATTAAGTACCATTAAATATCTCTCAATGAGTGTTATGTAAATATAAAGATAAGATGTTTTTGGTAACTGACGTCACATTAATTCTCATTAAATGACCATTTTTTTTCATTATCAAGAAATGATATCACCTGTTTTTTGTTATTTGTTTGATAACATGTCTTACAGAGATGCTCAAACACAGCATCTTTATCATTCAGATACATGGGCTGGCAGAAATACAGGAAGCAAGTTGTCCATCAATGCTATATTTTTGACTATTACAGTGTAGGCATATTTTGGTGGCCATTTTGAAAACCAAAATGGCCACCTTATGTCTGGTAATTTCCAAATTGTGAAACTTCAACTTATACACTATTGATCCATGTAGGGAGTTTGATCTACATGACAAGTTGAAATTTTAGTACTGGTGTCCTACATCCCAAGGAATTGCCTATAAGACCCCTAAAACCAAAGTAGACCCTTAATACCACTTTTACCTTTAACCCTTGGATGCAGGGATTGGGCCTCGGAGGCCCAGAACGTTTTTTTTTTTTTGCAAAACTATGTTGTACAAATTTTTTTGGGATTGAGCCTCATTTTCCCCGACGTTCATGTTGTTACACAACATTCAGTGACATTAAAAAAAAAAATTCACTCAGGCTCGTGGGAAATCTTCATTCTTCACTTATAACACAAAAATCCGACACGAATGCAGGCCTGGGGCCTTCAAGGCCCCGCATAAATGTTGTTGTACTACTATGTTATGTCATTATTTTCTTGATATGAGCCCCATTATATGCTCCTATAACTTGGTTACAAATAATTCAGTGACAAAAATATGAAAATTTTCATTCAGGTTTGTGGGAAAAGCTTCATTCTTCATTCATAACACTAATGCAGGCCTAGGGCATTAGAGGCGCCTCATAATTAATCATTAGAGGCGCCTTTGGAAAAAAAAGTTGAAAACCCCCCCAAATTGTTTTTTTTTTTTTCCAAAATTTTATTTTATTCATTACTTGTATGGCATTCTTCCAAATAATAGGATTAATGATTCACATTTTCTGAGCAAATGCACATCCATGAGCATCGACTTGGATTGAAAAAGGATATGGAAGAAAAAAAAATCTATAAAAAAAAACAAAAAAACATTACACGAATACATCCGTGGGCCTCCGAGGCCCCTATATAAGGGTTAAGCCCCTTCAACACTTTAGACACCTTCAGATCCCTTCTTCCTTTAGACCTTTTATACCCTATAGGCTTTAGACCCCCTAGAACATTGAGACATTTACACCCCTTAACCCTCCATTATTGTGGCAGGGTATCTCAAACTCCTGGCGATGTTACTAACCATGTCCAAAGTCACGCCACGCTAATGGAGAGTTAAATCCCTTTAGATCCCTTAGACCTTAACACCATTTAGACCCCATACACCCTTCAGACAGATCAGAAAGCTAGGACCCTTGACCGTTTTGAGCTTTAGATCACTTGGACCTTTTTAGACCCTTTTTACATGCTTGTGAGAGTAGAAGCTTTTCACCCACTAATTACTATTAGAAAGTACCCTTTCGACCATCTAGAATCTTTTAAATGCACACCACACAAACGTCTATTGTCTTCTTGTAAAATAGACTGTACCGTTTTTCGAGCAAGTTATGTGCAAACTCGACACACTCAGGGGGTTGTTACTCTGCTCGTCTCGAAAAAAGGTGGTCTTGGCAATACACCTTCGAACCAGAAATTGTTACATCAATTTAGTCACTAAATTACCTTCACCAATGTTGTACTGCACTTCAAATTCCCCTTCTGTACCCATATCATTCCACCAGAAAGTGAAGGGGGGAGACTGCTCATGTTTAATACAAAACAAATCATAAGGAAAAAAATTCCGTGCAATAACAATGAAATCCTCGACATTGCTAACACAATTCAAACTAGAGCAATGTGACTGTGTTGCCAATATGCCTCCGCATAGTCCCACAAAGGGAGGATGCCCTCATTCACTGTCCTATAAATAAACAATTTTGTTTTAAATCCCTTCAGCTGTTTTCAAGTATCACATTTTCACCAGCCATGACAGATTTCACATCGATCGGTGAAGCAGTTTCAAAGAAGGGATTATTTTTTAAATATCAGCTTTCAAGATAATATGGCTGCCAAACCACGTGACATATGACCTTAAAATGTACACAAGAGGTTTCAGAGATATAATTATTTCATATTTTCCTTCAATCCAATATGGCTGCCACACCATGTGACCAATGATGTTTTCGTGATCAACTTTTAATCACCATGCCTAGTCTATCACACGCACGTAAAGTTTTGAGTCAATCGATTTGGTGGTTTGGGAGGAGATGTATTTTTAAGGTTTTAGGTTAAATGCAATATGGCTGCCACACCATGTGACCTATGATGTCATAAATTTAATATTTCAATACAAATGGGTCATAGATCATGTGCATGCAATTTCAGATTTTTGGGAAAAAGAATTCGATTAAAACATTTTTGGCTGGTATACCACTTCACCTATAATGGCATCATTATCATGCTTTTATTCCCCATTGCGAATACTTGACAATGTGCCAAGTATTAACTTTTTCCATTCAGCGGTTTCTGAGAATTATTTTTTTTTTATTTGCGTTTAATCCAAGATGGCTGCCATACCGTGTGACTAATGTGACACAATTATCATAAAAACATTCTATTCTGCATGGGTGTCACTCCTACCCTGAAATTTCGTTTCAATCGGACATGTGGTTACTGAGAAAAAACGGGGTTTAACCTGTACGGACAGACGGACGGACAACCCAAAAACAATGCCTCCGGCCACCTTTGGGGGCGGAGGAATAAAAAAGAAAAGAGTAAAGAAACAAGCAATAAAAACATTTTTTTAAATGCAAAGGGATGTGGGGATGTTACTCCAGAAAGTATGTAAACAAGGTAGGGATGGTCACAATAAATGACCATGTGAAACCATCCCTACATCTTTCTTTGAATAATGATTATCCCTAGAAAAGACACTGGCCCTACTCCCAAATCACAAATCTGACAATCTATAGTTGGACCGAATATCAAACCCAAACGAAACAGCCCAACAGTAAGTGCACTACCGCTTCATCATACTGTCAGACTTGCTTATCCAGAATGCTATATGGCAGGACTGCTTTAATGAACAAGAAAAAATATTACATATTTTTTATCCCTCGAGTCGTCCAAATGTTATCGTGGTAACAAAAAAAATCGATAACGAATAAGCGCATAGAGGGACGGATGGAAGCATGGACAGACAACCAAACCGAAAACATAATGCCTCCGGCTTTCGGCTGCAGAGGGATAAAATGACATATAATATTGGATTTCCTTTTGTATCTGGAAGAATACTTACATGTAACTTCTAATCATGTTCAACCAAACATGATGTCTAACATTAAGCTCATGATCTGTTTCATGCTTGGGAAAATCTTTACCAACCACTGTAACGAAAGCATGTGACAATTCTTTGCAATTATTAGGTTTTAAGAGCAGACAAAGAGCTCTATATTGTGATTTGCTCGGGATTTTTAGAGAGCTTTAAAAATATATATGTGAGCCTTGTGGAAGTGCAACTTTACGCCAATTTGCTATAGATCTTTCAGTCCAAGAAGCAGAATAGTTTAGTGGTAAAGCGCTTGCTTCTGAAGCTGTCTGTTTCTTTTTCAACAGCACTGGAGGGAAATGTATTTTTAACCCCATTCATCTGTATTCTGCAATCAGGATCAGGTGTTGTGTTCTCGAGCAGAGTTCATATTTAATTTTTTGTTGTTGTTTGGCATTAATCTGGCTAGCTCATCTGCATTCATGTTGACGTAAATTTTAATGTAAATGTTCTGAAGGTATTGGAGTAGGACATTATATGTCAACATCCTAAAATATTATATTGAAGGAGCTGGGGCTCCCACGTCGATCGGAAGAATGGACGCGACAAAAAGCTGGAATTCATCCGAGTTGCTTTAATCAAACCAAACACTCAGGCACTCTGCCAAGCCCGTTTATCGGGCAGCAATATATATACATATTATCCCGGAGCGTTTGCCCAGGAAAGGCGAGAGGGGGCGTGGCCCAGCGTCCTGGCTGCGGCCTGGCAAGTTGAGGGCGAGCCTGCCCGGGCATGCCCGGGCGTCCCGACCGAGGCCTGGCAAGTTGAGCGCGGGCCTGCCCGGGCGTCCTGGACGAGCCCGGCATGGTGATCGCTCCGCGTCCTTGATAGGTGCAAGGCGATTGTGAAAACCCAGCGGTAGCCGCTACACACGTCCCCCCAGAATCGACTTGCACCGGCAGGGTCAATTTGAGGGGGGACCTGATGACCCGGCCGAAGCGACCCCTGGCGGGTCGTGGGAGGGGGTCCGGTGTGGTGGTGGGCGGTCGAGTGGGGGGCACCGTGGACGGGGGGCGGCCTCGCCGCGGCGGAAGGGCCACCCGTGGTGGGTGGTCGACGTCCACGTGCGCCGGCTTGAGGCGGTCCACCGCAATCCGGTCCGACCTGCCGCCGATGTCGATGACGAACGACTTGTTGTCCCGTCGCAGCACCCGGAAGGGCCCGTCGTACGGCGGCCGGAGTGGCCCCCGATGTGCGTCGTGACGCACAAAAACATACTCCGCTGTGCGAAGTGCTGGGGGGACGTAGGACTGGGGGTCACCGTGGTGGGATGTTGGCACGGGGGCAAACCATCGGGCGACCTCCTGGAGGTCCGAACGCTGGTGAGCTGCGGACCAGGGACTGGTAGCGTCGGGCACGAATTCGCCCGGGACGCGTAGCGCCTGGCCATAAACAAGCTCGGCGGTGGATGCCTGGAGGTCCTCCTTGGGGGCCGTGCGGAGGCCCAAAAGGACCCACGGCAGCCGGTCGGCCCAACCGCCGTCTTGAAGGCCGGCCATGAGCGCGGCCTTCATGGAGCGGTGGAATCGCTCGCACACCCCGTTTGCTTGGGGGTGGTAGGCCGTAGTACGGTGGAGCTTGACCGCCAGGTTGCGGGCGACCGCGCCCCACAGCTCGGAGGTGAACTGTGGTCCGCGGTCTGACGAGATGTCCGCCGGTGCGCCGAAGCGGGCGACCCAGGTGGCGATGAAAGCCTGCGCCACGTCGGCGGTGGTGGTGGAGACGAGGGGAACGGCCTCCGGCCACCTGGTGGTCCTGTCCACCATGGTGAGCAGGTGTGTGAACCCCCATGACGGGGGGAGGGGGCCCACCAGATCCACGTTGACGTGGTCGAAACGTCGTTCGGGCACGGTGAAAGGTGCCAGCGGGGCCTGGGTGTGTCGGTGGACCTTGGCCCGTTGGCAGGCCGTGCAGGTGCTGGTCCAATCGCGGACGTCCCGACGAAGGCCGTGCCAGACGAATCGCGCCGACACCAGCTTCTGGGAAGCTTTCCGGCCCGGGTGGGAAAGGCCGTGTGGGAGGCGAAGATGTGGCGTTGCCAGGTGACGGGCACGATGGGGCGAGGCTGGCCTTGGGAGACATCGCAGAGCAGGACAGTGTCCGCGAAGGCGATGTCGGCCAGGCGGAGGCCCGTGTCCGCCGCCCGGAGGGCTTGCACCATGGTGTCGGTGGTTTGGTCCGCCGCCATAAGCGCAAAGTCCACGCCCAGGTGGACCGCGTTCGCGCTGGCCCGGGAAAGACAGTCGGCCACGGCGTTGTTTTTGTCGGCGACGTGCCGGATGTCCGTGGTAACCTCCGACACGGCGGAGAGGTGGCGCTGTTGGCGGGCCGACCACGGCTCCGTGACCTTGGCCATGGCGTAAACCAACGGCTTGTGGTCGACGAACGCCGTGAAAGGTCGGCCCTCCAGGAGGTGGCGGAAATGGCGGACGGCCAGGTGTAGACCGAGGAGCTCCCGGTCAAACGTGCTGTATTTGAGCTCGTTCGGCCGGAGCTGCCGGCTGAAAAAAGCGAGTGGCTGCCAAACCCCGTTCACCCATTGCTCATGTACGGCGCCCACCGCGTAGTCGGAGGCATCCGTGGTGAGGGCGATGGGAGCGTTGAGCACCGGGTGAGCGAGCAGTGTTGCGTCGGCGAGGGCCCGCTTTGAGCTTTGGAAGGCCGCATCCATTGCTGCGGACCAGGCGATGTCGTGCTTGGCCGGCTTGCCCCGGAGGGCTTCGTAGAGAGGCCGCATGAGTTGAGCAGCGCGGGGCACGCAGCGGTGATAAAAATTCACCATTCCCAGGAATTCCTGCAGGGCCTTTATGGTGCGGGGACGCGGGAACGTGGTGATGGCCTCGACCTTGGTTGGCAGCGGCACGGCCCCGTTCTTGGTGATGTGGTGGCCCAAAAAATCAATGGCCATCGTGCCGAAGTGGCATTTGGCCGGGTTGACGATGAGGCCGTGCTCGCTGAGGCGCCCGAACAGTGTTCGGAGGTGGAGGAGGTGCTCGGCCCGGGACGTGCTGGCGACGAGGATGTCGTCCAGGTAAACAAAAAGGAACGGCAGGTCACGCAGCACGCCGTCCATCAAGCGCTGGAACGCCTGAGCCGCGTTCTTGAGACCAAACGGCATCCGCAAGAATTTGAATAAGCCGAACGGCGTGATGACTGCCGTTTTAGGGACGTCGGCCGCCCTGACAGGTACCTGGTGATATCCCCGTATGAGATCAATTTTCGAAAAAATGACCCGTCCCGCCAGACGGGCGGAGAAGTCTTGGATATGCGGGATCGGGTACCTGTCGGGGGTGGTAGCGTCATTGAGACGGCGGTAGTCGCCACACGGGCACCATCCACCCCCCGGCTTTGGCACGATGTGCAGTGGCGAGGCCCACGCGCTATCGGAGCGCCGCACGATGCCGAGGTGCTCCAACGCGTCGAATTCGGCCTTCGCCACGGCGAGCTTGGCTGGGTCGAGGCGGCAGGCCCTGGCGTAGACCGGCGGGCCCATGGTTGGTAGGTGGTGCTCGATCCCATGCCGTACTGCGACGGCCGAAAACGTCGGCCGCGTGAGGGCCGGGAACTCCGTGAGCAGGCGAGCAAACTCGTTCGCCGCCGGGATGGCGCATGCCAGCTCGGTCGGCGCGGACCTGCTCAATGTGCATACCAGGGAGCTGAAGGTTTCAGCGTTGATTAAACGACGCTGTTGGACGTCCACCAGCAGTCCGTGTGCGCAGAGGAAGTCGGCGCCTAGCAGAGCCATGGGCACGTTTGCGGTTACAAACGTCCAAGCAAAACGTTGGCCGCCGAAGCAGAGGGTGACGTTGCGTGGGCCGAAGGTGCGGATGGTCGATCCGTTGGCCGCAACCAAGGAGGGGCCGCAAACCGCGGATTGCCTGTCCTGGTCAGAGGCGGGTATGACGCTCAGTTGGGCGCCGGTGTCGCACAGGAAGCGCCGTCCGGACGCTTTATCCGTGATGAACAGTAAGTTGCCCGTGTGGCCGGCGCTCATGGCTGGTAATGAACGCCGGCCCGGCCGTTTCCCGGCCTGCCGAAGGTGCATGGGAGGGGTGTTGCATCGGACGGCGGTGGGTCCCATGTCGCCGCTGCGATGCGCTGTCCTGTGGCGGAGATCTTGTCGGCTTCTCTGGCAAGGGCCCGGGGATCTGTGATCGTCGTGCTTGCCAGGGCGAGGCGTACCGGGTTAGGCAGCTGACGGAGGAACAGCTCCCGGAACAGCAATGCCGGAGAGTGCTCGCCGAGCAGTGAAAGCATGTAGTCCATTCGCTCGGAAGGGCGCGTGTCGCCGAGCTCGGGCAGGTCGAGCAGGTGCCGTGCGCGTTCCGCCGATGGGAGGGCGAAAGCGTCGAGGAGAAGCTTCTTAATCGCGCCGTATTTGTCCGCGGCTGGCGGGCTCTCGAGGAGGCTCAGGGCGCGGGCCGCGGTGGCCGAACCGAGCGCTGCTACCACATGGTGGAAGCGGGTGTCGTCGGCCGTGATGCCTCGCAGGGCGAACAGGGAATCCGCCTGTGCGAACCAAACCGCCGCGTGAGCCTCCCAGAAGGTAGGCAGTTTAAGGGCGACTGCCGTGTCCATGTCGGTAGGTCACCAATGAAGGAGCTGGGGCTCCCACGTCGATCGGTAGAATGGACGCGACAAAAAGCTGGAATTCATCCGAGTTGCTTTAATCAAACCAAACACTCAGGCACTCTGCCAAGCCCGTTTATCGGGCAGCAATATATATACATATTATCCCGGAGCGTTTGTCCAGGAAAGGCGAGAGGGGGCGTGGCCCAGCGTCCTGGCTGCGGCCTGGCAAGTTGAGGGCGAGCCTGCCCGGGCATGCCCGGGCGTCCCGACCGAGGCCTGGCAAGTTGAGCGTGGGCCTGCCCGGGCGTCCTGGACGAGCCCGGCATGGTGATCGCTCCGCGTCCTTGATAGGTGCAAGGCGATTGTGAAAACCCAGCGGTAGCCGATACAATATATATATATATATATATATATATATATATATATATATATATATATATATATATATATATATATATATATATATATATATATATATATTGTTACGGACACGGCCAGGATGTTGTTTGCCGAGCGGATGGCCGCCGCGCCCGAACAGTTACCCCGACTAACCCGATTCCTGAACGTTGGCCAAAATCGCGCCACAGATATTCAATAGGGAAAAGACAAAGGCGACACGGATGTGAAGAAGAAGAAGAAGAAGAAGAAGAAGAAGGAGACAAAAAGGTTTGAAATGCTACTAAATTTATTCCTACTATTTACACAATCAAAGAAACCAAGGAGAAGGAAGGATAATAAAATAAAGCAGAAAGAGGGACGGACCAGAAAGACACAGTGAAAATACTAGCTTATCTAAACAGGCTTAACTTAACCCAGGACAGAACAAACAAAGACGGACTCACACGGGGAATTGCAGAGTGGATTGGCTGGAAGGAGGTGGGTGGCTGGAGGGGGAGGAAGGCACGGAGCTGGCTGGAGCTTGATCCCGCACGGGACGTCGGGCTGGACCTCGACGGCCGTCGATGCCACCGATCCTGTCGTGTGCGCGGGGTAACGGGTCGGAGCTGCTTGGTGGAGCCAACGCTGCTGGTGGGGGGTTGGTGTGACGGGTTCTCTCTCCCTCTCTCACAAACTCCAGGACTCCCTTCAGGCTTGTCTGTGTTCTGATCCCCTCCCTCCTCGACTTTCTTGGGGGCGTCTCCCGCGGGTTATATAAGCCTCACCCTTGACCCTTCTGCGAACCTCCCCCAAACGTTCTCTCTCCGCCCTCTAAAGCCAACCCCTCGTTCTGGGTTGGTCGGCATGGGCTGGTTCACTCCTCCCCTCTATGATGAGGTGGAGACACGCCCTTCTTCCCCGACCTTACCTCGTGGCCAATGGTGGTTTTGGGGCGATTCGAGCTAGCCCCAGCCAAAGGGCAGCAATGGCAAATGAAGAAAACCGCCCAAAATGCAGTTGGCAATTGCAGCAAAGTGGACGGCAGATGAAATGCAGCAAAGTGGACGGCAGATGAAATGCAGCAAAGTGGCTAAACCTGGCACTTGGAAGATGCCATGTCGGAGGGATCTACTTTATTTAATGCAGTGCAATGGAGTGTCAAATTAATGGAAGACAAATCCTTAGCCTAATACACAGAATAAGGAAATAACTGTCAACAAGGGGGAAATCTATGATTGGCTAACGTGAGTGCTTATGAAATAACTACGGAACGACCTCTGACCTTTATACACAACTGGAGTAAGGAGGGCAATATTTTTACAACAATTTACACAACAACAACAACAAAAAAACATTCTCATATCCACAACACTGCACCCTCCTCCTCTTAGGCACGTCCCAGGCCTCTTACCTTAACTTTTAGTGTGGCACGTAGGTGTAGTTCCCTCTACATTTAACATCACCCTGAGTGTGACAGTTTTAAAACATAAATAAATATGTCCCGCTGCTCCATTGCACCCTACCTAACAGACTCACGCCCACAGGTAACCGAATTGCGGAATTGTCTTCAAACTATACATTTATGGTGGGGGCGCATTATTTACAATGACTCTGCTTTTATTTACAAAACGCAACCCAGGACCTGTGATTGTTCTTTTGGGGGGGAGACAGTCTGCTCTGCACCGACGCACCATGAAGCACCCAAACAACGCACCAATACACCCTCAAGCACCAATCGGTGCACAGTCATCTCAGTTCATAAAAATAAAAACAACAAACCCTTGGTGGTGTCTTGCTCTTCGGCTCCCTCTGCTGGCTAATGCTCTCTTCCAGTTGTTGTCATCTTCTTTGCTGGTGGCCTATTTGCAATAAAATTTGCACAAAACGTGTCCATTTTTATTTTTTTTATTTATGGCCCACAGGGCTGACTAGTGTGGTTCACCTGTGGGGCATAGGTGCCCTGTGGCCAAGGTCCGCCAGCAAGATCTCGGGCCTTCATGGCCAGTTCCAGCAGAGGGGCCTTCCCCCAATCCATGGGGTCCATAAGTGGTGCTCGGCCACAGACATGTGGTCCATAAGGTGGTGCATCGATGCAGACATCTGTGGTTGCGAGAGGTTCGGGCGCCCAATGGCGGACTCACGCACGCTCCCCTCAGCGCCCAGTGGCGCACAGGTCCTCATGTGGGAGACAAAGGGGGGAAAAGACAGATGAGCGAGGGGTAACGTCTCAAGGGTACACATCAAACAAGGCAATGCCGGGCGAAGTGCGTACGGAGAGCGAAGTGAGAAAAGCTCGTCCCTACCGTATGTCACCCCCCCTTGTCACCTACTCTACCCTTGCCCTTACCCCATATTTACAAAATCTACACCTTTACAAATTCGTCGCTAATGTCACGTCTTCCCCATATTTCCCCTATACCAAATTCGTCTCCACAAACCCTCTATCCAAAATTTGCCATCACCCAATTCATCATCAATCCTCATAAGGAGGAAGAGATGGAACACCAGCACAATGTCACACCCACGTCATGATGCGTCTCACATTCCAAACATTTGCAACAAAATAATAAAATAACAAAACATCCATGGCATGGTGTGGAGTAGCGTCACCTCAGGTGAGTGGATGTAGATGGTGCAAGGAGATTTTCATCCTAACTATTTTCTAAATGACATTAACACACTTTGCACTACCCGGGATCTTTCCCTGCCAATCCATTGGCCAACTTACACTATGGGTTCTAAAAACCAATTCCCATTGACCAAACTGTGGTGCTTCTCAATTTGGGGTCTCACTCCCCCGATTCAACTCCCTGTGCCCTTGCACAATTTCTGGGCTGGGTCGTGCAGCTCTCCCAGCAGGTCTACCCACCTGCACACCTCCACCACTGTAGTTGCTACCCGAGCTTACCTAGCTCCTCACCTAACCTATCTAACTGGGGAAGGCCCCTCCTGGCTCTGTCAGCCCTTGGTGCCCTCTGGCACTGGGCTACCCGGTTCCGTCCTCTGGATCCTCGGGCCCCATCCACAACAACTCTACCGGCTCCCAGAGCCCACCTGCGGCCTCACCTGGCCAACATCCTCACAGTGGTGGAGTGCCAATTTAACTACACACACACTAACAGGCTACACGCCCAGCCATTTCCACAACACTAATGCACCCATCACTACACTCCTGTGCAACTACCCGCACCACAGATGCCAAGATCCAACCACAATTTACCTGTTCCCTCTACCTAACACTTACACTACCCTCCCCGGGTATTCATGATGGGGGTCCATCCTTCCCCCATTCACACCTTCGCACCATCCACTCCACTCCACAGTTTCCACCATACTCACTCCACGACCATCCATTCCAATACTCCATATACTCCACACTCCATGTATTCCACACAACCATTCTCCATTCACCTGGTGTTGCACACCTGTGCAATCACAATACAATTCACAATCACAATCAGTTACTCATACCCTGCTCAATACACTTCCGATCCTCAAACACACGGAATCATCTCATCTAGCTATTGCCCTGCTAACTTAGTGCTCCCCGTCTTCCCTTTAAACTAAGCACATACCACGTCATTATCATCCAAACTAATCTACCTGCGTCCCCACTACCGGTATCATTGTTACTACCTAACCTTAACGTTACCTAAGGTCAATCTTCTAGGTCCCTACACACAATATCCTAACCCTCCCGGGCTAGTTTTCACTGCCAAACCCCATAAGACTAGTGCTCCTTTGCCCCCGCTGTGAGAGATGGCAGAGTTGCCATCCCACCACATCGAGCTTCTTTCACTATAAATTTTGCTCGTCCAAATGCAACAAATTAAAAATTTGCCAATCACTACCAATCATCACTCTGCCAATCATCAAATTTTGCTTTTTTCTAATTTCGGGTTCAAAACACTATCCTCATCATCACAGTCTACTCACTAGTGCCTCTCGGTGCGCCAATTCATCTCTAAAGCTCGGCTTCGTAAAGCCGAGCAATGAATGCGGATTGTTTGGTGCCGGCGGCTGGATGCGTCCGGCACTCGGTGCAGGGAAGGAGGTTTACCCGGGCCGAGATCCCACGCATCATCTCGGCACAGAGCCGTCCAATGGCCCGATCTCGCCCTGCCGGAACGCCTCAACAAAAAGGGGTCGCCATGACGACCCTTCCTACCGGGCTGCCCGTTCCGCCTGGCGGAGCTCGGACGCGACCGTTCCGAGCGAGGCCCAGCGTGGATCGCGTATGGCGGTTCTTTCGAAACCGCCGTGGTTCGGATCCCCGCTGGTCCTCGCAGCACGCGAAGCCCGGCACGTACCGAGGGCTCGCTTCGGCTAAACGTCGTCCTAACCGCTAACCCGGTTACCGTCGATGCTTCACCTGCATGGTCACACGCATACGCGACCCCTTTCACCCTCACCGAGCTCGGTGCTCCAACGCCGCCCGTACACCCCGCATACTTCGTTATTGCACTCGTTCTTTCGCTCAGACTTGGTCACACACCTGACCACTGCACACCTTTGCACACACTCGTCGTTCGCACACCTCACCAACACACCTCTTCGCGCCCCCTCCTCGGTCACCTCCTCTGTGACAACCACAGGTGTGCTCTCACTTGCACACCCAATCACGTGCCTCACTACCAATTCCAGTGTGCATTCCCACACACGCTCTACCATTCCAGGTGTGCATCCCTCCATTCCAGGTGTACATCCTCTCTCACCTGCCACAACCAACTCACGCTCCGTGTCACTCTCACTACTTTCACCACCACACTCGGTCGCATGCTCACCCTTACTCTCGCCAGCGCATTCTTTCCTCATGCACCCGTCCGTTACACACCTTTCTCGCGCATCCTCTTGCGCACACTCTCCCGTTACATCCTCCGTAACACTCACCACAGGTGTGCATTCTCCCTTACTTTTGACAGCGCACTCTTTCCTCATGCACCCGTCCGTTACAGACCTTTCTCGCGCATCCTCTTGCGCACACTCTCCCGTTACTCCCTCTGTAACACTCCCCATCCCACGCTTCCATGTGCCTCCTCGCACACGCACTACTACCAACTCACTCTCGACAGCACACTCACTCCTCGGCGCGCACTTTTTCCTCACACACCACATGGTCGGACATTCTCGCACCCCTCTTTCGCACACCGTACCTGTCACGCACTTCACCAGCGGCCTCTCACGAACACCCGGATCCAAATCAACCCCCAAGCCGACTGAAGCTCCCCTCACATCATATACATTTCCACGTATATCGCCACTCACCTTGGCACCTCGTCTCCGCACCTCCTTCACCACCTGCAAACTCTTTATTTGGTTAGCGAGCACCCCATCACGATTTGAGCACTGACTTTGTACATATTCCATCACCTCCTCCTGTATTTCTCTCTTAGTTTCCGTCCATCTCTTCTTAATTTCACTCACCCCCTCTTCCACCTTCTCTAACTTTTGCTTCACCTCTTTTATTTCCCGGTGCGTCTCCTCAATTTCGTCCTCTAAGGCTACCTTGACCGTTTCTATGTGCGTCCTCACCTCCCGGTCCTTTGTCTCCATTACTTCTGTCACCTCGTCCAACCTCATTGTCAGTCCCTCACGTACCATCTGACATTGCCTCTTCGTCGCTATCAAGTCGTCTTTTAGTTCTTTTTGTGTCGCCTTTAACCCTCCTAGTACCGCAGTGTTCCTTTGTACCTGCTCCACTAACTCCGTCTGTCCCACCTCCTGCGTCAGGTCCTCTATGCCCCCTTGTAACCTTGCCGTCCCATTTCTCACCTCTTTCTCCATACGCTTCTCACCTCGCTTTACCTCCTCGCGTACCCCCGAGTCCTCCTCGCTTACACCTCGTCGTATTTCCTCCTTCATCTCCTCCATCTCTTTAGTAGATGCCGCCCTCATTTGTTCTAATTCATCCCTTTGGGCATCCAATTTGGTTTCTACCCCGATTTTCACCTCCTCTATCTGCTCTCCCATTTGTTTAATTTCCCGGGCCGATTGCTCCCCTATTTCCCGCAATTTGTTTTCCATCTTGTTTTCTAACCCCTCTAACCCATTTTTCACCCCCTCTATCTGATTATCCTGGGAAGCCATTCTATTTTCCACCCCCGTTAACCCATTTTTCACCTCTTTTATCCCGTTGTCGAACCCCTCAAATTTATTGTCTAACCCCGCAAATTTATTGTCTAACCGTTCACCGGTACCCATCGCTTCGTCCCTCATTGCTCCCAATTGCTCACGAGTACCCCTCGCTCTGTTTTCCATTCGCTCACCCTGAGCCCTCGTCTCGTCCCTCTGCAGGTTGAGGGACGCCTGCATTTGCGCCATAAATTGCTCCATGAGGGCCTGCATTTGGACCACCCCCATTGGTGCAGCGGGCGCGGCTACCGTGCTCTTGTGCGAGGCGCCATTTTGTGCGCTTGAAACCTCGTGCGCGAGGGCGCCATCTTGCGCGCCTGAAACCTCCTCAACCACCTCCTCATTGTTCTCCTCCGTTTCTTCCCTGTGATCCTGTGTTACCCCTAACCCCTCTTCTAGCTCACCCACCTGCATCCGATCGCCTTGACTAGCCATGGCGCGATTTCAAAGTTCGGGTTTTTCTAAAACAAAACAAATTTCGGCTGCTCCAAATTTTGACAAAATTTTTTCTAGATGTTTTAAAAATTTGGTTCGGGCCTCGTATCTCACTCCCAGACACCAATTGTTATGGACACGGCTAGGATGTTGTTTGCCGAGCGGATGGCCACCGCGCCCGAACAGTTACCCCGACTAACCCGATTCCTGAACGTTGGCCAAAATCGCGCCACAGATATTCAATAGGGAAAAGACAAAGGCGACACGGATGTGAAGAAGAAGAAGAAGAAGGAGACAAAAAGGTTTGAAATGCTACTAAATTTATTCCTACTATTTACACAATCAAAGAAACCAAGGAGAAGGAAGGATAATAAAATAAAGCAGAAAGAGGGACGGACCAGAAAGACACAGTGAAAATACTAGCTTATCTAAACAGGCTTAACTTAACCCAGGACAGAACAAAGGAGGACTCACACGGTGCATTGCAGAGTGGATTGGCTGGAAGGAGGTGGGTGGCTGGAGGGGGAGGAAGGCACGGAGCTGGCTGGAGCTTGATCCCGCACGGGATGTCGGGCTGGACCTCAACGGCCGCCGATGCCACCGATCCTGTCGTGTGCACGGGGTAACGGGTCGGAGCTGCTTGGTGGAGCCAACGCTGCTGGTGGGGGGTTGGTGTGACGGGTTCTCTCTCCCTCTCTCACAAACTCCAGGACTCCCTTCAGGCTTGTCTGTGTTCTGATCCCCTCCCTCCTCGACTTTCTTGGGGGCGTCTCCCGTGGGTTATATAAGCCTCACCCTTGACCCTTCTGCGAACCTCCATCAAACGTTCTCTCTCCGCCCTCTAAAGCCAACCCCTCGTTCTGGGTTGGTCAGCAAGGGCTGGTTCACTCCTCCCCTCTATGATGAGGTGGAGACACGCCCTTCTTCCCCGACCTTACCTCGTGGCCAATGGTGGTTTTGGGGTGATTCGAGCTAGCCCCAGCCAAAGGGCAGCAATGGCGAATGAAGAAAACCGCCCAAAATGCAGTTGGCAATTGCAGCAAAGTGAACGGCAGATGAAATGCAGCAAAGTGGACGGCAGATGAAATGCAGCAAAGTGGACGGCAGATGAAATGCAGCAAAGTGGACGGCAGATGAAATGCAGCAAAGTGGCTAAACCTGGCACTTGGAAGATGCGATGTCGGAGGGATCTACTTTATTTAATGCAGTGCAATGGAGTGTCAAATTAATGGAAGACAAATCCTTAGCCTAATACACAGAATAAGGAAATAACTGTCAACAAGGGGGAAATCTATGATTGGCTAACGTAAGTGCTTATGAAATAACTACGGAACGACCTTTGAGCTTTATACACAACTGGAGTAAGGAGGGCGATATTTTTACAACAATTTACACAACAACAAAAAAAAAACATTCTCATATCCACAACAATATGTATATATGTATATGTGTATATATATATATATATATATATATATATATATATATATATATATATATATATATATATATATATATATATATATATATATATATATATATATATATATATATATATATATATATCTCTCAGTGGGCTGTCACCGCATAAGTGATGAAATTCCTGGGTTCGAGTCCCGGGTTGAGTCAGAATTTTTTCACACGAGCCCCAAGCAGGAATTTATTTCCTGTTTCATATATATATATATATATATATATATATATATATATATATATATATATATATTGTTGCGGTTTTGAGTTTTGTACAATAAAGGTTGAAGTTCCCCCTCATAGTTTCGTCGCACAACATGTAGCCTCGCGATAGTTCAGTTATCTCTTAGTATGTGTGAGCATAGTCCTTTTCCTGTGTTAGTTTTGCGTTGAGTAGAATAATGAGAGTAGGTCCTTTCATTGCCTCCATTGCCTTATGCCGCCTTACGCCTCCTTGTGCTGCCTTTGGTTTTTTTGGCGCGAATTAACACGAGGCAGGCCTGGCAAATCGAGCAGGGACCGAATGAGGGCGGCAGAGAAGCTGACGGTAAGCACAAGCCGCCAATCAGGGCTCAAAGGGAGTGGCTGCGGCAATGCGTCACAGGGCGTGGTTGGAACGTTCGAGAGGGCTCAGGGCGTGTCCATATAACCCGTTGCGCAAAGCCCCCACGAGCAGTTCGGTGAGTTATGAGCAGTTGAGTGGAAAGGTGAGCTTGTGAGTTCTGTTGAGAGTTAGCAGTTCTGCGAGAGGGGAGCTGCACTAAAGTTCTGTGAAGGGAGGCGCTTGACTGAGTATTGATGAGAGTTACGAGTTCGGGAAAAGACGCGCATGAATTACGTATAAGTGCCTGTACCAAAGAGGATGCTCGGTTGAGCTTGAGGCCGAGCCTCTATTGGGTTACGCGAGTGATAGTGCGCCGGTAAATCAATGCGCTGTGGAAAGCCGCCGAGAGACGCGTACATTCCCTCCCGCGTTCCTGCCTCATCTGCCCCTTTGTTCGAGAGACGCGCTACGAGGATCCTTTCCACCACCTGCTTGCCTTCATCGCGGGACGTGCTGTGACCGTGGAGAGCCACGCCGGGCGACGCCGTTCCTAGACGACCAAGGCAGCGCGTGAACATCATCCTGCCTGCATTTCCCCTTTGTGAGTGTGATCGGGCCCGTGTCTGGGCTTTAAGCATAAGACTGTATAAGGCTGCTCTGTGTCTCTGTCTTCTACCGAATTGTACATATAAGTGTTAATAATAATTAAACCTGTTATTTCTTTATTCGACGGTTTCGTCCCTTCCATCATTGACTAAGTGTGGAAGGAATAGAACCGCTCGAATCGGGTTCCAATACTAACGGTAACTGCATGGACCACGTGGTACGCAATCCGCTGTACCCAAATTACACGTGGCTCATGCGAGGCTTGGTTCCCCGCTTCCGCGGCGGCGCAGGTATTTAGGTACGTGAGAGACTTATCCCGAAACCCTAACTTGCGTTTGCCCGGAAGGGGCATTTCAAGTCTCGGTTATGCCGGCCCAGAAAGAATAAGGGGCTTAACCTCCCCTTGGTAAGGGTAGGAAGGGCGGCGGAAAACCATAACAATATATACTGAAACGCAAAAGAAACTTACCACCTTTGAAACCTTTAAATATCAACAATAACACTGCGTGTAGTAAATGTGTGAACTTATTTGTGGACAATAGTGTCCTCACTGTCAGACAAAACGGTCATGGATGGTCACTTGAACCTTCAATGGTCACTTCATAGCACAGCTGTTGAACAGCCGTTTTGACTGTCAGTGATTACCCAAGGGGTACGGGATGATTTTAATGAGCTGCACGTGATGTCTTGATATTGGCTTTAAAAAGGCCAGTGCAAAATGGGCATTTTGGCTGAAAAATTTGACCATTTTGACCAACTTCAAAAAGACCGAAAACGCAAAAGAAACTTACCACTTGTTTGAAATGTAATAAAATTGTAACAGTTCAAAATAAAACAAACCAACAATTGCTAATTGAAACATTGGCATTTTATTGATGACATGTCAAGTTTTTGACCAAGATACACCATCTCATCAGTTTGTTCTACAGTACAGAACAGCACAGGGTGCAATGTAAGTCCCCTTTCAATAGCGTGTGTGGCCACCATTGTTTTGGATACAGGCAGTGCATCGTCGGCGTATACTGCCTACCAGTCTTTGGATGGATTGCTGCTGGATTCTGTCCCACTCAGTCCTCAATGTCTGAAGCAGCTCTGCCCGTGTCCTGGCCCTGCCAACTACGCGTCTGCCAAGCTCATCCCACAGGTGCTCTATGGGATTCAGGTCAGGGGAGATCGCAGGCCACTGCATGGTGTTGATGTTCTCGCCTTGGAGAAATGCAGTGGTAAAGCGAGCAGCATGGGGACGAGCGTTGTCATGCTGAAAGGTTCTCAGTTCTGGGTGGTCTAGCAGGAATGGCAGCAGATGACGTCGCAGGATGTTATCCACATACCGCTGGGCGTTAAGATTCCCATCCACAACCACCAGTGGCGTCCTGTACCGGCCTGATATGGCGGCCCACACCATCACACTTGGGCCACCCCACCTGTTGGCTTGACGCACGCAACAATCGGCATATCGCTCGCCAGTTCTTCTCCAGACACGCTCACGCCCATCAGGACTGTCCACACAGAACCTTGACTCATCGCTGAAAGCGACCTCGTTCCACTGCGCCAAGGTCCACCGCTGATGCTGCTGGCACCATCTCTGTCGGTTGCGGCGATGGGCAGCCGTCATCACGGGGCCTCTGTATGGTCTTCTGGCAGTCAGACCATAGTCATGCAGTCGTCTTCGTGCAGTATCATTGGAGATCCGTGGGTTTGCACGCCCCGGAGTTTCTGCCACAGTGCGGGATGCTGGACGGAATCGATCCCGCAGGTGACTTCGGACCATCTGCCTGTCCTGCCTTGCAGTGGTGACTCTTGGCCTCCCTGATCGAGGTCTGTCATCTGCAGAGTTGTGGGGGGTGTCTCTGTCCACCAGGGCCGATATCGTCTGGTGTGAACAGCCAAGGCGACGTGCCACCTCACGGTAGCTCAGTCCGCCTTGCAGCATGCCCAGGGCACGCTGCCGTTGATCCCTTGACAATCGTGGCATGTTGATTGAAATGCCCATTTTGCACTGGCCTTTTTAAAGCCAATATCAAGACATCACGTGCAGCTCATTAAAATCATCCCGTACCCCTTGGCTAATCACTGACAGTCAAAACGGCTGTTCAACAGCTGTGCTATGAAGTGACCATTGAAGGTTCAAGTGACCATCCGTGACCGTTTTGTCTGACAGTGAGGACACTATTGTCCACAAATAAGTTCACACATTTACTACACGCAGTGTTATTGTTGATATTTAAAGGTTTCAAAGGTGGTAAGTTTATTTTGCGTTTTCGGTCTTTTTAAAGTTGGTCAAAATGGTCAAATTTTTCGGTCAAAATGCCCATTTTACACTGGCCTTTTTAAAGCCAATATCAAGACATCACGTGCAGCTCATTAAAATCATCCCGTACCCCTTGCCTAATCACTGACAGTCAAAACGGCTGTTCAACAGCTGTGCTATGAAGTGACCATTGAAGGTTCAAGTGACCATCCGTGACCGTTTTGTCTGACAGTGAGGACACTATTGTCCACAAATACGTTCACACATTTACTACACGCCGTGTTATTGTTGATATTTAAAGGTTTCAAAGGTGGTAAGTTTCTTTTGCGTTTCAGTATATATATACATATACATATATATATACTAACTTGAAGCGTCGTTACTGAGGCACAGGCTTATTTTAGCTGAGGATAATGACTGTACCTGAGTTGCTGTGTTGTCATGATTTATACCAATCATAATACAAACAATTATTTTGCACAAATGTATTTGTTGTGTTTGTGATATTACATTTTTATAGGCAATTTAGGTTGAAGATTTAGGTTGAATGTTTTTTTTTCAAGAAAGAACCCCTGAGCACATACATAGGGTAGGGGTAGGTGCAGACTGGAAGTTTGGGACGATTACACCTCACCACCATGTAATTCAAAACACCTCACAGCCATAAAACGCGTAATAAAAACAGCTCACCACCACAAAATTAAAAACCCCTCACCACAACGAAATTGAAAACACCTCACAGCCAAAAAACACGTAATAAAAACACCTCACCACCACAAAATTAAAAACACCTCACAGCCATAAAGCACGTAATAAAAACACCTCACAGCCACAAAATTAAAAATACCTCACCACCACGTAATTTAAAAACACCTCACCACCACATAATTCAAAACACCTCATCGCCAACTAATTCAAAACACCTCACCACCACATAATTAAAAACACCTCACCACCACGTAATTATAAATACCTCACCACCACGTAATTCAAAACACCTCACCACCACGTAATTCAAAACACCTCACCACTATGTGATTTAAAAACACCTCACCACCACGTCATTTAAAAACACCTCACCACCGCATCATTCAAAATACCTCACCACCACGTGATTCAAAACCACCACAACGTCATTAAAAACACTTCACAACCACGGAAACAAAAGTTTGAGGGAGTCGTTAAGTGACAACACAGACATTGCCCATATGTGTAGATGTTTGTATAGATAAATGACTGTACCCGAGTTGCCGTTTTATCATGGTTTAAACCAATCATAATTCAAACAATTCTTTTGCACAAATGTATTTGTAATATACGTGACATCACATTTTATACACAATTGAAGTTGAAAAAAAAAAAATCCCGAAAAAATTCCTAAGAAAAAAAAAAATTGGAAAAAAAAAAAATACTCTTAGGACATACCGACGGGAGAGATATGTGCATACCAGAAATTTGGTACGATTTCACAATAGTTTGAGAAAGTAGTTCAGTGACAACACAGGACAACACAGGACAAGACAGACGCTGCACATATATATAATATATATAGATATATAATTACATATATATATATATATGTATATATATATATATATATTGTTACGGAACCCAACGTTGGCCTCTTTCCCCCCTTATCGGGGGGGGGGGGGGGGGATTAATCCCCTCGTCTATGACTGACCGACGTGGTCCTGGGGTATGACGTCACGCCCGGTCAGCGCTGGGTAGGGTATTAGGCCCAACCGTCCTATGACCTAAATACCAGCGCCTCCCGGTACGCAAGGAAACACCCCCGCTCACGGCCGCAGCGTAATGGATTGGTTGCGCCGAGCGAAGCGAACAGCGGCGTGAGCCATTTATCGAAGGGGCTAAACCCGATTCATATGCGTCGGCCGAATCGCGCCACATACACTCAATTTGGAAACCTCTAAAGTGACCGAATGTG
Source organism: Myxine glutinosa (assembly GCF_964187855.1). Classification (NCBI taxonomy): domain Eukaryota; kingdom Metazoa; phylum Chordata; class Myxini; order Myxiniformes; family Myxinidae; genus Myxine; species Myxine glutinosa. The sequence continues at coordinate 87,075,173 of NC_136263.1, read as the reverse complement.
AAGAAGAAGACAAAGTAGGAAGAACAGGGATTTATTACTAATTATTATTATTTGTACAACAACCAAAGAAACCAAGGGAGAAGGAAAGATAATGAAAGTAACTGGAAGAAGAAGAATAGGAAGACACAGTGCAAATACTAGCTTATACTATACAGTCTTACTTATACCCCAGGACAACATAAAAGATGGACGACAATCAGACTTACACGGGGGATGATGGCAGGAACGAATGGCAGGAGGTGGCTGGCTGGACGGATGAGAAGGTGGGATCACAGGGCGGGAAGGATGCGGGTCCGGTTGGTGTGTGCTCGAGGTGAGCAGCCGCCGACCCTCCTCGAGCGGCTTTGCACGGCGACGTTGCTTCGCGGCCGTGGGTCGAACCGCCGTTAAAGCTCAAAGCTGCGGTGGTTCAAGCTGCGGTGGTTCAAGCTGCGGTGGTTCACGCTGCGGTGGTTCAAAAGTTCATCTCCCGTCTCTGCCGCATCTGACGCATCTCTCTCATCTCTCCCCGCAGTCCTTTCGCACCCCCTTTTTATCAGGCGCGTCGCGATCAAGCCGCCGGCCTCTTAGGAACGCCCATCGGTGAGCTCGCCTCGGCCTCGATTTGTCGCGAGGGCTCACCGATCCCGCCCCTCGATGAGGCACTGGCAGGGCCACGCCTTGTTCCTGGCGCTTGGCTGACTCCTCCCACCTTCTTCCCTGAGGCTTGACCACGTGCATAATGGCTGGCGAGCGAATGCAGTTGGCAATGAAGGCTGGCAATTGAAAGGGGATCTATCTATTTGAATTCGATGCAACGCAATGAATTAGTGGACCACAGAGCCTTATCCTGACATTTACTAAGGAGATAACTACTGAGGGAAACTTATGATTGGCTACGTGTGTGCGATGGCCTAACTAAGGACGACCTTTGACCTTTACAATTGGAGGTATTTACAAGGAATATTTACAGCAAATTACACACACAGTTCCCAAATCCTCAACACTGCACCCTCCTTCCTTACGGGATGGCCCGGCCCGAAAACTTTAACTTTAGTGTGACACGCAGGTGTAGTAACCCTCTACAATTAACCTGACCCTGAGTGCGACAATTTTAAAACACGAATAAATATGTCCCGCTAATTGCGTTGCACCCTGCCTAACAGTTTCACACCCACAGCTAACCGAATTGTGGAATTATTTTCAAACTAAACATGAACGTTGGGGGAGCATTATTTACAGTGACGTTAATTTGACTATTTACAAAACGCAACCCAGGACCTGTGATTTTTCTTTCAGGGAAACAAAAAGAAATTCCTGTTGGGATGGGAGGAGACAGCATGCATTGCATCGACGCACCAGCACCAATAAATACCAAAGCACCAATCACCAAAACCGCACCAAAAGCACCATTTGGTGCAACAGTCACCAGTTCATAAGAATAAAACAACAAAAAAAAAACAACTGGTGGTGGTCTTCTTCTTCTCTGCTGGGCCGATGTTCTTCCTGATGTTTTCTCTACTTGCGGCCTATTTGGAAATAAAACGTCAAATGAACACAAATTTTAAAATATGAACAAATTTTAAAATTTGTTGAATTTGAATTCAGAATTTGAATTTGAATTTGAAAATTTGAATGGCTAAGAAGATGTCAGCTCAACTGGGACGGAGAAAGAATCATTAATTAATGACCAAGACCAAGGACACTACACAAATGGATTTAAAAAGAGGACAGGACTGAGTCAATCGGACAAGTGTAGATTCTGCAAGGTAGAAACAGAAAGCAAGAGTCACCTCCTATCGGGATGTAAAAAAAACTCATGTCAGAGCAGCTGTTCATCCAAAGGCACAACAAGGTATGTAAAGTAAGTAATCCACTGGCACATCTGCAGAAATCTCAATATCCCAGTTCCACAAATCTCGTGGAAACATGAACCAAATCAATGAAAACAAGGACATAAGGCCGAAAAAAATATATTGCTGGTCTCTGGTCAGACCAAAGTTCCAGAATTGATGCGGCAATGAGGTTTTTTTTTTCTTTTTTGAAAAGCATGGATTGCACATATAGAGGTGTTTTTTGTGTCCTCATGCCTTGCAGTCCTCCTCATCTGCTGTGGCGCCGTCCAGAGAGAAATTAAAGACAGCCAATGGGACTGGTAGGCCTTTTTGTAAATAATGAACACAAAGCACAATGTCACACCCACATCTGATGATGCGTATCACATTCCAAACATTTGCACAAAAATAATAAAAACATGGCATGGTGTGGAGTTCTGTCACCTCAGGTGAGTGGATGTAGATGGTGCGAGGAGATTCTTAATCCTAACTATCCTCTAAATGACTTTAATACACTTTAGACTACCCGGGGTCTTTCCCCTGCCAATCCATTGGCCATCTTACTCTATGCGGTTTTAAGAACCAAATTCCCATTGACCAAACTGTGGTGCTTCATCAATTTGGGGTCTCACTCCCCCGATTCAACTCCCTGTGCCTTTGCACAATTTCCGGGCTGAGTCGTGTGGCTCTCCCAGCAGGTCTACTCGCCTGCACACCTCCACCACTGCAGTTGCCTCCGAGCTTACCTGCTCCTTACCTAACCTATCTAACTGGGGTAGGCCCTCTGGCACTCTCCCCACTCGGTGCCCTCTCTGGCACTGGGCTACCCGGGTCCGTCCTCCGGATCCTCGGGCCCCATCCACAACTCTACCGGCTCCCAGAGCCCACCTGCGGCCTCACCTGGCCGACATCCTAACAGTGGCGGAGTGCCCAACCAACTACACACACTAACAGGCCACACGCCCAGCCATTTCCACGTCACGAATGCACCCATCCAAACACCATTCTTCCACACGCACCACAGATGCCAATATCCAACCACAATTTACCTGCTCCCTCTACCTAACTCTTAAACTACACTCCCCGGGTATTCGTGATGGGGTCCATCCTCCCCATACACACCTTCGCACCATCCATTCCACTCCACAGTTTCCACCATACTCACTCCATACCACCCATTCCATACTCCATATATTCCAGACCATTTATTCCATACAACCATGCTCACCTGTATTTGCACACCTGTGCCATCACCCCTGGTGCTTCCTGCACCCTCCTTCCTCCCAGGCCCATTTGCTCAACACAACACACAATCACCATTAATCACTCATACACTGCTCCATACACCTGTTCACTTGCACACCTGTGCAATCACACCTGGTGCCTCCTGCACCCTCCTTCCTCCAGGCTTCTTCATTCAATACAATACACTCACCCACACTTTTCACAATACGCTACTGAATACACTTTTACACACACACACACACACACACAGCATCATCTGATCTAACTACTCCCCTCTGAAACTTGCGCTTCCCATTCGCCCCCTATATTATCGCGCTCCCTCGTTGTTATAATCCAACTACCCTCTCTATGTCCCCACTACCTGTCCAATGTCGACTGGTTCAAGTGTCGACTGGTTCACGACTGGTTCAAGCAGCTATCATGCCAGGCGTCCCCTGAGAAAGCCACGCCTGACCAGACAACACCGGCAGCGCCGATTGCAGTGGGCCAGAGAGCACCGTCAATGGCAGCCAGGACACTGGAATCACGTGATCTTCAGTGACGAGTCTAGATTTCTGGTCTATCGTCAAGATGGCCATATCCGAGTGCGCAGACAAGTGCATGAAGCCTACAACAAAGATTGTATAGTGCCAAGAGTCCAAGCTGGAGGTGGTGGGGTGACCGTTTGGGCTGCCTTTCATGCAGGGGGCAAAACTGACCTGGTTGTTCTGCATGGAAACCTGGACCAGTTCAAGTACAGGGCCATTCTGGAAGAAACATTGCTTCCATTTGCTCGTGCAGCCTTTCGAGGAACCTTTGTCTTCCAAGATGACAATGCACGGCCTCATCGTGCTCGCATGATCCAATACTTTCTTGCTGACCGTGGTGTAGAGCATATGGAGTGGCCTGCCATGTCCCCGGATATGAATCCGATAGAGAACTTGTGGGCAGAATTAACACGTCAAATCGACCACTTGGACCAGCAGCCGACCTCTGTGCGTGAATTGCAGCAGACTATTGTCACTGCATGGCAAGCGATTCCTGTCCAAACCTTGGCAAATCTCGTGAACAGCATGCCTCAACGTGTACATGCTCTCCTGAATGCTTGTGGGGGTTACGCGAAGTACTGAACTGTAATTTTACTGTCCGTAATCCCAGTCATAATTTAGCTTTTGTTTTTGTCAAAAATTTTTTTGGCTAATGTGCAAAATAAAGAGATACTTCTGGAAAACGTACAGAAGTTTAACATAGTACTGTCCATGAATTGAGTTCGTTATTAGTTTACATCACTTTCAAGGATCAATTTATTTGTTTCGAAATGTCAAATGTGGTTTTTGTTTCTTTTAAAGGTCACATTAACAAAACCTGGAATAATTTCAACATAATTCCAATGAACTTTTGGTTATAAGACATCTTGAAAAGTAAGTTCACCCCCACAAAAAAAATATTCCATATTAAATGCCAAGTCTGTATATATATAATCCCTCTCAGTTATTTCAGGGAAATAGTATGGTAATGGGATGGCAACATTACGTGAGTGTTTTAGCTTTACTTGCTTATTTATGTTCCCAAATGTTCCCACCCTTGTACTATAAATTTGCATTTTTAAATAGATTTACTTTACTCTTTGGGACCATGTTCCCATCCTTGTCCTGCAATAAATTCCTCGATCTTGTGCATGTTGTAATGTTTGTTGTCCTCGAACTACTTTCCATTTTCTTCATTTTGTGCCTTTATCCATTGCTCCCTGGCATTCTGCTCTTCCATAAGCCTCAATACCAGTGTTAAGCTAGAGAGTTCATGGAACACCTTACCCCACACAGTCTAGAGAAACGACCTGGGGAGGGTATTTTCAAATATTGATTTGCGTTTATAAACACGATCTATATTTCCTACGAACTGCGTTTTGTCTGATTCTTGATATTCCCCAACGCTGACAGAGAGAACGGTAAATTTGATTTGCCGAAATTGCATACAATGGCATAATATTTTGTACAAGTAATACTAAATGGAAGGTTTTTGGAAGTGCTAAGAAGGCGAATTGTTTTCTCATGTTCAAGTACATACTTCCACTAAGCGAGGTACCCATGCTATGCACGTGTGGGAAGCCAAAAGCAAACAAACAATGCGGAAATGGTGAATGCTAAACCATGATTCTTGTCTTTTTGCAATTGTTGTTTCCATGTTTTGTTATGCATTATGTTTTGCACTCTGTCAAAGCGCCTTTGGGCTTCATGAAAAGCGCTATACAAAATAAATGAATTATTATTATTATTATGAAACAAATAAATTCCACATTCCTGGGCCACCTGTAGTCGAACATCAAGAATGGACAACAGGTTCGTGAAGGACTTTCACGAAAAACGTACCCATTTGTGTAGTTCTCTGCCCAGTCAATGGCGAATCTGCATATGGCGATCCGCGAATGTCACGGTTGGAAAGTAGAAACCATTACATCATTTCCTCATTAATTTGAACTCAATATCTCTATTTTCAATCAAAACAGCAGAACTCCAATTACAAATAAAATAACATTAATATAAAAAATAAACTTTTACCAACACTCGTGACATAAACAAATATTTAAATCCATGCTGACGTTACATCTGTTTATGGAGCAGTTCCAACCGGTTGGAAATTCAAAATCATAATTATATTCATTCAATTCCAAACAGCATCATTCCAATCACAAATTGATACGATAACAAAATACTATGTTGAATCACAATTGTATTGAGATATTATCAAACCAGCTCATTATCGTCATGTTTTCACTTCCGGATTTGGGGCGCTTTCGTATCGAGTCAACTTCAAAATCATAATTTTATTGAGGAACTTATGAAAGCTCCTACCTACCTTACAACATCCGTTGGGACCTCAAAACGTTCCACAGACGATTTGGTGGGGCTAGCTCCAAAACTGAGGGAGTAGTTTGGGGATGGACAGACAGACAGACAGACAGACAGACACTCCTGTTTTATAATGTAGATTAAAATAAAATAGATATTTTAGAGGATGTAGAAAAAAAACTCAGAAGTTTACCGTTGTTGGTGTGGCATCTTTTACACCACCTTATTTTACACTTTAAGTTAGTTATTTGTGCTTGTCGTTTGTGTCCTTTATGCTGTCCCTAAAACCAGCAGGTTTCCTGTTCGGAATAATTTAAAATTTTGGGTGACTGCCAGACAGGTAGCCAGGCAAATAAAGATTACTTTACTCCTCTATGCATGTGCAATCAGTATGAGTTTCCAAACATTTTGCCAAATTCAGAGCCAAAGTACTGCTAAACTTCAGGTTTGTGTTCTGATTCATGGTCTGATTCGTGTTCTGCAGTGTTCAAAATATAACTTTCAATTGGAATCAAGTCGTTACTCGATCATAGATTGACGTATGACAGGCAGACAGACATACAGACAAAATAAAAAAAATACTCATAGAGCGACACTTGGCAAAACAGAAAAAAGTAGAATGGCACTCAGTAGAGCATCCTTTTGACCTCAAAAATAATTCGTGGTTGAATTCAGTGACCTGATATGCAAATCGTCTTCAAAGTTTAATTTAATCTGATGAAAATTGACAATTTTAGAAATTTGGCCTATGTTGAACTTTGGCCTATGTTGACCTTTTGGCCAATGTTGATCTCAAAAATAGTTGGTGGTTGGTTTCAGTAAGCCGATATGCAAATCCTATTCAGATTTCAAGTCAATCGGATGAAAATTGAGGATTTTAGAAATTTGAAAAAAGTGGTTGACCTTTGGCCTTCCAACTTATGACCTATGTTGATCTCAAAAATATTTCGTGGTTGAATTCAGTTAGCTGATATGTGATATGACAATCCTTTTCAAATTTCAAGTCAATTAGATGAAAATTGAGGATTTTAGAAATTTCAAAAAAGTGTTTGACCTTTGACTGATGTTGACCATATGACCTATGTATGACCTTTGGCCTATGTTGACCTATGACCTATGTTGATCTCAAAAATAGTTGGTGGTTGAATTCAGTTAGCGGATATTTAAATTCCCTTAAAATTTCAAGTCAATCAGATGAAAATTGAGGAATTTAGAAATTCGAAAAAAAAGTGTTGACATTTGGCCTATGTTGACCTATTGGCCTATGTTCAACTAAAATATAATTTGTGGTTGAATTCAGTGACCATATATGCAAGTCATCTTCAAATTTCAAGTCAATTGGATGAAAATTGAGGATTTTAGAAATTTGGCCTATGTTGACCTTTTGGCCTATGTTGACCTTTTGGCCTATGTTGACCTCAAAAATACTTGGTGGTTGACTTCAGTGACCAGATATGCAAGTTCTCTTCAAATTTCAAGTCAATCACATGAAAATTGAGGATTTTAGAAATCTGAAATTATTGTTGACCTTTGGCCTATGTTGACGTTTTACCCGACACTGATTTCAAAAATATTTGTTGGTTGAATTCAGTTAACCAATATGGAAATCCCATTCAATTTTCAAGTCAATTGGATGAAAATTGAGGATTTTAGAAATTTGAAATGGTTGTTGACCTTTGGCCTATGTTGAGCCTTTGGCCGATGCTGATCTCAAAAATAATTGCTGGTTGAATTCAGTTCGCTGATATGTAAATATTTTTCAGATTTCAAGTCACTCGGATGAAAATTGGGGATTTTAGAAAATCGAAAAAAAGTGGTCGACATTTGGCCTATGTTGACTTTTTGGCCGACGCCGATCTCAAAAATATTTGGTGGTTGAATTCATTTAGCCGATATTTAAATCCTATTCAAATTTCAAGTCAATCGGATGAAAATTGAGGATTTTAGAAATTTGGCCCATGTTGACCTTTTGGCCTATGTTGACGTTTTGGCCTATGTTGATCTCAAAAATACTTGGTGGTTGAATTCAGTGACCAGATATGCAAGTTCTCTTCAAATTTCAAGTCAATCACATGAAAATTGAGGATTTTAGAAATTTGAAATGGTTGTTGACCTTTGGCCTATGTTGAGCCTTTGGCCGATGCTGATCTCAAATATAATTGCTGGTTGAATTCAGTTCGCTGATATGTAAATCTTTTTCAGATTTCAAGTCAATCGGATGAAAATTGGGGATTTTACAAAATCGAAAAAAAGTGGTCGACATTTGGCCTATGTTAACTTTTTGGCCGACGCCGATCTCAAAAATATTTGGTGGTTGAATTCATTTAGCCGATATTTAAATCCTATTCAAATTTCAAGTCAATCGGATGAAAATTGAGGATTTTAGAAATTTGGCCCATGTTGACCTTTTGGCCTATGTTGACGTTTTGGCCTATGTTGATCTCAAAAATACTTGGTGGTTGAATTCAGTGACCAGATATGCAAGTTCTCTTCAAATTTCAAGTCAATCACATGAAAATTGAGGATTTTAGAAATTTGAAATGGTTGTTGACCTTTGGCCTATGTTGAGCCTTTGGCCGATGCTGATCTCAAATATAATTGCTGGTTGAATTCAGTTCGCTGATATGTAAATCTTTTTCAGATTTCAAGTCAATCGGATGAAAATTGGGGATTTTACAAAATCGAAAAAAAGTGGTCGACATTTGGCCTATGTTAACTTTTTGGCCGACGCCGATCTCAAAAATATTTGGTGGTTGAATTCATTTAGCTGATATTTAAATCCTATTCAAATTTCAAGTCAATCGGATGAAAATTGAGGAATTTAGAAATCTGAGAAAAAGTGGTTGACCTTTGGTCTATGTTGAGTTTTTGACCTTTTGACCTCAAACATATATAGGGTTTTATCGGACCACGAACTCCACCATGTGGTGAAGTTTTGTGAATATCGGTTTAAAATTGTGACCTGTAGGCACACAAACCGGTAGGCACAAGTATAAGTGAGCGGACAGACAAACACACAAACCGGAGTGATCAACATACTTGTAAAAAAAAAAAAAACACTTTTTTTTGCCAAGTAAAGAATCAGTTGCTTTCCCCTGATTTTTTGGCTTTGTGCACGAGGGGTTAAAAAAGCTATCAAAGATAAATCGAGGTGAGTTTACAAGAGTGGTAAGGATAAGTGGAAGTGCTTTGATGTGGAAGCGACTTTAGGGCGAATCAGAGGATTTAATTTAAAAACCTAATAAAAGAGGAATTAAGGAGTGATGCTTGTGTAAGTTTGGACTTGGAAAAAGTAATAAGGAATGGGTTTCCGTAAGAGCACAGCTTGAGGGGTCAAGGAGGGGCTGAGGAGAAGGAATAATACTATAAACAAGGGCAGGATGGCCTGGAGGTACGCACAATCAACTCTAAGCTGTCTAGCCTGGGTTCGAATCCCGACCCAGCTTTAAACTGTCATCCTGGTGTTTCACCAGCAGGGTGATTCATCATGAGGTGTTCCAAATCCTCGGATGGACGTTAAACTGGGTGTCCGTCTATCGGAATTAGTTGGTGAATGTTAAAAGCCCCACGGTGTCCTTCGTGAGCCATCGGCGGCACCATGGTCAAATTCCAAAAGGGGATGGAAATGAACAAGGACATTTGGTACAGGGTGTGTAAAGAGTGTTGTTGTGTTTAAGTGCACAAGCACCGATGCACAAACAATTTACCTTCTGGTCAGTAATATTCAGGCTCTTCCTCAAAATGCATTCTATATCTGAACTATGAGGACAAGATAAATGATGGAATCCATTAAGGGAGGAATTATCAATACCAGTGGACATATGATGACAAAATAAACAAAATACAGCAGAACCGTTTTCAGAACTGTTTTCAGCTTGGTTCAGTTTTTCAGTTTCAGTTTCAGTTCTATCAATATAACCGTTTTTTCAGCTTGAAGTATGGAAAGGAAGAACTACTGAGATGGTTCAGGTAAACATGTACAATAAGCAACAGGAGAAAAGGTAAATCAACTAACATAGAATATAAGAAAGATAAGGAAACTACAACAGTGTCACATAATGCAAATAGACAAAAAAGGACAAAATGTACATTTCCCTGGGTCACCCATTGAGTATACACAAGAGGTTTACTAACCTGAGATAAAGTAGTCTCTGAAAATTCAGGAAATGAGTGGTTGATGCCCATTCCAGTCACTTTATGGATGCGATCCATTTATTTCTGTGTCCGACATCCACATAAAATGGAAGGCTAACTGTATCCCCACTTCCCTCATTCACAGCTCTTGGGCATGACGTTGCATTCAACCGCTTGAATTAATGCCTGGCAAAATGGTAAGCTAGGGTTAGCCACATGATGGAGTGACATCAGCTGAATAAAGTCTCCAGGGAGGGTTTAGTCGATACCTCTGCAACACACCATTTTCATCCGAACGGCCAGTTCTTTATGTACGCAGGGTTGAAAAAAGGCCAATTCATGAATGATAAATGATAGGAAGACGTTAAATTTTTAGCTCTATTGTAATTATATAAAAATATGTGTGGAGGAATACAGAAACAAAGTAGAGGTGTGCACCTGCATTTAAATCTGTTGATATCACACTGATGACAAAGTCACAACAAGATGACTTCATCCTCATACTTCAGGGAATCAACTGCTTCTTGTTCAGAGACCAGGATACCAGAGCTGGTGCAAAGTTGCATGAATAGGCAGGTAGACACCAGGCATTTTTTTTTTTTTTTGTATACAACATCGAGGCTCGTGATAGAGCTAACATTAATCACACGAAAAGTCAAACCGACACATAAAACAAAACACAAAATAAGGGGAGCGGTAGACAAGATGGGGAGAGAGGGGGGGAAGGACACAAACACAACATTTGAGAGCAGGGACATCGACAGATCTGTGGGAGGGAGAGGGCTTGGGGGGAGGTGGGAGAGGTATAAAACATATGGACACTGCAAGGACTTCCAGGAAAGAAGTTGGAATTTCAAAAAAGTGTATCTGGGGTGAATTAGTGGGGGTAGAAAAGATCAAGGTTTTGGATGGGGGAAGATAAGAGATGGTGGCGAACAGCTGTTTTAAAGACCTGGAGGGAGGAGTGGGATTGAAGGGAGTGGGGGAGTTTGTTCCAGAGGCGGGAGAAAAGAGGAATGAAAGAGTGAAGATGAGCAGAGAGCCTAGACTTTGGCAGTTTAACCATCAGAGGGTTGTGGCAGATCTTGTGCGACCTGTAGGAATATTTGGGGGACAGAGCACAGATAGAGCAGGGGGTGCTAGCCCGGAGAAGAGTCGGTAGAAGACAGAAAAACCACGAACCTGCCTGCGGTGAGTGAGTGAAAGGCCCTCGGAGTTAGCTTCATCGCAGGAGATTCCAATGATTCCAGTGTCCAACATTGAAAACAAATGTTGTTTATCAAGATGATAAAAACAAAGTGTGCAATCTCTGAATGAATGCAAGTGGTCTGTACCAAATGTACATCGTTTTTCAGACAAGACAAGTAGCAACTGAATTTATTATCTGAAACACTAAGCAGGCCCATGCTGAATAGATGAGCTTGGTATGATTTTTTTAAATCCAAGTGGAAAGAGCAGAATCTTGCAAAACAAATTATTTTTCAGCTTCTTCTAAGTCCCACAATATTGATATTCACATTCGTATCAGCCTATTTGCAGTCCACAGCAGGAGCCTCCTTCAATTCACATTGGGGAGGTATTGGCATTCTCGCCATGCTTGACAAGAACAGGTTGACAAGAGTTTGGGTAGGAATTTGGAATTTGTTCAGGGAGGCACCGACAACTTGCCTTCTCTGAGCAAAGGACACTGGGATCTTTAACATCCACCAATGAACGTAGCAGATAGGACACCCAGCTTTGAGTACATCTGACATATGGCATACACGATGACCTGCCAATCAAGCACAAATCTCAGTTTATAGCTGAGCCGATAATCAATTATACAGGCCAGACAGCTCAAATTTCAGTGTGCTAAACCATCCTATCAAACCCCATAATACATTTTTATTGATAGGTTCTATTACTTGCAAAATCGAAGATTTGTCTTTTGATTTGTTAGTTGACTTTGTTATTCTGTCTATCTGTTTGTTTGTTTGTCACTCGCCTACAGGTCACAATTCTAAACCGGTCGTCATGAAACTTTACCTTGTTTTAGAGATCGTCTCAACTGAAAAGCCGATTGATTTTGAGGTCAAAGGTCAATGACATTGTTCAGGTCAAATTTCTAAAATCGTCATTTTTTATCCGATTGACTTGAAAGTTGAACAGCACTTGCATATTGGGTCACTGAATTGAGAAAAATAACTATATCTGAGGTCTAAAGGTCAAAGTTCAACTCAAGGTCAAACATAAAATCATCAATTTTCATCTGAAAAATCATCCATTTTCATCCGATTGACTTGCGAATTACACAGATATCACAGAGTGCCTCACTGAATTGGGAAACCAACTATTCTTTTTAGGTGAAAATGTCAAAGATCAACTTAAGGTCAAACTTCTAAAATGATCAATTGTCATCTGAAAAATCATCAATTTTCATCCGATTGACTTGCGAATTACACAGCTATCACAGAGTGCCTCACTGAATTGGGAAACCAGCTATTTTTTTCGGTGAAAATGTCAAAGTTCAACTCAAGGTCAACCCTCTAAAATCATCAATTGTCATCTGAAAAATCATCCATTTTCATCCGATTGACTTGCGAATTACACAGCTATCACAGAGTGCCTCACTGAATTGGGAAACCAGCTATTTTTTTCGGTGAAAATGTCAAAGTTCAACTCAAGGTCAACCCTCTAAAATCATCAATTGTCATCTGAAAAATCATCCATTTTCATCCGATTGACTTGCGAATTACACAGCTATCACAGAGTGCCTCACTGAATTGGGAAACCAGCTATTTTTTTCGGTGAAAATGTCAAAGTTCAACTCAAGGTCAACCCTCTAAAATCATCAATTGTCATCTGAAAAATCATCCATTTTCATCCGATTGACTTGCGAATTACTTAGCTATCACAGAGTGCCTCACTGAATTGGGAAACGAACTATTCTTTTTAGGTGAAAATGTCAAAGATCAACTTAAGGTCAAACTTCTAAAATGATCAATTGTCATCTGAAAAATCATCAATTTTCATCCGATTAACTTAAAAATTAAGCATCAATTCATAGTGCATCACTGAATTGGGAAACCAACTATTTTTGAGGTTAAAAGTACAAAGGTCAAGTCAAGGTCAAACTTCAAAAATCATCAATTTTCATCTGAAAAATCATCAATTTTCATCCGATTAATTTGAGCATTGATTAAGATCGTTATTTTAATCTTGGTGAAATGGACAAGTTGAAGTATCCATGGCAACATTTTTTTTTGGGGGGGGGGGGTGGATTTTTGAAAGTATCATGCTCTGCACGACGTCTTTCTTGGTTTTATTATTTAAAAAAAAAAAAAAAACACCTTTAGAGGCCATTTTTCCCCGCAAAGCGGGGGTTGGCCTTTTTCGGGCACCGTGGTTGTTGTTGTACGGTTGTTGTTGTACGGTTGTCGGGCACCGTGGTTTTATTATGAGGTTGACAAATGTATGCTAATCACCATGGAAATCAAAATAATGCACTTTACATTTGAACTTTAGCCCCTTGTCAGAGCAAAAATTGCATGTTCTCCTGGAACATCTGAGCAAGAGAGGAAGGTCATTGCTCTCAACGAGGCACAAACAATAGAAACTTCAGCTTCACTTTGCTTCCCATGGGGACGAGCATACATTTGTCAAACTTCAGTTGATAAAATATAAAGATACAATTGTCCATGACTCAGACTGACACTGGCTTTGACAAAATCTGTTTTTTTCCCATAACTTTTTGTGCTTTCTTTCAAATGTTAAGTGCCTTCAAATATGAAGGTCTCCAAATTCAGAATTCAAGAATGCATGAATGTGAACTGATGGACAATTGCAGGTGTTGTTAATGGAACATTTCCCACGTCATTTTACACGTGGTACGTGGTGTGTCCTTGGTGGCATTATATACGTGCGGTTTGTACTTGTACACTGTACAATGGTCGCTTTCAGCTTACCTGATTCAGGGGCATAATGGTTGGAGCATCTCCTCTGAATATAGGACTTCAACCCTGAACGAGATATACCGAAGGTTTTAATAATGTTGCATTCTGCTTCCTTGCTGAAGATTCAGAATTTGATGAATAGCGCACAAATACACCCCATAGGTTGGCATCTATGGGGAAGAGGAAACCCCTTCTTAATTGGTCCACCGACTGTGGAGAGAAAACCAACGTCATAAAATATGGTGTTGCTGGAATCAGAATGCTCCCCAAAGTGATGTTGCTTCCCGAAAGCTAGGTGACTGTGTTTGTGTGGTCAAAGTTTGTCGTCTACTCTATGTGCATATTGTGTGTTCCACCTCCTCCACATGACTCAGACCCTTTTAACAGCAAGAAGAACTCGAACGCCACTCAGTAGAGACCACATACCTCCACCAGGCTGAACAGTTTACGTTTTGCATCCCATCGATAGATCGTATCTGGATCCAGATTAACCAAAATCGAATGGCCTTGTTCTTGTCACTTACTCAACTCATCCACCAAGTTTTGTCATAAGTCATCCACAACTTTTTGAGATATCCTGCTACATATACATCGATTTTGCCCTATATCTCAATGGTGAAGAATCACTCAAAACATTATCGGATCCAGATCGGGATCTTCACCAAAATCTAATCATTTCGTCCGTGTCACACAACCAATCTCTCCAACAAATTTCACCCGAATTCGTTCATAACGTTTTGAGATATCCTGTTCACAAACAAACAGACAAACAGACACGGGTGGAAACATAATCTCCATCCACCTCCGGTGGCGGAGGTAAAATTTGATGAATGCACATTATCATCATATGTTCGCATCTGAGTGAACAAACTCCTGTGCACATTCATCAGCCGATTGTTGGAGTGTCCTTGGGGAGTGAATAATTAATGAATGCGAATAATTTTTGAAATTGGCGGCGGAAGTTGATCTCATTCAAGGGACATTCAAGGGGCGGAAGAGGGACAAGAAAGTAGCAACAGTTGACCTCATTCCAGACAACTCTGAACAAGACATTCACTGGATATCATCATTCAGAGTTTGGAAGAATTGGTGATGAGCAATTGACAAATAACTGTGGATGAAATTGCTATTGTCACAGGAATATGAAATGGTTCTGTGTTTACGATTTTGCACAGTGATCTCAAAAAGTAAAAGGCTCTTCATGCTGGAAGTGGCAAATGCTCACAGATTTATGAAAAGACCAAATTGTTCTCCAAGTTTCAGAACAAAGTGGCCAGAAATACAGCAAGTAGGGAACATTTTGTGATTACTATTGTGACTATGGACAAAACCTGGATGTCCTGAAATCCAGAACCAAAAGGCAGGAAGCAGAGCAGAATCATTCAAACTCGCATGCACCAAAGACTTTTAATAGGACGAGCATAAACAGAGAATAAAAAGATGGTGTTCTTTTCAGTTCTTTGTGGTATCATTCTCACCGATTGCATTGCAAAAGTGGCAACTGTTGCTAGTAACCATTACTGTGAGGTGCTGCAAAAACAGTTTCATCAGTCATGCAGAGGAAATGTGTGGAACATGAACAGTCAGGATGAGTAAAACATTGGAATATACAGTGCATTCAGAAAGTATTCAGACCCCTTCACTTTTTTCACATTTTGTTATGTTGCAGCCTTATGATGAAATCGTTTAAATTCATTTTTTCCCTCATCAATCCACACTCAATACCCCATAATAACAAAGAGAAAACAGGATTTTAGAAAGTTTTGCAAATTTATTAAAAAGAAAAAACTGAAATATCACATTGACATAAGTATTCATACCCTTTGCTATGACACTTGAAATTTAGCTCAGGTGCCTCCCATTTCTCTTGATCATCTTTGAGATGTTTCTTCACCTTGATTGGAGTCCACCTGTGGTAAATTCAATTGATTGGACATGATTTGGAAAGGCACACACCTGTCTATTTAAGGTCTCACAGCTGACTGCATATCAGAGCAAAAACCAAGCCATGAGGTCGAAGGAACTGCCTGCAGAGCTCAGAGACAGGTTTGTGTCGAGGCACATATCTGGGGAAGCCTACAAAAAAATCTCTGCTGCATTGAAGGTTCCCAAGAGCACAGTGGCCTCCATAATTCTTAAATGGAAGAAGTTTGGAACAACCAGGACTCTTCCTAGAGCTGGCCGCCAGGCTAAACTGAGCAATCGGAGGAGAAGGGCCTTGGTAAGAGAGGTGACCAAGAACCCGATGGTCACTCTGGCTGAGCAGAGAACCTGTGTGGAGATTGGAGAAACTTCCAGAAGGACAACCATCACTGCAACACTCCACCGATCTGGGCTTTATGGGAGAGTGGCCAGACGGAAGCCTCTCCTCAGTGAAAGACACATGAAAGCCCGCTTGGAGTTTGCAAAAAAGCACCTAAAGGACTCTCAGACTGTGAGAAACAAGATTCTGTGGTCTGATGAAATCAAGATTGAACTGTTTGGCTTCCGTCTCGCCACTCTGCCATAAAGCCCAGATTGGTGGAGTGTTGCAGTGATGTTGTATTCTACATATATACATGTATTAATCAATAAAGAGTAATACATAAATATAGATATATACATATATACATTTCAGACCCATATCACCCTCTTAATTATGGTCAACAAACAGAAAGGTTGAATTAATGTGTTGATGTAAAGCAAGGATGATGAACAAAATGGCCTCCTCCTGCATCAAACATTCATATATATATATATATATATATATATATATATATATATATATATATATATATATATATATATATATATATATATATATATATATACTGTATACATATATACATATACAGTTACTGCTGCAGGTCCGTTCCAGTTGCATTGGCAAAGAACAGTGATGTCATGATGCATTATCGGCCATTAAATGCCATGATGCATTTATCGGGTCGAAAGGGCCTTGTTTTTTTATTATTGTCACGCCTGACCGCAACCCCACCTCCTGGTTGGTGGGGTGGTGAGACAGAGGCGATGTGTTCATGTGGCAGACAGATATTAATGCTCACAGATTGCACAGCTTCGGGTGTGATGGGAAAACTGTGTTTTACTGCTCTATCGAGCTAAGAGGTTCAACGCAAGATACATGTATGTATATCGACACAAGATATGTAGATCGGTGATAAAATTTTCAATCAAATGCATTTTTAATTCAGGCTGGAACACGACAAAATGTGAAAAAGGCAAGAGGTGTGAATACTTTCTGAAGACACTGCGCATAATTATGCAGTATATCACATCCTCATGAAAATGTAACATAAAGTTGACATACTCTACAACAAAATTGCAAAGAAATAGAAAAAATAGAGGAAATATTTTTCAAAATGGATCACCTGGAAACCAGAGATCTAAAACGCCATGTGGAAACGTTTTATATCAAAATGGAAATCCAAGTTCTAAAAAATATATACCTACAGTATTTCACAAACTTATGATAAAGACTATATATACACAAAGAATTAAGTTAAGCACCCCTACACAACGAATTAAGGTAAGCACCCCCTAATATATATTCTTTGTGTATATGTATACATTGGCATATATTCTAAGGTATGTGAGATCAAATAATGATTGGTATGACATTAGCAATTATCCATTGATGAAATTGAGTGATCAAAGTGAAAAAAAGTGATTGGTTGAGTCAGTGATCCGATCACGTGGGTCCTACACACGTTATTGACGCAAAGATCGCTAGAGGTCTTCTCAGAACAATGACTGTACGTTAGAAAACATAAACGTCATCCACACTGTCCGTGATGGACCTATAGCTCCATACTTAAATTGAGGTGAAAATATGCCTAAAATTCCCAAAAAATTTCACCTTAAATTATTCAGAATAAAATATTGAAAACGGCATGATTGTTATGTTTTTATGTGACCATAATATCACTTCTCCAGAAAATATAGCAATATCATGGGTATATTACACTGTTTTGACGACAACAAACTTGTAATGTGCGAGGTTGTAAAAAAACGGGGGGGGGGGTGCTTAACTTAATTCTTTGTGTATATACAAAGTTCCTAAACCAATATGTACAACTTTGAGTTTTGAGTGCATCGCTTACCTTAACTGTTGATGAATACAGAATAAAGTCTCAGCTATGTTTGCGTGATACTGCATATTGTTGTGGATCCAAATTTCTATCTTTCTCCTGGTTCTTCCCTGGCAGAGGCATTGTATCTAAAGGTTGTCTGACCTCTGAAGGCAATCTTAAGCAGGCTGTCCCATCAGCTGTCGTTCTCTGGTGGACGTTAACAATTTTCCGGTACCTTTTGAATAGAGTAGGACATTTGTTATGCCACCATCCTAGTCAATTTTTTAAATCTTCTGCTCCTATATATGGCCAATTCGGGTCAACTATGCAGTTGATCTTTGGAAAGACCCATTGTGGAATGTAATAATGGTCTTTTTATTTTTCGTCATCTCAAACCCCACTGAAATAGTTTTCTTTCCTTAATCAACTCTGCTTTGCCAAATCGAATTGATTGAGAACAACATTACCAAAGCCTGCACTCAAATATTTTTCAAATCTTATTTGGAACTCCTGAGGAATAACTCATTTTAACATTGAGCAGAAAAAGTCTTTCGTAAATGCAAGACATGTCTTTTGATGATAGTGTCTGCACTGTGTCGGACTGTCGGTGTCGAAGGATAAAAGCATTTTTTATTAAAGTCCAGTTTACCTGTGGATGAATACTCGTCTGCTTTGAAAAACAGTTGTGGTGAAGATGATTCTGACATCTCTCTCGCTCTCGGTGCTAAATTTGCTGTTCATCCTCATTAGCTACAGCCGATGCATTTCTAATAGCAGGCACGATGGCACCAGATCAGCATGATATATCTGCTAATTACGGCGGCCAGACGTACGAGTTACCCACAGACTCCCCAGGTGAACCTGTTTTCAGCAGTTCATCGCGGCTGATCCTCCAGAGGTGCAAGGTCTATGGACACTGACAGAACTCAGGTTATTTCAATGGATGGACATGATCATTACAGTTGGCATATTTTTATCACTGTGCCTATGCAATAGTGAAATAAAATCCTGCATAATTTACAACGGAAGGATAATCAAAAGAAAGCAGCGAAAATCAAAGCCACTTTGACGAACGTTTCTTCTGCAAAATAAGTTTATGTCCACACTGATTACCTCTTTGTTTCATTTGCAAACACCCTTTTCATGAAGTGGCAATAAAGAGTGGCCTTTGTAGGTTCGAGAGATTGCAATAGCTTGATTACATCGTGATGATATTACATGAAGAAACTTTTCTTTGAAGCAGAACACAAGTCGAAAGAAATGTCTCGCTCCTGACTTCTCCTCTTCTCCAATCCATACATTATCCATTTCTAAAGCCTCACTTCTTTCATCCTCTCCCATCAATCATGGTCGAGCTTGTCAGACAAGGACACAAATAAGACCCCAGACTACCTGGTTTCTGGCAGAATCTTTCTAACATTTTAGAGATAAACATTCTTCATATCAAGCACAAGCAAATAATTTCTGATAACTCTAGAGTCCGTACCTTCTTGCTTTATATTTGTCTAAATTTAATGATATAAGACCTTCACTTCTCACTGTATACACCGGTGCATCGAGTACTTTTAATGTGCGTGGTGTGTGACTGCCGACCTAAGTGGCTAATTCATTGGCGGCATAGCTTAATGGTCCACTCATCCATAAATGGTGATTCTAGGCCAATGCACATTGATGCTTGAAATCATTAAACCTTGCAGTATACAGAGGTATACAAGGAATTTTGATGCAGGAGGAGGCCATTTTGTTCATCATCCTTGCTTTACATCAACACAACATTAATTCAACCTTTCTGTTTGTTGACTATAATTAAGAGGGTGAAATGTAATATATATATAAATGGGTATGAAATGCATATATGTATATATCGACATTTATGTATTATTCTTTATTGAGTAATATATGTATATATGTAGAATACATAGAAATGTATATATGTATTACTCTTTATTGATTTGAATTACACAATTAATCAATCAATTGTTGTACACCTTTCCCTCCCAATAACGTCTCCATGTTTCGTCTGCATCACCGGGTGCTGGAGGATATATTATATATTTATTTGTCCTGGGGTGCTGTACTTTGAATGTATCTGTACTTGTCCAGAATTTGTTTAACATTTATCAAAAATAAAACCATGTGTTGATAAAAGTATGCATGTTTGACAAATGACTTGAAACAAATTTTGGGATTTTGTTGATTTTTTTTTAAATCACAGAATGAGGAAACCTGTAATGGCACAACTTCACACCAAAAAAACCTGATGCCTTAAGAATGGGGCTGCCCGACGGTACTTTTACCTGTCAGGTTACACTGTACATTGACAAGTTACACTGTCAGATTACGTTGCCACCAAGGGTGATGGACTTTCCAATGTTCATGGTTGTACTGGTTGGTTGTGTTAGGTTGTGTTAGGACAACATGGTTGTGTTCGGTGATTGCCAAACTCCAGTTCTACCATCAGCCACATGCAGGAGAAATGGACTGTCATCAAACCAATGGATCTTCCTTTAGGATGCAAGATTCCATTGTTCGTGTGTCCAGCGCCGTGGAAAGGCTGCTGCTTCGTGTTTTTGGTTGAGAAAAGGGCGTTTATTGAGGTTTCCTGGCTTTGTAACCTGCAACACAAAGCCGGTGTTCTGGACAATTCTTGCAGATAACCTCTGAGGAAGTTTCCAGTAATGCCGAGCTTGTGGCAAAAGTAAGGAATCTGAAAAGTCTCGTCAGAGTTGCATTTCTCTGATACAGGTGACCCTGGGTCATCCAAATCAAGGTTTTTAATGATCTTTTAAATCATTGGTTCATTGATGTTTGCAGACCAATCTGCTGATAGTCCGAAGGAAGCCAAGTGGACGTCAAATTTCACAATAGGACATCCCAGCATAGTTTATCCGAATATTTTGTCATCTTTATGCTTCAGTAAGTCTTCGACAGTGCACACATGGAAGTATCCAATGATATTTCCATCCTCTCCAAACTTTGACCCGGTGAAAGTATAACTTGAAGATGATACCGCTACCACGCTGTACGAGCGAGGTGTGAAAAATCGTCTTGGGATATTGACGAAAGTAAAATACAGCGTGTGCATGGAGGGTTCTTTCATTTATTATTGAAAATCTAATTTCATTGGAATCTAATTCAATTAAATTTTTCACAAAGAGCACTACTTTTTTCCACATCCCAATATATATATATATAAAATTATATATAAATACATATATATATATATATATATATATATATATATATATATATATATATATATATATATATATATATGCAGCATATATATATATATATGCAGCATATATATATATATATGCAGCATATATATATATATATGCAGCATATATATATATATATATATATATATATATATATATATATATATATATATATATATATATATATATATGCAGTATATATATATATATATATATATATATGTATATATATATATATATATATATATATATATATATATATATGTGGCGGACACAAAAGCCCACTGGCGTGGTGACATCATTCCGCGCACCAAGTGGGCGGTGGCCACGCCCGAGGGGTAGGCGTGGCCTCATGATATACACCGGGCGCCCAGCCCGGAGCGGTACAGTGTTACAGTGAGCTCTTACAATAAAGACGTTTATATTGTTGCAGAGATGAGGACTGTATATTTTTTGATTGTGTGCTGTACTATTATTATTATTGGTTATTCTGCGCCCCCCTACCTCCGGAGCTGTGTAAAGGTGAAAGGGCATCCCATAATTAGTCCACAAGCATACACATCAGCCAAGTAATAGAATACCCCTGTTGATAGTTATCTCTTATTCTGTGTTTTAGGGTAAGGCTGTGTCTCCCATTAATTGAAGTACTCCATTGCACCAGTGAAAGAGAATAGATCCCCTTTCATTCCCATCCCCAAAATCCCCATTTCCTTCACATCCCCTCTCGTCATTGCCGAGCCTCGATTGCCCATATTACCTCCCCTCCAAAACCACCATTGAACCTGTGCTCTCGTCGGAGAAGAAAGGCGTGCCTGCCCGTCGTCATCAAGGGCGGAGCCAGAGGGTCGCGCGACCAACCAGGGCCGAGGTGAGCACCCCGATGGGCGTGTCCAAAAGGCCGGCGGCTTAATCACCAGAGGCGTTATAAAGGCGCGCACGCAGGAAGCAAGTGAGTCGGTTGCCAGAGAGAGAGTCCTGAAGAGTCAGTCAGTGGAGTCGGTGGTCAGTTGGTTGCGGTGAGGAGTCGGTGGTGGCGGTCAGTGGTTGCGTTGGTTGCGGTGAGGAGTCGGTGGTGAGGAGTGAGTGAACCAAGAAAGAGTTGAGGGTTTGGACCAGATGCGTCAGACAAGTCCTGGGAAAGCAGCGGAGGCCACAGCAGCAACAACACCCCACAGCCACTTGGGGCCTGGACGGCGGTTTTGAGCAAGGCCGTGAAGGAACGGCGGCTGCTAAACGCGCCGATCGTGCTGCAGGACCCCCTTGGACCTTCCTCTCCCTCCAGCCATCCACCTCCTGCCTTTCCATCCTTCTTGTGTATGTGAGTTTGTTCTGTTTGTTCTGTCCTGGGAATAAGTTAAGTCTGTAGATAAGCTAGTATTTGCACTGTGTCACCTGCGTCTTATGTGTTGTAAATAAACCTTGATTGCTCCTTTTTGCTTGTGTAAATAATAAATCCCATTACTCGTCTGTATGTCTCCGCGTTTTATTCCTTCTTCTTCTTCACATCCGTGTCGCCTTTGTCTTTTCCCTATTGACTAGCTGCGGTGCGATCCGGCCAACGTTTGGGTGAAATCGGGTTCTAAGCGGGGAGTAACTGTTCGGACGCGGTAATACCAAACCGCTCGGTAAAATAACATCTTTAATCCGCGTCTGCAACAATATGTTACCGCTTGTCCACTTCCTCCTTGCTCACAAGCAGCGCGCGTAACGCCGCGCTTTACTGGTGACCCTCGACGTTGGATCTGCCGGAGCGATCCTTCCACACGCGACGCCATCGCCATGGCCGACTTCGTCAAACTTCCGGAATTTTGGGAGGCTCAGGCCGAAGTCTGGTTCGTCCAGGCCGAAGCCCAATTTAAGCTTCGGCGCCTCACCGGCGATGACACGCGCTATTGCCACGTCGTCGCCTCCCTCGGGCCCGGCACGGCCGCTCGAGTTGTGTCCGTCCTTCACCACCCACCGGACGGCCACAAGTACGAGGCGCTCAAGCGGCTACTCCTAGCCACGTTCGGCCTCACGGACGACGCACGGGCCGACCGCCTCCTGGATCTCCCCGAGCTCGGTGAGACGCGCCCGTCGGTCCGAATGGACCATATGCTGTCACTGTTGGGCGACGAAGCCCCCGGTTCGCTATTCCGGGCGCTTTTCCGGCGCCAACTTCCAGCGCAGGTTCGCCTCGCGTTGGCCGGGACCAGGCTAACGTAACCCCGAGCATTGGCAGCCGAGGCGGACAGGTACTTCGCCGCTTTGGACATGCGGGCGAGAGTCGGCGTGGCCGTCACGGCCCTCGACGCTGATGTTCAGCAGCATGTTCCACAGCATCAGCTTCTACAGCATACGCAGCATGCTGATACACACCTCGTGAACGCCGCCATGCCCCGCCCACCGCCGCGGCGAAAACCGCCACCGCGGGGAAACCCGCCAACTCCACCGGCCTGGCGGAGCCAGCCGCGCTCCTCCAGCTCCACCACCTGGTGCTGGTTCCACGCCAAGTTCGGCCACGAAGCTCGGCAGTGTCATCCGCCATGCTCCTTCAACAGGTCGGGAAACGCCTGGGCCGGTGCTCAATAGTGGCGATGAGCGCCGGCCGTTCGAGCAGCCTGCTGTTCATAACGGACACCTTCTCCGGGCACCGTTACCTGTGCGACACAGGAGCGCAGGTGAGTGTCATTCCCGCCGGCACGTCAGACAAGCACGCCGCGGGTGGGGGCCCCGTGCTGCTTGCCGCGAACGGGACGCCCATCCGTACGTACGGAAAACGCTGCCTCTCTCTGCGGTTTGGAGGGCAGGTTTTCCGATGGACGTTCGTCACCACCGACGTGCCCATGGCACTGCTTGGCGCGGACTTCCTGTGCGCTAATGGGCTCCTGGTCGACGTCAAGCGCAGACGTCTTGTCCAGGCCGAGACGTTCAGCTCGCTCGCTTGAGCGTTGCCCAGCTCAACGAGCGGCTTGCCAAGCGGCTTGCCGAACGGTTCGGTTCCGGCCACGTTGGTCTGTACGCTTCCGGCAGCGGACGCATTCACCCGCCTCCTCGCCGGCTTCCCGGCCCTCACGCGGCCCACCTTCTTGGCGGGGGCCGTCAAGCACGGGGTGGCCCATCACATCCCCACCGTCGGGCCACCGGTCTACGCCCGGGCACGCCGCCTCGAGCCGACGAAGCTGGCGGTGGCAAAAGCGGCTTTCGCTACCCTGGAGCGACTCGGCATCGTTCGGCGCTCAGAGAGCGCTTGGGCGTCGCCGCTGCACATCGTGCCGAAGCCCGGCAGGGGATGGCGACCGTGCGGGGACTATCGCCGTCTCAATGACGCCACGACTCCCGACCGCTACCCCGTCCCCCACATTCAGGACTTTTCCGCCCGTTTGGCGGGCAGGTCCTTCTTCTCGAAGGTGGACCTCATACGCGGCTACCATCAGGTCCCCGTCAGGCCGGAGGACGTCCCGAAGACGGCGGTCATCACGCCATTCGGACTCTTCGAGTTCCTGCGCATGCCCTTCGGTCTGAAGAATGCGGCTCAGGCGTTCCGCGACTGATGGACAGCGTCCTGCGCGACTTGGATTTTGTCTATGTCTACCTGGACGATATCCTCGTCGCCAGCGCTTCCCGCGAAGAGCACCTACGCCACCTCCGCACGCTCTTCGAACGCCTGGGCCAGCATGGCCTGATTGTGAACCCTGCAAAGTGCCGGTTCGGCGCCGCCACAATCGATTTTCTGGGGCACCGTGTCACCAGGCACGGAGCCGTCCCCCTGCCGGCCAAGGTGGAGGCGGTGAAGGGGTTTCCGCGCCCCCGCACGATCAGAGGGCTGCAGGAGTTCCTGGGAATGGTGAACTTTTACCATCGGTTCCTGCCCCGTATCGCCCAGCTCCTGCGCCCCCTGCACGAAGCTCTCCGAGGTAAGCCGGGCAAAGGCAACGTTACCTGGACCGAGCAGATGGACACGGCGTTCACGGGCGCGAAGCTCGCCTTGGCTAACGCCACCATGCTCGCGCACCCGGCGCCCGATGCACCGATCGCCCTCACCACCGATGCCTCGGACTACGCGGTGGGCGCGGTGCACGAGCAATGGGTGCGTGGAGCTTGGCAACTGCTGGCGTTCTTTAGCCGGCAGCTTCGCCCGCCCGAACGCCATTACAGTACCTTCGACCGCGAGTTGCTCGGACTTCACTTGGCGGTCAGGCACTTCCGCCATCTGCTCGAGGGCCGTGCGTTCACTGCCTTCGTCGACCACAAGCCGCTGATCTTCGCGATGGGCAAGGTCATCGAGCCGTGGTCGGCCCGGCAGCAGCGTCACCTCTCGGCCGTTTCCGAGTACACGACGGACATCCAGCACGTCGCGGGGAAGGACAACCCTGTGGCGGATTGCCTTTCCCGGGCCGTCGCCCACGCAGTCCACCTCGGCATCGACTATGCCCGGATGGCAGCGGACCAGGCCGCTGACCCCGACGTCCAGGCCTTGCGGACCGCCGTCACGGGCCTCCGCGTCACCGAGGTGCCGTTCGACGGCGCGGGCGCGGCCCTCTTGTGCGACGTCTCCCTCGGGCGTCCTCGCCCCATCGTGCCCGCGGGCTGGCAGCGCCAGGTGTTTGACGCCATCCACGGCCTGTCCCACCCGGGCGCGAGGGCCTCCCAAAGGCTGATCGCCGACAAGTTCGTCTGGCATGGCCTCCGGAAGGCCGTCCGCGGCTGGGCCAGGACGTGCCTCGCGTGCCAGCGCGCCAAGGTGCACCGGCACACCCAGGCCCCGTTGGCCCCGTTCACGGTGCCGGAACGCCGGTTTGACCACGTCCACGTGGACCTGGTGGGACCTCTGCCCCCCTCGCGGGGTTTCACCTACGTCCTCACCATGGTGGACCGCACCACCCGGTGGCCAGAGGCCATGCCCTTGGCGTCGACAACGGCGGCCGATGTCGCGCAGGCTTTCATCGCCACCTGGGTCGCCCGGTTCGGCGCCCCCTCAGACATCTCATCCGACCGCGGCCCCCAGTTCACCTCGGAGCTCTGGGGGGCGGTTGCGCAGGGGCTCGGGGTCCGGCTGCACCGAACCACGGCCTACCACCCCCAGGCTAACGGCCTGTGTGAGCGATTTCACCGCTCATTGAAGGCCGCGCTCCGGGGCACCCTCCGCGACGGCGGCTGGGTCGACAGGCTCCCCTGGGTCCTGCTGGGCCTCCTGACGGCGCCCAAGTAGGACCTGCGCGCATCCGTGGCGGAGTTGGTCTTCGGGCAACCGCTGCGGGTGCCGGGCGAGTTACTCCCCGACTCCACGGCACCATGGTCCGTGGCACAGCAGCGCTCCGCTCTGCAAGAGACCGCCCAGAGGTTCGCCCCGGTGCCAACGGCATGCCACGGGCACCCACCGACGCACATCGCCCCGGAGCTTCGCACGGCGGAGTACGTCTTCGTCCGCCACGATGCCCATCGGACACCACTGCGGCCCCCGTACGACGGGCCTTTCCGTGTGCTGGAGACCGGGGCGAAGCACTTCACCCTGGACATCGGCGGTACTCCTGACCGCGTTTCGGTAGACCGCCTCAAGCCGGCCCACCTCGATGTGGACCATCCACCGCCAGTGGCCCGACCCCCACGTCGGGGCCGCCCTCCTGCGGGCGGACCCCCGGCACCGCCCAGCCCCGCCGCCACGCCGCCCCCCGGTCCTGCACCCATCCCAGGGGCAGCCAGGTGCATCCCACCTGGCATCCCTGCACCCCGGACGCCGCCGATCGCCAGGGGGCGCTTCGGCCGGGTCATTCGTCTGCCCCGCAAACTGGCCCTCCAGGTGCGCGGGAATTCTGGGGGGGCGCGTGTGGCGGACACAAAAGCCCACTGGCGTGGTGACATCATTCCGCGCACCAAGTGGGCGGTGGCCACGCCCGAGGGGTAGGCGTGGCCTCATGATATACACCGGGCGCCCAGCCCGGAGCGGTACAGTGTTACAGTGAGCTCTTACAATAAAGACGTTTATATGTTACCGCTTGTCCGCTTCCTCCTTGCTCACAAGCAGCGCGCGTAACGCCGCACTTTATATACATATATATATATATATATATATATATATATATATATATATATATATATATATATATATATACATATATATATATATATATACATATATATATATATACATATATTGTTACAGACGCGGTTTTAGATGTTAGTTTACCGAGCGGTTTGGTATTACCGCGTCCGCACAGTTACTCCCCGATTAGAACCCTATCCCGCCCGATTCCACTCGACGTTGACCAAGTCGCGCTATGCTAAATCAATGAAGGAAAGGACACAACGGCTGGGATAAATGCAACGACACAAGGGGTACAGTTCTCAAGACCTCCGGAGGAGGATATAATATTGGTGATGCAGAAACGGGTGGATTACACGGCAAGAGGTAAAGCACAGAAAAGATGGGCACTTAGACACAGTCTTATCTATCCCCGACAGACCACAGACAAACGGGACAAGACTGACTTACACAGGGATTGATGGCAAGGAAGGGCAGGCAGTCGATAGCTCAAGGTGCACCTTGGCTCAGGGACAGGATACAGCTCGGTCCAGTCCAGAGATGCGGGGAGGTATTCAGCGCTTGGAGGTGGCGTCTTCTCTCTCCAAGCTGGGGGCGCATCTGACGTCACCTCCCTCTCCCTGCGCATGCCCAGCGGGGAGTGACACGCCCTTGGCTCGTTGTCTCCGCCCCAGATGGAATCGGTCCGCCGCTTCCATTGGGTGCGGGGGGTTACCGGGCTCCGCCCTTGACGAGGAGCTGACAGCGAGCCCCTGCGTGGTAACCCCGTCGGAGCACATGTTCAATGGCGGCTAACCAAGCCGGAGTGAGGACGCACACTCCCCGCGCCGCCGCCGCTGTTGTTGTTGTTGTTGTTGTTGTACCATGAGGAAGAGCTGCAGGGAGGTATTGGGAGGTCCTAAACTTTCTAACGGTGCCATACAATCACATTCTGGTGCAACGAATAGTCAGAATTAATGGAAACGAGTCCTTAACTGACATAGACTAAGAATAACTAGCAAGATGTCCTATAGTTGTCTACGTGAGATGCGGTGAACCTGGATGCGACATTTAATGGGGGAAATAGGGGAAGGTCGGGGCTACAGAGTGTTGTTTACAGACAATGGGACTAGGGAATGGGGGATTGGGGATAGTTGGGAAGTATTGGGGAAATAGGGGAATATTTACAAGCGGATATGGATGGAGGCCAAATCCCATATCCGCAACATTGCACCCTTCTCTACCTCGGGGCTTCCCGACCCGATAAATTTTTACCTACGTTAGTGTGGCACTCAGATGTAGTTCCCTCAACTATTAACTCAACCCTGAGTGCGACAGTTTTACAGATGTTCACAAATGAGTAAATATGAACCCCTGCGACGTTGCACCCTTCTCCTCACAGAAACACACCCACAGGATAACCGAATCGCGGAAAGAATCCTCAAACTAAACATACAGCCGGTAGGGAGCATCATTTATACAAGACTACACTGATATTTACACTACGATCCAGGACCTGTTCTTTGAGGAACACATGCAGATGTTATGCATGGAGAGAGCACGCATGCCAGCATCGATACACCAACCCACGAGTGCTCTGTGGCCCTAAGGCCTTTAATAATGTGCAGAGCACCCCATCCAAGCACCAAAAGCACCACCCCATCATGTACAGTCAGCACCATCCGGTGCACCAATAAAGTGTTCAATAATCACCGGTGGTGTCGCAGCCGGCCGATGTTCTGCCGCTGGTCTTGCCTTGGAGCCCACTTGGTGTTTTGGCTTCCCTAGAAATAAAGAAAGGCGCCAACCGCGTCCATTTCTAAATTGTGGCCGTCAGGGGGCCAACTATAGTGGTTCACCTGTATGGCATAGGTGCCACGTTGACCCAGAGGTCCATCAACGGGTGGTGCTTGCCCGCAAAAGACTGCGGTCCATGGTGGGCGGCCACAAAAATTGCGGTCCATATGGTGTATCGATCCCGGCAGCAAGCAGCGAAAGTGCAGGCCCACAACTGCAGAGCCAGCACCTCTCTCTCCTCTCTCTCTGCCCCAAAGCCAGATCCTCGGAGGTGGGAGACAAAAGAAGAAGACAAGTGAGTAAGGTGGTAAGGGCACAAAAGTGCACGCAATACAAGGTGATGCACACTGGGGGCACATGGGAACCAGGTGAGACAGGTACGTTCCTACCGTACACCCCCCCCCCCCCCACCAGGTAACCTACATTGCCCCTCCCTTACCCCTTACTGTATCCACAAAACACAACACTACCCATACACATCTACTTTACACATCAACAAACATCCCTACTGTCTTCCCCGTTCCTCCCATAAACCAAATTCGTCTTCTCTCCCTCCTAACCAATCAAATTTGCCATTTCCAACCCTCATCAAAATTTGCCATCTCCAACTCAACATCAAAATTTGCCATCACCAATTCATCATCAGTCCCTTCTAGGGACGGAGAGATGGAATCACCCCAATGTCTTATCCACGTCGTGATGCGTCTCACAAATCCAACAGCAATTCTCATTTCCTGCAACACAGAACAAAGAAACACAGGTGTGGAGTCATCATCATCACCTCAGGTAAGTGGCTGCGTATGGTGCGACAGGTTCATCAATCCTAACTATTTCCTAAATGACTTTAACAACTTTACATTACCCGGGGTCTTTCTCCTGCCAAACCATTGGCCAACTTACACTATGGGTTCTAAAAACCAATTCCCATTGACCAAACTGTGGTGCCTCTCAATTTGGGGTCTCACCTCCCCCGATTCATCTCCCGGTGCCCTCGCACAATTTCTGGGCTGTGACGTGTAGCTCTCCCAGCAGGTCTACCCACCTGCACACCTCCACCACTGTAGTTGCCACCCGAGCTAACCTGCTCCTCACCCTAACCTAACTAACTGGGGAAGGCCCTTTCGCACTCTCACCCCCTCAGTGCCCTCTCTGGCACGGGCTGCCCGATCCACACCCGGGATCCTCAGGCACCCACTGACACTAACGGCTCCCAGAGCCCACCTGCGGCCTCACCTGGCCGACATCCTCACAGTGGTGGAGTGCCCAAACCAACTACACACACGAACAGGCTACACGCCCAGCCATTTCCACAACACGAATGCACCCATCCACAATACCATTCTGCAACCGCACCACAAATGCCAATATCCAACCACAATTTACCTATACCCTCTACCTAACACTTACACTACCCGCCCCGGGTAGCCGTGATAAGGGGTCCACTCTTCCCCCATCCACACCTTCGCACCATGCACACCACTCCGTACCACTTACTCCATGTATTCCACACACCTGTACTTGCACACCTGTGCTGTCATACTTGGTGCCGCCTGCACCCTTCTCTCCCCTAAGCGCATTTGCGCTGATCCACAACACTCACAACTCATACACTGCTCCACACACCTGTCCAGTTCTCACACAGCATCATCTCATCTAGCTACTCCCCTCTGAAACTTGCGCTTCCCAGTCGTCCCTTTAAACTATTGCGCTCCCTCGTCATTATCAACCACTAAGCTACTACGTCCCCACTACAGGTATCAGTCACTATCTAAACCTTAACGTTACCTAATGTCATCTTCGCTAGATCCCTACACACAATATAACCTAACCCACCCGGGCTCGTTTCCACTGCCATACACCCCATAAACTATAGCGCATTTGCCCCCCTTTTTGTGAGGGATGACAGAGTTGCCATCCCACCACATCGGGCATCTCCCACTACCAATTTTGCACATCAAATTTCAACAAATCAAAAATTTGCCAATCACTACCCATCATCTGCCACTCAGTACTGCCAATCCTTTGCCAATCATCAAATTTTGTTTTTTTCTAATTTTGGGTCCAAAACACTAACCTCATCACACGGTCTACTCACTACTACCTCTCGGTGCGCCAATTCCTGTCCAAAGCCCGGCTTCGTAAAGCCGAGCAATGAATGCGGGTTGTTTGGTGCCAGCGGCTGGATACGTCCCGCATTCGGTGCAGGGAAGGAGGTTTACCCGGGCCGAGATCCCACGCACCACCTCGGCGTGGAGCCATCCAATGTCCCGATCTCGACCTGCCGGCACGTCTCAATAGAAAGTGGTCGCCATGACGACCCTTCCTATCGGCCTGCCCGCTCCGCCTAGTGGAGCCCGGACGCGGCCGTTCCAAGCGAGGCACAGCGTGGATCGCGTACGGCGGTTCTTTCGAAACCGCCGTGGTTCGGATCCCCGCTGGTCCTCGCGGCACGCGAAGCTGCCCGACGCGCACCGAGGGCCCGATTCGGCTATAAGTCGTTCTAACCTCTAACCCGGTTACCGTCGATGCTTCACCTGCATGCTTACATGCATACGCTACCCCTTTATTGCTCATACCTCCAGCTGTTTCCATGCTCCTCGTCGTACCTTCTCTAACACACCCAGGTACACTCATTCCACTCCCAGCCTTGGTCACACACCTGACCACCGAACACTTTGGCACACATTCGTTGGTCGCACACCTCACCAACACACCTCTTCGCGCCCCTTCCTCAGTCACCTCCTCTGTGACAATCACAGGTGTGCTCTCACCCGCACACCCAACCACGTGCCTCACGACCAATTCCAGCGTGCATTCCCACACACACTCTACCATTCCAGGTGTGCTTCCTTTCTCACCTGTCACCACCAACTCATGCTCCGTGTCACTCGTACTACTCTCACCTCCACTCTTGACAGCGCACTCACCCTTACTCTTGACAGCGCACTCTTTCCCCATGCACCTGTCCGTCACACATCTTTCTCGCACACCCTCTCCCGTTACATCCTCTGTAACACTCACCACAGGCGTGCATTCTCCCTTTACACCCTCCGTAACAC
The DNA here is from genome assembly GCF_964187855.1 of Myxine glutinosa. NCBI lineage: Eukaryota > Metazoa > Chordata > Myxini > Myxiniformes > Myxinidae > Myxine > Myxine glutinosa. The sequence continues at coordinate 87,043,072 of NC_136263.1, read as the reverse complement.
TCCTCACTACGCGCTTCCATGTGCTCCCTCGCACACGCGCTACGACCGACTCACTCTCGCCAGCACCCTCACTCCTTGGCACGCACTTTTTCCTCACACACCCCAGAGTCGGACTTTCTCGCACACCTCCTTTTTCGCACACCAGACCTGTCGCACACTTCACCAACGGCCTCTCACGAACACCCGGGTTTATCTCGACCCCCAAGCTTATTAAATCACCTGGCGCATCATACGCACGACCATATTGGTCACCACTTACACCGGGTCCTCTTCCTCTTCGCTTCTCCTCCATCACCTGCGAATCCCTCATCCGGTTAATGAGCACATCATCACGATCCAAACACAGACTTTGGACCAATTCTTTTACTTCCTCCTTTATCTCTTTCTTATCCTCTCTCCGTCGCTTCTTAATTTCGCTCACCCCTTCTTCCACTTCTTCTAATTTCTGCTTCACCTCTTTTATGTCCCGGTACGTCTCCTCAAGCTCGTCCTCTAAGGCTACCTTGACCGTTTCCATGTGCGTCCTCACCTGCCGGTCCTTCGTCTCCATTACCTCTGTCACCTCGTCCAACCTCTTTGTCAGTCCCTCACGTACCATCTGACATTCCCTCTTCGTCACTATCAAGTCGTCTTTTAGTTCTTTCTGTGTCGCTTTTAACCCTCCTAGTACCGCAATGTTCCTTTGTACCTGCTCCACTAACTCAGTCTGTCCCACCGTCAGCTGTTCCACCTCCTGCGTCAGGTCCTCTATGCCCCCTTGTAACTTTACAGTCCCCTTTCTCACCTCCTTCTCCATGCGCTCCTCACAGTGCCTCACCTCCTCGCGCACTCCTCCGACCTCCTCACTCACCCCTCTTCTGATCTCTTCTCCCATCACTTGCATCTCCTGCCCAGATGCCACCCTCATCTGCTCCATTTCCTCCCTGTGAGCATCCAACTTAGTTTCTACCCCCATTCTGACCCCCTCTATCTGCTGCCCCATTTGTTTAACTTCCCTTTCCGCTTGGTCCCTCATGTCCCTCAATTTGCCTTCCATACTGTTTTCTAACCCCTCTAACCCCTCTTGCATCCCTTCCATTTGATTCTCTTGAGCGGCCATTCTGTTTTCTACCCCCATTAACCCCTCCTGTATTTCCCCTAATCTATTGTCTAATCCCTCAAATTTGTTTCCTAATCCCTCTATTCTACTCCCTAACCCTCCGATCTGGGCCCCCATGTCATTCCTTAAACCCCCGATCTGGTTTCCCATGTCATCCCTCAATTTCTCGCTATTGGACCCCATTTCGCCCCCCATGATCCCCATTTTGCCCCCCAATTCGTCCCTCATTGCCCCCATACTGTTTTTCAAACCTCCAATTTGGTCTCCCATTTGTCCCATAAGGGCCCCCATCATTCTGTTTTCCATTTCTTCATTATTCTTGTCCATAAGGGCCTTCATTTGTATAAAAAAAAGGTTCAAATCCATCGGTGGCGCTACTACGGTCGCGGGCGCGGTCGCCGTGGCCATCTGCGAGGCGCCATTTTGCGCGCCCGTAACCTCGTGCGCGACGACGCTATTTTGCGAACCTGCCACCCTCACTGCTTCGCTCTCCTCATGTCCCTCAATTTGGTCCTGGATCGAACCTGCCTCACTCTCCTCTACCGGAACCCAGCCGTCTTGATCTGCCATAGCGCGACTTTCAAAATTCGGGTTTTTATTTTTGTAAAACACAATCAAATTTCGGTCACTTGTAATTTTGAGCGCTTTAAGCGCGCTTCGGGTCCGATCTCACTCCTCGACACCAATTGTTACAGACGCGGTTTTAGATGTTAGTTTACCAAGCGGTTTGGTATTACCGCGTCCGCACAGTTACTCCCCGATTAGAACCCTATCCCGCCCGATTCCACTCGACGTTGACCAAGTCACGCTATGCTAAATCAATGAAGGAAAGGACACAACGGCTGGGATAAATGCAACGACACAAGGGGTACAGTTCTCAAGACCTCCGGAGGAGGATATAATATTGGTGATGCAGAAACGGGTAGATTACACGGCAAGAGGTAAAGCACAGAAAAGATGGGCACTTAGACACAGTCTTATCTATCCCCGACAGACCACAGACAAACGGGACAAGACTGACTTACACAGGGATTGATGGCAAGGAAGGGCAGGCAGTCGATAGCTCAAGGTGCACCTTGGCTCAGGGACAGGATACAGCTCGGTCCAGTCCAGAGATGCGGGGAGGTATTCAGCGCTTGGAGGTGGCGTCTTCTCTCTCCAAGCTGGGGGCGCATCTGACATCACCTCCCTCTCCCTGCGCATGCCCAGCGGGGAGTGACACGCCCTCGGCTCGTTGTCTCCGCCCCAGATGGAATCGGTCCGCCGCTTCCATTGGGTGCGGGGGGTTACCGGGCTCCGCCCTTGACGAGTAGCTAACAGCGAGCCCCTGCATGGTAACCCCGTTGGAGCACATGTTCAATGGCGGCTAACCAAGCCGGAGTGAGGACGCACACTCCCCGCGCCGCCGCCGCTGTTGTTGTTGTTGTTGTTGTTGTACCATGAGGAAGAGCTGCGGGGAGGTATTGGGAGGTCCTAAACTTTCTAACGGTGCCATACAATCACATTCTGGTGCAACGAAGAGTCAGAATTAATGGAAACGAGTCCTTAACTGACATAGACTAAGAATAACTAGCAAGATGTCCTATAGTTGTCCACGTGAGATGCGGTGAACCTGGATGCGACATTTAATGGGGGAAATAGGGGAAGGTCGGGGCTACAGAGTGTTGTTTACAGACAATGGGACTAGGGAATGGGGGATTGGGGATAGTTGGGAAGTATTGGGGAAATAGGGGAATATTTACAAGCGGATATGGATGGAGGCCAAATCCCATATCCGCAACAATATATATATATATATATATATATATATATATATATATATATATATATATATATATATATATATATACACACATATAAATAACCGAAAAACACGGTCCAGGAAGCCGTTCGTCTATCCGGGAAGCCATGAAATTGTGTGATTATATGTCTTTTAACGCTTGTTGTTTGGACGCTGGTTGCATTCTGTTTATTAATTATGTACATCTATTAATTATGTATTGATGGAATATACCTTTCGATCCTTTAGCTTGCTGAGATCCCTTAGACCTTTGAAGAACTTTTTAGTCACCCAAGACCTTAAGACCACCAATACCCCAAAAGACTACGAAGACCCAAAGACCCTTAAAGACCCAAAACACCCAAAATAACCAAAATATGTTGAAGACCCTTAATGACCCAAAAGACCCTCCAAATCTATAAGACCCTATAGACCCATTACACCCCAAGATCCTAAAGACCCCCAAAACTCTTAATACAACTTTTAACTTTAAACCCTTTCAATACTTGCGACACCTTCAGATCCCTTTACCCTTCCAACCTTTTATACCCTTTTAACCTTTACACCCCTTAAGTACCTTCAACCCCTTATACCTTCGCACCATTTAGACCACTTACACCCTTCAGCTTGGACTCTTGACCATTTAGAGCTTTACACCACTTGGACCTTTTTTAGATCACAAATAAATTACAAATAAATAATATCACCAATATTACAAATAAATTTGTACAAAAGAAATGTTTGTATTATTATGATTGGTGTAAATGTATTATGATTGGTGTAAATCATGACAATAAAGCAACTCAAGTTCAGTCAGGTCTTTATGCTCAGTTAAAACAAGCCCATGCCTCTGCAGCGACGACGTGTTCAACAAGCCGAGCCACACTAGTATATTATCAAGCTCTTTCTAACCACTGATGACTGATTGACTGATATTAATATTCAGTACCTTCCCTGTGTTGTGGAAAGCTGAAATTTGGCGTGCCGGAGGACATCGAAGCTGGTACACTGGGAAAATCACAGAATCGTCAGAAAGCATCCGTTAATGAAAATACTGTATACGCAAAAAACTGTAAACGCAAAAAAAAAAAAAAATTAACTCGCCGCAGTCTAAGGTATTTTGCATACTGAAGCTGGTTCTCCAAAAGGATTTGCCTGTAGTTGGCTCCATTCATTGTTACCTCTATCCTTACAAGTCTCCCAGTTCCTGATCCTGAAAAGCATCCCCATATCATGATGCTGCCACCACCATGCTTCATGGTAGGGATGGTCGTAAATGGGTGATAAGGCGTGCTTGGTTTCCAACAGATGTAGCACTTTGCATTCAGGCTAAAGAATTCAATTTTCAAACCATACCACGGAATATTTTGCCTCTTGCTCTCAGAGTCTTTTCGTGCCTTTTTGCAAACTCCAGCCATGCTGTCATGTACAGTACCTTTATCTCAGGAGTGGCTTCTGTCTGGCCACTCTCCCATAAAGCCTAGATTTGTGAAGTGCTGCAGAGACTGTTGTCCTTACGGCAGGTTCTGTCAAGGAACTCTATAGTTCTGTCACAGTGGTCATTGGGTTCTTGTTCACCTCCCTGACCAAGGTCTTTCTTGCCCCGTTGCTCAGTTTGGTTGAACAGCCAAATCTAGGAAGAGTCTGGGTAGTTCCATATTATTTCCATCTCCTATTGATAGAGCTCACTGTGCTCTTATGAACTTTCAACACTCTAGAAATGGTTTTATACTCTTCCCCAGATCTATGCCTCCTCACAATTCTATCTCGGAGGAGTTCTACGGACAATTCCTTGCCCGGTCAACAGTGGGACCTCATATTTAGAAAGGTGTGTTTATTTCTAAATAAAATCCAATCAATTGAATTGGCCACAAGTGAACTCTAATCAAGTTGTAGAAGAGACGTCTCAAAGATGATCAAGGGAAATTGGATGCACGTGATCTCAATTTAGAGTGTCATAGTAAAGGAGTTGAATACTTATTGACTCAAGACATTTCAGCTTTTCATTTTTTATTATTTTGTAAAAATTTCTAAAAATACATTCCACTTTTATTATTATGGGGTATTATGTGTAGATCAGTGATAAAACAAATCTCAATTTAATCCATTTTAACTTCAGGCTGTGGTGCAACAAAATGTGAAAAAGTCAAGGGGTGAGAATTCTTTCTGAAGGCACTGGATCTATCTGTCTTGCTAATATATTCATGAACTGCTCCATCTGCAATGCTTGTAAATACCAATATAAATCTAATTAAAATTTTTACTTTTCTGTTGTTGCTGCTGCCACTACCTTTCCGGGGAGACGATTCCATGTACTAACTATTCTCTGAGTGAAAGACCCATCTTACTACGATTGATACTCTCCTCTCCTTCACTCAATGTTGTGGCTGCTAATTCTGTCATTGTCCGCTTCTGAAAAATTGTTCTAGACTTGTTTTGTCGATACTTTTTTATTAACCTAAGACTCCATCAGATCCCTTCCTAATCATCACCTTTCTCATGTAAAAAGTCCTGTCTCCTTCAGCAGCTTCTCATAGATTTGTCTAGCTAGCCCCAGCGTCTATATATTTGCTCTGCGCTGACCTTGACCTTTTTTTTCTTTCTCTTTCTTTCTCTCTCTCTCTCTTTTTTTCTCTTTCTCTTTCTCTTTCTCTCTCTCTCTCTCTCTCTCTCTCTCTCTCTCTCTCTCTCTCTCTCTCTCTCTCTCTCTCTCTCTCTCAACGTGCCGGTGATATACAGTGGAGGCTTGCACACTATTCTTTGCCTTCCAACGCGTTTCTTAAACGACTGAACCTCGTGACATCTGATGACTGCCCTTTTTGCCATCACTCCGAGGACACTTTCCATGCATATGTCGGATGCCAAAAGCTGGCTCCACTTTTTCAACTCCTGAAATATGTCTTCCAGAATTTCGGTTTTTGTTTTTCTTCTTATATTTTTGTGTACTGCATGCCTGTGTCTAACGAGAATGTCGGTTCTCAAATCGTTAATTTTTTTTACTTGCCGAGGCGAAACTCGCGATATATATTACGCGGAAGAGTCGGGTCTCTGGGACAAGCTCACCGGAATGCAGAATTTTGTTAGCCTTTAAAGGTCTTGTGTCTGCCCGCCTTAAAATTGAATTTAATTTTTACCGAGAGAGTTCTCGGCTTGATCACTTTGTTCAAAAATGGTGCAAAGCTGAAATCCTGTGCAAGGTGGAGGGAGATGAACTTTTTTTGCTGCTCTAATTATAATTAACTAGGGCATGCCCGTACTATATATAAGCTAGGACGTGCCCGTACGTGGGTGCCCGTTCCTTGCAAAAAAAAAAAAACTGCAAAAAAAAAAAAACTGCAAAAAAAAAACAATGGTTTGGTCCATTCGCAACGACCACAGAACCCCCCCCCCCCTCTATTTACATGAATGGTTTGGTCCATTCGCAAAGCCAAAGCGAACGACCACAGAACCCCCCCCTCTATTTACATGAATGGTTTGGTCCATTCGCAAAGCCAAAGCGAACGACCACAGAACCCCCCCCCCCCCCTCTATTTACATGAATGGTTTGGTCCATTCGCAACGGCAAAGCGAACGGCGAACGGCTAAATCGCCATAGCTCGGTAAGTACTTGTCCGATTAATTTCAAACCTTGAAAAGGCACATCCTCGGGTCCCCAGCAATATACCTGGCAAGTTTCAAGTATATCGGACCGGTAGTTGTCGAGAAACAGCGGTCACAGACAAACGTACAGACGTACAGACGTACAAACGTACAGAGATTACTGGAATTATAGATAGATGTCATGTTTTTCAATTCCTTGATTTAATTATTTTGTTGACTGCTATTGAATTACTTGGTTTGTTGTGCTTTTTTATACTTTTGTAATAAAAGACCTTAAAAGTCAAGTCAAGTCAAGTCTCTCTCTCTCTCTCTCTCTCTCTCTCTCTCTCTCTCTCTCTCTCTCTCTCTCTCTCTCTCTCTCTCTCTCTCAGCTATACCCATGAACCCTCCTCAGATATGGTGACCAACACTGCACACAATATTCCATATGAGGCTTCACTTAATTCCTCCTGTGCAGTGTTAACACGATTTCTTTTGATTTATAATTTGTCCCTCTAAAAATAAAATGTAAAACCCTATTAGCTTTGCCCATTACAACCGAGCACTCTGCTGTCATCTTAAAATCCATGTAACTCTATTAAGTTACTCTGGCTCATCTTAATTATATACCTGTACAACCTGACTCTAATAAAAAAAAAATACATACTGCATACGAAATATGTGAAATCAAAAGAGCAATATTACAAGGCAATCAAATAGTACCTGCCATCTGAAAAATAATAGTTGCAAAAGCCATCTTTCCACATCACTCCTCCTCCTCCCCAGACCTCATCCTTGACTTGACTACTGTCACTGCCCTTTTCACTTGAAATGACAACTCTATGTTGCATCTCCACCCCTGCTGGGCTTAGATTATGCTAATATATTCTTAAAGATTGCATGCTCATAAAGTTTCAGTGTGGTGGCATGGAGGTTCTGCTTGAAAAAGTCTTATAATCATATGTAGTCCATGGGCCAGGCCAGATATCGGTACCACCTGGGGTGACCAAACCTAAGTGGTACTAAAATGTTTATTGGGTCAATATAAGTACATTAAGATGTTGTACGCAAGCCTTTCCACACTGGCAGCTTTGTCAGTTTTTTGTAAAAACTTCAAATTCACCCAATAGCGGCATTGCGTAATTCATTTAAATCTTGCGGTATGCAAAGATCACATCTAATTTCAGTCAATACAGAACTAAAACCATGTGAGAAATGCTACCATGTTGTAATTATTAAACATCAGAGCAAAATAAATGCATTTCCTATTTGTCTGTACTTTCTTATTGGATAATTGTGTACTCACGTTCAGCTTTTTTTCGAGGAAGAGTTAATTGCGGATAGATGTAAGCTTTTTTTCAGCTCCTTTGATGGAACTGGTGAGATATCTGGTTATGTAAGTTATCTTTTGCAGTTCTAATTAAGGTTAATTAAGTTTGATTAGTTAAGATCAGTTAACTATGGTAATATCCTTTCCTTTTCTATGATTAACTTACCAGTGAGGTCAAGATGTGGCAGATCTTAGATAAGATTTTGTTTTGCTTTCAATGGTACTGTCAGAACAAAGAATGCATTGGATTGCTGGAACACGGATTGCTGCTTGTACATTGCAGGTGTCTACTGTAGTGTGCTGACGTCCTGAGGTGTACATGATGGATCCACCAAGTAGAGATGAAGGTGCCACCCTGCCAAGGAAGCGAGCACGCACTGACTGTATCATTCATTGCTCTAATGAAGACTCCGACTCCCTGGTGTCACCACAAGATCTGGACTCATGGAACACTTTGCTCAGGGCTGCAGAGATCAGACAGCATGCTCCACTTCTGGATATAGCCAAAGGCATTGAAGAAGGACAAATACCACAATTGCAGTATCATCGCAAATGCCGTAGCATTTTCACCATGAAGAAGTCTCTTGACTCTCTCCTTTCCAAAGACCCCAAAGATGAACCTGGAGAGGTCAGTTCAAGAAGATCAGCTAGGGATGCGCCAGGTACATCAAGAGTGTATGATAAAATCTGCATTTTCTGCAACAAGTCGAGCAGATACCTAAAAGGACACAATACAAGGGAACCCCTCATCCAGTGTGTTGAGTTACGTGCAGATGCCAGGATTCGCAACGCAGCAACCAAAAAACTGGATCCAAGAATCCTTGCCTTACTGAACAGAGACCTTGTTGCTGCAGAGGGACATTACCACAAGTCCTGCTACAAACTGTACACAAAAGACGAGTCTTCTGCCAGTTCTGGTGCAAGTGAGGAGAATGAACAAAGAGAGGATGCAGAGTATGAGGAAGCAGTGAGACAAGCCTACGAGGAACTCTTCTTGTATATCAGGAATGAATTCTTTCCCAATCCTGAAATACTGCCTATGACAGACCTCACAGGTAGGCTAGAGAGATCCATGAACGCACATGGCATCACCCAAATGAAACCCTCAACGAAGAAACATGTTCGTCGTAAGCTGGAAAGTGAGCTGGGAGGATCACTCCACTTTGTCTCTGATGAGAAAGGAAAGATTCTCCTCTATCCAGACAGCCTTTCCATGGATGATCTTGCCAAACAAGCCCACTACATGAAGAAGGATCTGCAAGAAGCAAGGACTGCCAGCTCTGGAGATGTCTTAACCAAAGCAGCAATGCAGCTGAGGATTCAGATCAAGAAGCAAGACGTCAGTCAAGCATGGCCACCCAATACAGAGCAGAGTGTCATTCCCGAATTGGTCAACGAATTCCTGTATACCCTGCTGACTGGAGAGTGTGACTGTGCAAATCTCTCCAAGAGAGTCCAACGTCTTGCCACTTCTTTTGGCAGTGATTTGGTCTTTGCTGTCACCCGTGGCAAGACAAAGCCACCAGAGCACATACTTCTCCCATTTGCTGTGAAGAAGAAACTGAAAACGTTCTCTGACATCAGAAAGAAGCCACACAACCAAGGTCGTGCCAAAGATGTGGTCCTACAGGCTGACAGGAAACTGTTTGGCCAGATGATCCTTGTTGCGGAAAACAGAAAGCTACACATGAGCGATGTCTTGGCACATCCCCTGGGGCCTTTGCCATGGGCTCTCGCCAACGGTGATGGCTCTCTCCGTAAGACCAACAAAGCAGCCCTAGCGAGAGAGTCGGAGAAGAACGTTTCTCCAGCAGAATTCCTCCCAGAGCCATCAGCAACTGTCATTGATGGGATGAGCCTGGTCCAGAAACTGAAAGGGAATGATAAGACCTTCTCACAGCTGGCAGATTCAGCCTTGTCAAGTGTTCTCCATGAAGGTGCCAAGAGCCAGCGCATCGATGTCGTCTTTGACGTTTACAAGGAGACGTCCATTAAAGATGCAGAAAGAGCCAACAGGGGTGCAGACAGTGGAATCCATTTCTGGAACATTGCACCTGGGCACAACATCCAGCAATGGAGGAAACTGCTCAGCAGTCCTTCAAACAAAACACGCCTGATCAAGTTTCTGGTAGAGGAATGGAAGGGGCCAAGACAGAGAGAGAAACTCAAGGACAAGGTACTCTATGTTACCTGTGAGCAGCTTTGCTTCGAGATCACCAAAGAACAATGGGAAGAGGCCACAGAGCTAAAATCCTCACAGGAAGAAGCTGATACTCGCCTACTATTCCATGCTCTTCATGCAGCAGAATCTGGCTACAAGTCTGTTGTCATCACTGCTGAGGATACAGACGTCTTGGTTATCTGCTTGGGGGTCAGCAGCAACATCCCATGTCCCATGTACCAGAAATGTGGAACAAAGAACCGGACAAGGTTCCTGGACATCACCAAGCTAAGCCATGCACTGGGAGGTACTGTCTGTGATGCCTTGATTGGTATGCATGTCTTCACGGGCTGTGATACAGTCAGTGCATTCGCTGGCCGTGGGAAGATGACGACCTTGAAGCAGGTGAAGTCTGACAAGACCTACCAGGAAGCTTTCATGGAACTTGGACGTTCATGGGAAGTATCTGCAGAACTGTTCCAGAAGCTACAGGAGATCACCTGCCATATGTACATGCCTTCTAGCCGCACATCTGAAGTCAACAAGCTTCGATACCAACTGTTCTGTGCCAGACGTGGAGAAGTTGAGTCAAGTCAACTCCCTCCTTGTGAGGACTGTCTATTCATGCATGCTCGCCGTGCAAACTATCAAGCTGCCATCTGGAGGAGATGTCTGCAGAGCCAGCCCTATGTTCCAAGCCCAAAGGACTGTGGTTGGACAACTGATGAGAATGGGAAGCTGGCTGTTGAGTGGATGCATGGCTCGCCTGCACCAGATGCTGTGCTGCAGCTGCTCTCCTGCAAATGTGTGCGGTCATGCAAACTACCAGCATGTAACTGCCTCAGCAATGGCCTGAAGTGCACAGACATGTGCAAACTACAAACGTGCAGCAACCAAGCCAGTGAAGAAGAGCCAGAGGTGGAATTAACTGACTCTGATATGGATGACGGTGATGATGAATAACTTGGTGGCATAATTATGCACAAACAGAAACGTGAAACTGTACTTCATTTAATAGTGTTAAGAGCCAAAGAAAAAGTGTCATGGATGCATGTTGATTCTACTGAATCAAAGACCTTGCTTAAAACAGGAAACCTAGAGTCTGATTTGTCACAGGGTGTGACTTGACAAAAACATAAATATTTTGTTCAACTTGCATAAATATTTTGTTAAGTTAAGTTCGAATTTTTTGGAAAACAACCCACTTCATCTACAAAATCTGCCTTTATGTACGAGAATGACTGCCGACATTCGTGATACTGGTAAGAAAGGATCCCGATGTGGTATTTTATGCTTGTCTGTGACTGAACTGATTCTTAACAGAAAGATTGTGGTGTGAGAATAAAGGATAGTGGTAAAGTGTGTGTTCGCGCCTTTCATCCATGGGGCATGTCCATTACAAGAAGTGATAAACTCTAAAAGCTGTGAGTCTGCAAGGGCTATCATATCAAAATGCAAACTAGTAGTGGGGCGGCTTAGCCCAAATATTCAAAAGAATTGTGCATTTTGTGATACAAGCACCAAATTTGGCACAAATGTACATTAATATGTTGCGAACATTTTCAGATATTGGGCCACTTGAAATTCCGTAATTTTTTTTTTCAAATTTTTTCAAATTTCGTAATTTCAAATTTTTCGGGTGACACCGTCACAATTTCGGTCTTCGAGGCCGGCCGATAGGCAAAGTGTGACCGGAAGGGACGAGGTTCTCCTGACCACGTGGCCCTCGATCTGGGAAGCGAGAGGCGTTCCATTAGTGGACGCGCCCCTCACGCCCGACTTTTGGGCGGCCCCGGCAGGCCGTTTGTTTTGACGTTCCGTGACAGGCCCCGCACCCCCACCTCCGGGCCGACCGGAAGCTTGTGCTGAGTACATCATACCTGAACAACTCAGTGAGGCAGAACACAGCAGTGCACACCAGGGTGACCCCTTCAGTGCATAAACCAATTAACCTGTCCACTGCAGGGCATATAGAAATGAAGTTATTTTCTGCATATAATAATAATATAAGTTCAGTTCTATATAACAATTTCTGTTATCACCACTACCACTACAACTACCACTACTACAAGCTTTGTCTGGAATTTTGTGGACTAACAGACAAACAGACATACAGACAAGCTGGGATCAAAACATTACCTCCTTCCACCATTGAGTGTAGAGGTAAACATCATGGAAATTATATCATGCCCTAGATTTAATTCATGCTTACCCGTGTATTTGCTTCACTGGTTCACAAGGTCTTTTGCATACATGTAATTCAGACTCTCGTCTTCATTGCTGACCACACAATGTTCGCAACATATTAATGTACATTTGTGCCAAATTTGGTGCTTGTATCACAAAATGCACAATTCTTTTGAATATTTGGGCTAAGCCGCCCCACTATATCGGCCGGCCTCGAAGACCGAAATTGTGACGGTGTCACCCGAAAAATTTGAAATTATGAAATTTGAAAAAATTTGAAAAAAAAAATTACGGAATTTCAAGTGGCCCAATATCTGAAAATGTTCGCAACATATTAATGTACATTTGTGCCAAATTTGGTGCTTGTATCACAAAATGCACAACAGGTTTGCTATGCTGCTACACTATAGAGACATATAGCAAGTTAAAAACACCAAAGAGAATTAGTCACCCCGGGTGGTACCGATACTGGAAATTTGGGATCCTGGCCCATGGACTAATGCAAGTCTTTTGGACAATCAGAAAGACAAAACACTGGGCCCCCATCTTCTCTCACTGCATCCCGGCCTCCCTCTTCTACCACTGCACCCTGCCCCCTGTTCTTCCATTGCGTCCTAGCTCCTATCCTCTCCCCCTGCACCCTGCCCCCTCTTCTATCCCTGCATCACTGCCCCTTTCTCCTCCTCTTGCATACCGGCTATCCTCTTCTCCCCCTTGCATCCCAGGCCCCATCTTCTCCCATTGCATCCTGGCCCCCCTCTTCTCCCATTGCATCCGGGCTAGTCTCTTCTCCCCCGGCGTCCCAGCCCCACTCTTTCCACCTGGGTCCTGGCTGCTCTCACCACCACCTCACCACCCCCTCAATCCCCGTGCCCATGCCCTCCTCTCTTCTCCCACTGCGTCCCACCCGCATATTCTCCAACTACATACTGGCCCCCTGTTCTTCCCCTGTATCCCGGACCCTCTTCTCTCAGTGAAAGCCCGCAATCCTGATCTTCTCCCACAGCATCTCGGACCTCTCTTCTACCCCTGCATCCTGGCCCTCCTCTTCTCTCACTGCTTCCCTGTCCCCGTTTTCTCCCACTGCGTCCAGGCCCTCCTCTTCTCTCACTGCTTCCCTGTCCCCGTTTTCTCCCACTTCGTCCAGGCCCTCCTCTTCGCTCACTGCTTCCCTGTCCCCGTTTTCTCCCACTGCGTCCAGGCCCTCCTCTTCTCTCACTGCTTCCCTGCCCCCGTTTTCTCCCACTGCGTCCAGGCCCTCCTCTTCTCTCACTGCTTCCCTGCCCCCGTTTTCTCCCACTGCGTCCAGGCCCTCCTCTTCTCTCACTGCTTCCCTGTCCCCGTTTTCTCCCACTGCGTCCAGGCCCTCCTCTTCACTCACTGCTTCCCTGTCCCCGTTTTCTCCCACTGCGTCCAGGCCCTCCTATTCTCTCACTGCTTCCCTGCCCCCGTTTTCTCCCACTGCGTCCAGGCCCTCCTCTTCTCTCACTGCTTCCCTGTCCCTGTTTTCTCCCCCTGCGTCCTGTCCCTCCTCGTCTCTTACTATGTCTCACCCTCCATCTTCTACCACTGTGTCCTGTCCCTCCTCGTCTCTTACTATGTCTCGCCCTCCATCTTCTACCACTGTGTCCTGCCCGCCTCTTTATCCACCTACATCCCGGCTCTCCACTTCTCTCACTGCTTCCCCGCCCTCATTTTCTCCCACTGCATCCCGGCCCTCCTCTCCTTTCACTGTGTTCCACCCTCCATCTTATACCATGGTGCCCCCCTCTTCTACCATAATGTCCCACCCCCTTCTTCTCCCACCACATCCAGAGCATTGTCATACTGCATCGATGTCAGACCAGATCATTCTACCTTCAACATGCTGCTCGTACTCTCACAAGAATGGATTGAAGCCCTTAATCTCAGACATGAGATCAGGGACATCTATCTGGGCATATCTCGAACATTTGTTAAAGTCTGGTACCCCACCTTTATCTCCAAACTCTCTGCTTGTGGCATCCATTGCCACCTCCTCTCAAGGATCACTGACTCCCACCACTCAAGTATTCAGTGTGTAGCTTTTAACAGGTCCCTCTCCTCTCCCTATCAAGGCTGGAGTGCCGTTGGGCCCAGTCTTGTTCTTCATCTTCATCAATTATTTTTTCTGATTCCCTGGGAAATCCTGCCTATCTCTTTACTGATGATCCCAGCATCTGCTGTATCATTTCTCATCCTCCGGACAGGCAGGCAACAGCCTCTTCCCGCTCTGCAGACCTCAAAAGAATCAGAAACTGGACCTTGACACATGTTTTCAACCATGACAAATGGCACACTTTCACCCTGTCTCTCCGAAAGGACTGTCTGGCGATCCCTCCCACCTACTTCCTAAACAAACCACTTGAAGAAGTTAAGTTACTCAAACTTGGGTCTCAAATTCAGCCATGATCCCTCTTGGGTAGACCATATTTCGAAGATGGCCTCCAAAGTCATCTGCTGGATGGGTGTTCTTCATTATGCAGGGTCTTTCCTTATCCAGTCTGAACTTGTGATAACCTAGAAGGCCTTAATTCACAGCTTCATGGAGTACTGCTCTCCCTTTTGGGCTGGCACTCCTGCCTCACACCTTGCCCTTATTGATGTTGTAGAAATAAAGGTCCTCAATCAAAATCATTTGGATCTCCTACAACAAAGCTGAGTGTGTAGGCCTGGAACTTTCAAATAACAGGCAGGTTGGTGGCACATCTGTATTCTACTGCTTCATTTTTGGTCTTGCCCCCTCTGCCTTCTCTTGGCTCTGTCCTCCCAGTTTTCTGCAGGATGCACATGATTTACCAGAAACGAAACCTCTTATTGTTAAACCTCAAAAACCAGACTCACTGCTCACCTACATTGATTTGTTCCTCCTTTCTCTCACCTGTGGAACCAACTTCCCCAGTCTGTTCAGTCTAATTCTTCCCTTCAGGACTTGAAGACAGCTATTCACCACTAACTCAGGTCATCCCTCATCCATACTCACGATCTCTTCCTCCCCAAATGACCCCAATACCAAGCATTCCCTTTTTACAGGTTATTCAGATTTTCCCCGTCTCCTTCACCCTTTTCGTTTGTTAGTTGTCAGTTGGTTTGTTCCTTTTGTTTCAACCCACTCTGCCCCCCGCCCCCCCCCCCCATTCCTCTTCTTGCTGTGTTTCATTTAGCTTGTGGGAAGCTTGTTCAACCCCATGTGTCCTTCCATCCTGCCCCTTGGTGTCATTCTCACTTCTTGTCTGCAGATGAAGTTTCCCCTTTTCCATTTTGTACCCTTTCATTTTGCTCTCGCTCTTCCAAGAGCCTTGCTCTTCTATACCAAAATATAAATTATTACTCAAATCATTTTCACTATGTATTGAATAAATTAATATGGGATTACAGATGCTAAATAGGCAGGTAAGGTGAGCAAGGATGACCTTCAACGGAAATAATTCAAGGAGTGTGATGGTTTATTGGGAGTGGGGTGGACAGTATGCACCAATTGATGTCTTTTTTAATGTAAACTTTTTAGGTCTGTTATTGGCTTGTAGCTTTGGAGTGAAATTAAGGGAGATGAAAAGCATAGAATGACAAAACAAGAGCAATATGACTGTGTCGCCATGATGCCTCTGCATAGTCCCTACCCGTGACAATGGGTAGATGCCCTCGTTCACTGTCCTAAAAATTAACAAGTTTGGTTTAAATCCCTTTCGCTGTTTTGAAGTATCACATTTTTAGCACACGACAGGTTTCACATCGATCAGTGAAGCGTTTTCGGAGAAGGGATTTTTTTTAAATATCGGCATTCAAGCTAATATGGCTGCCAAACCATGTTACATATGTCATTTAAAAAATGTACACTCTGTATATGTATGGGTAGGGGATCACGTTTGTGAAGTTTCGTGTTGATTGGATAAGATTCGTTTTTCTATCGAAGATGGCTGCTAAACCACGTGACCTACGACGTCATAATTTTCAAACTATAAGCAACAATGGTGTTAGATGACATTTGTAAAATTTTGCAACGATAGGGTAAGCGGTTCAAGAGATATAATTATTTAATATTTCCCTTCAATCCAATATGGCTGCCAAACCATGTGATCTATGATGTCGTAAATTTAATATTTCAAAACAAATGTGTTAGAGATCTAGTGCATGCCATTTAAGATTTTTAGGATAAGGCATTCAATTAAAACATTTATGGCTGGTATACCACTTCACTGATGATGTCATCATTATCATGGTTTTGTTCCATATTGGGAGTACTTGACAATGTGCCAAGTTGAAAATTTTTCCATTCAGCGGTTTCCGATAAATATTTTTTGAATTATTTGCGTTTAATCCAAGATTGCTGCCATACCACGTGACCTATGACGTCACAATTATCAGAAAACCATTCTGCATGGGTGTTACTCCTACTCTGACAGTTTTGTCTCAATGTAGTTTTGTCTCAATCGGACATGTGGTTGCTGAGAAAAACGATGTTTAGCCCATACGGATGGACTGACAACCCAAAAACATAATGCCTCAGGCCACCTTTGGTGGTGGAGGGATAAAAAAAACGCAAAACTCAGTTTTGTAGCCCTGAACAGCAGTAACATTTTAGTTTTGCCAGCTGAAATTACTCTTAGCTACATGGCTGTTTGTAGATGTTGAGCAACTAGGTACTCAGAAAGCATCGAGTTGGGGGCTCTGTTCCTCAGTCTAAATATTACAAACACAAATTAACAGTGCAACAATTCTAAGAAAGCAGACTATGACAGTAATAGGAAGCAGGAGAAGGAGGGGTGAGGAAGGGAGTGGAAAGGGGAGGGGAGGGTGAGGTGAGGGGAGAGCGAGGGTAAAGATATACTACATATTGTTACAGTTCTGAGAAAGTGTACATTTGATACCAACTGTAAAGCTCTTCTGTCATAGACAGAAGTAGCTCATTTGCATAATGGAGGTGAAAATAGTCCGATTTTAAAACACATCAGGCTTTATTATTCTCCCAAAATATTTTTTGTGCCAATGGGTCAGGTATATCACCCTCTAAAATATATCTCCTCAAAAAAATTGATAATTGTGTTGCTTTTCATGGGTCCAAAGGGTGTAAAGTGTTGAAAGGGTCTTAAAAGGACTTAGAGGGTAAAAGGACTACAAGGGACTAAAAAAAGAACAAAAAGTACGGCCCCCTCTGTGCCTCCCCTCCCCCACACTGACTCTTTGTCCTCCCATTCCCCTTTCTTTCCCGTTCGTCGAAGGAAAGAGGGTTTTCATGGACATAAGAGATTAAACTAAATTACGATCAAGATCACATTTAACTAGAACTGCGCACAGTGATGATAGGCTTCCAGGCAAAATGGCCACCTTACCACGTGACTGATGACGTCATCATTTAAATTAATTTTCCTCATCAGTAGTCGATCATATCTGTAAAGTTTGGTTTGGATTGGTTAATTGGTTCTGGAAATTTATGGATTTTCAATTCATTTTCCTTAAATCCAATATGGCCATCATACCATGTGATTGATGATGTCATCGTTTGTAGAAATTTTTAAAAATCATCATGTGTAGTCAATTATATGTATGAAGTTTTGGATTGATCCGTTGAGTGGTTCTGGAGATATGGATTTTCAAATATTTTCTCCTTAAATCCAAGATGGCCGCCATACCACATGACTAAGGTTATATTTCAGAAACGTTTTTCCACATGAGGAGTTGATCATACATATGGAATTTCGTATTGATCTGTTCAGCAATTATAGAGAAAAAAATGTTTAAAGGGTTTCCTTAAATCCAAAGATGGCCACCGTATAACATGACTGATGACATCATAGTTTACAAATATTTTTTTCATATCAGTAGTTGATCATATGTTTGACATATTGCATTGATCCGTTAAGAGGTATTCCAGAAAAGATTAATTATTTACTTTTTTTCCCTTAAATTCAAGAAGGCTGCAAGTCACATGACTGATGACATCATAGTTTGCAAATATTTTCTCCCATCGGAATGCACACGTGTTTCAAGTTTTATATCAATCGGAAAAGTGGTTTCGGAGAATTGGATTTTTAAAGTTTTATTTTAAAATCCAATATGGCCGCCAAACCACATGAGAAATAACGTTTTTTTCACAAACTTTTATCCACATGGCTAGGTGATCACATGTGTAAAATTTCGCATTGATCCGTACAGTGGTTCTGGAGAAGATGTTTAAAGTTTATGACATCAAAGGCAATGACAGCCAATGTAATCCAAAATTGCAAAAACAAAATTCAAAATGCACTCACTGAGTGACATTGGTATCTATTAATGAGTTAACGTTTCGTAGAGCTAGCTATTACGGTTTTCTCGGAATAGTCTCCATAAAATGTCTGAGAATAATAATCCTTACAATAATAGGCTTCCAGTGGGAACCTCAATGGAAGCCTAATTATAAGGTTAAATGAAGAGGGTTAGATTAAACAACAACGAAACGTCTAATGAGATGATGGAATTTTGAGATAAATGATGGATGAACAAACAGATTACATTTTGAGGTAATTAGGTCATTATTTCAACATCTAGATGGAATTTAAAAAATTGCTCCATTGTGGCGGACACAAAAGCCCACTGGCGTGGTGACATCATTCCACGCACCAAGTGGGCGGTGGCCACGCCCGAGGGGTAGGCGTGGCCTCATGATATACACCGGGCGACCAGCCCGGAAGTGTTACAGTGTAGTCTTACAATAAAGACGTTTATATGTTACCGCTTGTCCGCTTCCTCCTTGCTCACAAGCAGCGCGCGTAACGCCGCGCTTTACTGGTGACCCTCGACGTTGGATCTGCCGGAGCGATCCTTCCACACGCGACGCCATCGCCATGGCCGACTTCGTCAAACTTCCGGAATTTTGGGAGGCTCAGGCCGAAGTCTAGTTCGTCCAGGCCGAAGCCCAATTTCAGCTTCGGCACCTCACCGGCGATGACACGTGCTATTGCCACGTCGTCGCCTCCCTCGGGCCCGGCACGGCCGCTCGAGTTGTGTCCGTCCTTCGCCACCCACCGAAAGGCCACAAGTACGAGGCACTCAAGCGGCTACTCCTAGCCACGTTCAGCCTCACGGACGACGCACGGGCCGACCGCCTCCTGGATCTCCCCGAGCTCGGTGAGACGCGCCCGTCGGTCCGAATGGACCATATGCTGTCACTGTTGGGCGACGAAGCCCCCGGTTCGCTATTCCGGGCGCTTTTCCGTCGCCAACTTCCAGCGCAGGTTCGCCTCGCGTTGGCCGGGACCGGGCTAACGGAACCCCGAGCATTGGCGGCCGAGGCGGACAAGTACTTCGCCGCTTCGGACACGCGGGCGAGCGTTGGCGTGGCCGTCACGGCCTTCGACGCTGATGTTCAGCAGCATGTTCCACAGCATCAGCTTCTACAGCACGCTGATGTTCAGCAGCATGCTGATACGCACCTCGTGAACGCCGCCACGCCCCGCCCACTGCCGCGGCGAAAACCGCCACCGCGGGGAAACCCGTCGACTCCACCGGCCTGGCGGAGCCAGCCGCGCTCCTCCAGCTCCAACACCTGGTGCTGGTTCCACGCCAAGTTCGGCCACGAAGCTCGGCGGTGTCATCCGCCGTGCTCCTTCAACGGGTCGGGAAACGCCCGGGCCGGCGCTCAATAGTGGCGATGAGCGCCAGCCGTTCGAGCAGCCTGCTGTTCATAACGGACACCTTCTCCGGGCGCCGTTACCTGTGCGACACGGGAGCGCAGGTGAGTGTCATTCCCGCCGGCACGTCAGACAAGCACGCCGCGGGTGGGGGCCCCGCGCTGCTTGCCGCGAACGGGACGCCCATCCGTACGTACGGAAAACGCTGCCTCTCTCTGCGGTTTGGAGGGCAGGTTTTCCGATGGACGTTCGTCACCGCCGACGTGCCCATGGCACTGCTTGGCGCGGACTTCCTGTGCGCTAATGGGCTCCTGGTCGACGTCAAGCGCAGACGGCTTGTCCAGGCCGAGACGTTCAGCTCGCTCGCTTGTGCGTTGCCCAGCTCAACGAGCGGCTTGCCAAGCGGCTTGCTGAACGATTCGGTTCCGGCCACGTTGGTCTGTACGCTTCCGGCAGCGGACGCATTCACCCGCCTCCTCGCCGGCTTCCCGGCCCTCACGCGGCCCACCTTCTCGGCGGGGGCCGTCAAGCACGGGGTGGCCCATCACATCCCCACCGTCGGGCCACCGGTCTACGCCCGGGCACGCCGCCTCGAGCCGACGAAGCTGGCGGTGGCAAAAGCGGGGTTCGCTACCCTGGAGCGACTCGGCATCGTTCGGCGCTCAGAGAGCGCTTGGGCGTCGCCGCTGCACATCGTGCCGAAGCCCGGCGGGGCATGGCGACGGTGCGGGGACTATCGCCGTCTCAATGACGCCACGACTCCCGACCGCTACCCCGTCCCCCACATTCAGGACTTTTCCGCCCGTTTGGCGGGCAGGTCCTTTTTCTCGAAGGTGGACCTCATACGCGGCTACCATCAGGTCCCCGTCAGGCCGGAGGACGTCCCGAAGACGGCGGTCATCACGCCATTCGGACTCTTCGAGTTCCTGCGCATGCCCTTCGGTCTGAAGAATGCGGCTCAGGCATTCCAGCGACTGATGGACAGCGTCCTGCGCGACTTGGATTTTGTCTACGTCTACCTGGACGATATCCTCGTCGCCAGCGCATCCCGCGAAGAGCACCTACGCCACCTCCGCACGCTCTTCGAACGCCTGGGCCAGCATGGCCTGATTGTGAACCCCGCAAAGTGCCGGTTCGGCGCCGCCACAATCGATTTTCTGGGGCACCGTGTCACCAGGCACGGAGCCGTCCCCCTGCCGGCCAATGTGGAGGCGGTGAAGGGGTTTCCGCGCCCCCGCACGATCAGAGGGCTGCAGGAGTTCCTGGGCATGGTGAACTTTTACCATCGGTTCCTGCCCCGTATCGCCCAGCTCCTGCGCCCCCTGCACGAAGCTCTCCGAGGTAAGCCGGGCAAAGGCGACGTTACCTGGACCGAGCAGATGGACACGGCGTTCACGGGCGCGAAGCTCGCCTTGGCTAACGCCACCATGCTCGCGCACCCGGCGCCCGATGCACCGATCGCCCTCACCACCGATGCCTCGGACTACGCGGTGGGCACGGTGCACGAGCAATGGGTGCGTGGAGCTTGGCAACCGCTGGCGTTCTTTAGCCGGCAGCTTCGCCCGCCCGAACGCCGTTACAGTACCTTCGACCGCGAGTTGCTCGGACTTCACTTGGCGGTCAGGCACTTCCGCCATCTGCTCGAGGGCCGGGCGTTCACTGCCTTCGTCGACCACAAGCCGCTGATCTTCGCGATGGGCAAGGTCACCGAGCCGTGGTCGGCCCTGCAGCAGCGTCACCTCTCGGCCGTGTCCGAGTACACGACGGACATCCAGCACGTCGCGGGGAAGGACAACCCGGTGGCGGATTGCCTTTCCCGGGCCGTCGCCCACGCAGTCCACCTCGGCATCGACTATGCCCGGATGGCAGCGGACCAGGCCGCTGACCCCGACGTCCAGGCCTTGCGGACCGCCGTCACTGGCCTCCGCGTCACCGAGGTGCCGTTCGACGGCGCGGGCGCGGCCCTCTTGTGCGACGTCTCCCTCGGGCGTCCTCGCCCCATTGTGCCCGTGGGCTGGCAGCGCCAGGTGTTTGACGCCATCCACGACCTGTCCCACCCGGGCGCGAGGGCCTCCCAAAGGCTGATCGCCGACAAGTTCGTCTGGCATGGCCTCCGGAAGGCCGTCCGCGGCTGGGCCAGGACGTGCCTCGCGTGCCAGCGCGCCAAGGTGCACCGGCACACCCAGGCCCCGTTGGCCCCGTTCACGGTGCCGGAACGCCGGTTTGACCACGTCCACGTGGACCTGGTGGGACCTCTGCCCCCCTCGCGGGGTTTCACCTACGTCCTCACCATGGTGGACCGCACCACCCGGTGGCCGGAGGCCGTGCCCTTGGCGTCGACAACGGCGGCCGATGTCGCGCAGGCTTTCATCGCCACCTGGGTCGCCCGGTTCGGCGCCCCCTCAGACATCTCATCCGACCGCGGCCCCCAGTTCACCTCGGAGCTCTGGGGGGCGGTTGCGCAGGGGCTCGGGGTCCGGCTGCACCGAACCACGGCCTACCACCCCCAGGCTAACGGCCTGTGTGAGCGATTTCACCGCTCATTGAAGGCCGCGCTCCGGGCCACCCTCCGCGCCGGCGGCTGGGTCGACAGGCTCCCCTGGGTCCTGCTGGGCCTCCGGACGGCGCCCAAGGAGGACCTGCGCGCATCAGCGGCGGAGTTGGTCTTCGGGCAACCACTGCGGGTGCCGGGCGAGTTCCTCCCCGACTCCACGGCACCATGGTCCGCGGCACAGCAGCGCTCCGCTCTGCAAGAGACCGCCCAGAGGTTCGCCCCGGTGCCAACGGCATGCCACGGGCACCCACCGACGCACGTCGCCCCGGAGCTTCGCACGGCGGAGTACGTCTTCGTCCGCCACGATGCCCATCGGACACCACTGCGGCCCCCGTACGACGGGCCTTTCCGCGTGCTGGAGACCGGGGCGAAGCACTTCACCCTGGACATCGGCGGTACTCCTGACCGCGTTTCGGTAGACCGCCTCAAGCCGGCCCACCTCGACGTGGACCATCCACCGCCAGTGGCCCGACCCCCACGTTGGGGCCGCCCTCCTGCGGGCGGACCCCCGGCACCGCCCAGCCCCGCCGCCATGCCGCCCCCCGGTCCTGCACCCATCCCAGGGGCAGCCAGGGGCATCCCACCTGGCATCCCTGCACCCCGGACGCCGCCGATCGCCAGGGGGCGCTTCGGCCGGGTCATTTGTCTGCCCCGCAAACTGGCCCTCCAGGTGCGCGGGAATTCTGGGGGGGCGCGTGTGGCGGACACAAAAGCCCACTGGCGTGGTGACATCATTCCACGCACCAAGTTGGCGGTGGCCACGCCCGAGGGGTAGGCGTGGCCTCATGATATACACCGGGCGACCAGCCCGGAAGTGTTACAGTGTAGTCTTACAATAAAGACGTTTATATGTTACCGCTTGTCCGCTTCCTCCTTGCTCACAAGCAGCGCGCGTAACGCCGCGCTTTACCATTAGTTTTTTTCGGTCATCATGCCAGAGTTGCAAAACGGTCCGTTGAGCCACCTTGGAAGAGCAGGGGGGGGGGGGGGGGGAAATGACTATTACAGACGAGCTAGGTTTCATTGAGATTTGTTTTTTAAGCTTAGACTTAATGAAAAAAATGTGAGCAGAAGCAAAAAATAAAAAGAAGACAAGAAGATTTTCTTGTCCCTAAAAATACATGTTGAGCCAGTGCCATTTAAAGATAACCTATGCTTCGCTGAAATGTTTGACCTGAGTTGGTTTTCGGACAAAATGTGTCATTGTTTGTATTTTGCGGAATCAAAAATGTGTGCTCTTTTTGTAGCTTTTGGTATCTCAAAAATTGTGTGTTCGAATCTCGACCTAGCTATAAACTGTCACCACGATGTTATGCATGCGGTGTAAGGAATCAATGTGTGCCGTCCAACGGAGGGACTTGATCCAATGGTGTGTGTGTGTGTGTATTATTTTTGCAAAAAAGGAGGTGGGTTATCACCAGGCACCCTGAACAAATTACAAATTCCTGCGACAGAGTGGTGATCTGTCCTGGATTAGTTCTAGCCTTGAAACATTCCTCAACTTGTGAACACCCTGAAGCTCTGTCAAGAGCATGGGCCTCGATTATTGTACACCGCTCCTTTCCTATGCCATCTCCAGGCATTGCAAATCGTCATTGCCGGGCACCAAAGGGGGCTCGGCAGTGACGCACGCTGAAAGAGAGTACTCAGTTTTCACTCTGGTTTCTTGTTTGTTTGTTGTACACCGCTCCTTTCCTATGCCATCTCCAGGCATTGCAAATCGTCATTGCCGGGCACCAAAGGGGGCTCGGCAGTGACGCACGCTGAAAGAGAGTACTCAGTTTTCACTCTGGTTTCTTGTTTGTTGTACACCGCTCCTTTCCTATGCCATCTCCAGGCATTGCAAATCGTCATTGCCGGGCACCAAAGGGGGCTCGGCAGTGACGCACGCTGAAAGAGAGTACTCAGTTTTCACTCTGGTTTCTTTCTTGTTTGTTTGTTTTCTTGGTTGTCCGGACGATATCTCAGCCATCCTTTGAGCTAGGAAGCTGAAATTTCGGCACAGTAGTGAGCAAGTCCTTTGTCAAATACGGTATTTTTTGTTTTTTGAATAATCAATTAATTGAGGAGTTATTTAATTATTAGCGTTTAATGAAGTACTTATTTAATTAATTAAATTTCATTTCTCTTCTGACCATTATTAACTCAGGCACCTTTTGAGTTAGGAAGCTGATATTTGGACATGCCAATGACCAGGTGATTTGGCTGCAAAGGATATTTTTGATTTATTAATTAATCAATTAATCGATTAATTATTTAATTATTCGATTAATGACAAAAAATTTTTTTTTTTTAAAGTTACAGATTCTGATGAAATAGTGGTAGTTTATGTGTTCTCTGACCAAATTGATTAATAATTTAATTTTTTTATGATTATTATTTATTTATTTTCATTATTAATCATTTATTTATTTTCTTTCTCATTTGGCCAATATCTCAGGCACCTTTTGAGCTGGGAAGCTAATATTTGGACATGAGTGACCAAGTGATGTGGCTATCAAGGATATTTTTGATTTATTGATTAATCATTTCATCTATTAATTATTTATTGATTAATCGATTAATTATTTATTGAGTAATCAATTAATTATTTAATTTTTTATAAATGACTTATTTAATTAAATTTCTAAAAGATACATCTTCGGATGAAGCACTAGTGGTTTAGTTATGCGATTAGCCAATTGATTATGAAAATATTTTGTGATAATCTTTTATTGATTTTAATTATACAATTAATCAATCAATTAGTGTACACCCCTCCCTCCCAATGCAGCCTCAATGAGCTGCACTGCGGTATTGCCGGGCGCCGGAGGCACCCCGGCAATGCCGCGCTGCAGCATATTTAATTATTTGGCATGGGGCGGTGTACTTTGAATGTATGTGTACTTGTTTGTTTTCTTTCTTGTTTGTTTTCTTTCTTGGTTGTCCGGACGATATCTCAGCCATCCTTTGAGCTAGGAAGCTGAAATTTCGGCACAGTCGTGAGCAAGTCCTTTGTCAAATACGGTATTTTTTGTTTTTTGAATAATCAATTAATTGAGGAGTTATTTAATTATTAGCGTTTAATTAAGTACTTATTTAATTAATTAAATTTCATTTCTCTTCTGACCATTATTAACTCAGGCACCTTTTGAGTTAGGAAGCTGATATTTGGACATGCCAATGACCAGGTGATTTGGCTGCAAAGGATATTTTTGATTTATTAATTAATCAATTAATCGATTAATTATTTAATTATTCGATTAATGACCCAAAAAATTTTTTTTTTTAAGTTACAGATTCTGATGAAATAGTGGTAGTTTATGTGTTCTCTGACCAAATTGATTAATAATTTAATTTTTTTATGATTATTATTTATTTATTTTCATTATTAATCATTTATTTATTTTCTTTCTCATTTGGCCAATATCTCAGGCACCTTTTGAGCTGGGAAGCTAATATTTGGACATAAGTGACCAAGTGATGTGGCTATCAAGGATATTTTTGATTTATTGATTAATCATTTCATCTATTAATTATTTATTGATTAATCGATTAATTATTTATTGAGTAATCAATTAATTATTTAATTTTTTATAAATGACTTATTTAATTAAATTTCTAAAAGATACATCTTCGGATGAAGCACTAGTGGTTTAGTTATGCGATTAGCCAATTGATTATGAAAATATTTTGTGATAATCTTTTATTGATTTTAATTATACAATTAATCAATCAATTAGTGTACACCTCTCCCTCCCAATGCAGCCTTAATGAGCTGCACTGCGGTATTGCCGGGCGCCGGAGGCGCCCCGGCAATGCCGCGCTGCAGCATATTTAATTATTTGGCATGGGGCGGTGTACTTTGAATGTATGTGTACTTGTTGTACACCGCTCCTTTCCTATGCCATCTCCAGGCATTGCAAATCGTCATTGCCGGGCACCAAAGGGGGCTCGGCAGTGACGCACGCTGAAAGAGAGTACTCAGTTTTCACTCTGGTTTCTTTCTTGTTGTACACCGCTCCTTTCCTATGCCATCTCCAGGCATTGCAAATCGTCATTGCCGGGCACCAAAGGGGGCTCGGCAGTGACGCACGCTGAAAGAGAGTACTCAGTTTTCACTCTGGTTTCTTTCTTGTTGTACACCGCTCCTTTCCTATGCCACCTCCAGGCATTGCAAATCGTCATTGCCGGGCACCGAAGGGGGCTCGGCAGTGACGCACGCTGAAAGAGAGTACTCAGTTTTCACTCTGGTTTCTTGTTTTCTTGCTTGTTTTCTTGGTTGTCCGGACGATATCTCAGCCATCCTTTGAGCTAGGAAGCTGAAATTTCGGCACAGTAGTGAGCAAGTCCTTTGTCAAATACGGTATTTTTTGTTTTTTGAATAATCAATTAATTGAGGAGTTATTTAATTATTAGCGTTTAATTAAGTACTTATTTAATTAATTAAATTTCATTTATCTTCTGACCATTATTAACTCAGGCACCTTTTGAGTTAGGAAGCTGATATTTGGACATGCCAATGACCAGGTGATTTGGCTGCAAAGGATATTTTTGATTTATTAATTAATCAATTAATCGATTAATTATTTAATTATTCGATTAATGACAAAAAAATTTTTTTTTTTTAAGTTACAGATTCTGATGAAATAGTGGTAGTTTATGTGTTCTCTGACCAAATTGATTAATAATTTAATTTTTTTATGATTATTATTTATTTATTTTCATTATTAATCATTTATTTATTTTCTTTCTCATTTGGCCAATATCTCAGGCACCTTTTGAGCTGGGAAGCTAATATTTGGACATGAGTGACCAAGTGATGTGGCTATCAAGGATATTTTTGATTTATTGATTAATCATTTCATCTATTAAGTATTTATTGATTAATCGATTAATTATTTATTGAGTAATCAATTAATTATTTAATTTTTTATAAATGACTTATTTAATTAAATTTCTAAAAGATACATCTTCGGATGAAGCACTACTGGTTTAGTTATGCGATTAGCCAATTGATTATGAAAATATTTTGTGATAATCTTTTATTGATTTTAATTATACAATTAATCAATCAATTAGTGTACACCTCTCCCTCCCAATGCAGCCTCAATGAGCTGCACTGCGGTATTGCCGGGCGCCGGAGGCGCCCCGGCAATGCCGCGCTGCAGCATATTTAATTATTTGGCATGGGGCGGTGTACTTTGAATGTATGTGTACTTGTTTGTTTTCTTGTTTGTTTTCTTTCTTGTTTGCTTTCTTGGTTGTCCGGACGATATCTCAGCCATCCTTTGAGCTAGGAAGCTGAAATTTCGGCACAATAGTGAGCAAGTCCTTTGTCAAAAACGGTATTTTTTGTTTTTTGATTAATCAATTAATTGATGAGTTATTTAATTATTAGCGATTAATTAAGTACTTATTTAATTAATTAAATTTCATTTCTCTTCTGACCATTATTAACTCAGGCACCTTTTGAGTTAGGAAGCTGATATTTGGACATGCCAATGACCAGGTGATTTGGCTGCAAAGGCTATTTTTGATTTATTAATTAATCAATTAATCGATTAATTATTTAATTATTCGATTAATGACAAAAAAAATTTTTTTTTTTAAGTTACAGATTCTGATGAAATAGTGGTAGTTTATGTGTTCTCTGACCAAATTGATTAATAATTTAATTTTTTTATGATTATTATTTATTTATTTTCATTATTAATCATTTATTTATTTTCTTTCTCATTTGGCCAATATCTCAGGCACCTTTTGAGCTGGGAAGCTAATATTTGGACATGAGTGACCAAGTGATGTGGCTATCAAGGATATTTTTGATTTATTGATTAATCATTTCATCTATTAAGTATTTATTGATTAATCGATTAATTATTTATTGAGTAATCAATTAATTATTTAATTTTTTATAAATGACTTATTTAATTAAATTTCTAAAAGATACATCTTCGGATGAAGCACTACTGGTTTAGTTATGCGATTAGCCAATTGATTATGAAAATATTTTGTGATAATCTTTTATTGATTTTAATTATACAATTAATCAATCAATTAGTGTACACCTCTCCCTCCCAATGCAGCCTCAATGAGCTGCACTGCGGTATTGCCGGGCGCCGGAGGCGCCCCGGCAATGCCGCGCTGCAGCATATTTAATTATTTGGCATGGGGCGGTGTACTTTGAATGTATGTGTACTTGTTTGTTTTCTTGTTTGTTTTCTTTCTTGTTTGCTTTCTTGGTTGTCCGGACGATATCTCAGCCATCCTTTGAGCTAGGAAGCTGAAATTTCGGCACAGTAGTGAGCAAGTCCTTTGTCAAATACGGTATTTTTTGTTTTTTGAATAATCAATTAATTGAGGAGTTATTTAATTATTAGCGTTTAATTAAGTACTTATTTAATTAATAAAATTTCATTTATCTTCTGACCATTATTAACTCAGGCACCTTTTGAGTTAGGAAGCTGATATTTGGACATGCCAATGACCAGGTGATTTGGCTGCAAAGGATATTTTTGATTTATTAATTAATCAATTAATCGATTAATTATTTAATTATTCGATTAATGACAAAAAAATTTTTTTTTTTTAAGTTACAGATTCTGATGAAATAGTGGTAGTTTATGTGTTCTCTGACCAAATTGATTAATAATTTAATTTTTTTATGATTATTATTTATTTATTTTCATTATTAATCATTTATTTATTTTCTTTCTCATTTGGCCAATATCTCAGGCACCTTTTGAGCTGGGAAGCTAATATTTGGACATGAGTGACCAAGTGATGTGGCTATCAAGGATATTTTTGATTTATTGATTAATCATTTCATCTATTAAGTATTTATTGATTAATCGATTAATTATTTATTGAGTAATCAATTAATTATTTAATTTTTTATAAATGACTTATTTAATTAAATTTCTAAAAGATACATCTTCGGATGAAGCACTACTGGTTTAGTTATGCGATTAGCCAATTGATTATGAAAATATTTTGTGATAATCTTTTATTGATTTTAATTATACAATTAATCAATCAATTAGTGTACACCTCTCCCTCCCAATGCAGCCTCAATGAGCTGCACTGCGGTATTGCCGGGCGCCGGAGGCGCCCCGGCAATGCCGCGCTGCAGCATATTTAATTATTTGGCATGGGGCGGTGTACTTTGAATGTATGTGTACTTGTTGTACACCGCTCCTTTCCTCTGCCATCTCCAGGCATTGCAAATCGTCATTGCCGGGCACCAAAGGGGGCTCGGCAGTGACGCACGCTGAAAGAGAGTACTCAGTTTTCACTCTGGTTTCTTGCTTTCTTTCTTGTTTTCTTGGTTGTCCAGGTGATATCTCAGCCATCCTTTGAGCTAGGAAGCTGAAATTTCGGCACAGTAGTGCGCAAGTCCTTTGTCAAATACGGTATTTTTTGTTTTTTGAATAATCAATTAATTGAGGAGTTATTTAATTATTAGCGTTTAATTAAGTACTTATTTAATTAATTAAATTTCATTTCTCTTCTGACCATTATTAACTCAGGCACCTTTTGAGTTAGGAAGCTGATATTTGGACATGCCAATGACCAGGTGATTTGGCTGCAAAGGATATTTTTGATTTATTAATTAATCAATTAATCGATTAATTATTTAATTATTCGATTAATGCCAAAAAAATTTTTTTTTTAAAGTTACAGATTCTGATGAAATAGTGGTAGTTTATGTGTTCTCTGACCAAATTGATTAATAATTTAATTTTTTTATGATTATTATTTATTTATTTTCATTATTAACCATTTATTTATTTTCTTTCTCATTTGGCCAATATCTCAGGCACCTTTTGAGCTGGGAAGCTAATATTTGGACATGAGTGACCAAGTGATGTGGCTATCAAGGATATTTTTGATTTATTGATTAATCATTTCATCTATTAAGTATTTATTGATTAATCGATTAATTATTTATTGAGTAATCAATTAATTATTTAATTTTTTATAAATGACTTATTTAATTAAATTTCTAAAAGATACATCTTCGGATGAAGCACTACTGGTTTAGTTATGCGATTAGCCAATTGATTATGAAAATATTTTGTGATAATCTTTTATTGATTTTAATTATACAATTAATCAATCAATTAGTGTACACCTCTTCCTCCCAATGCAGCCTCAATGAGCTGCACTGCGGTATTGCCGGGCGCCGGAGGCGCCCCGGCAATGCCGCGCTGCAGCATATTTAATTATTTGGCATGGGGCGGTGTACTTTGAATGTATGTGTACTTGTTTGTTTTCTTGTTTGTTTTCTTTCTTGTTTGCTTTCTTGGTTGTCCGGACGATATCTCAGCCATCCTTTGAGCTAGGAAGCTGAAATTTCGGCACAGTAGTGAGCAAGTCCTTTGTCAAATACGGTATTTTTTGTTTTTTGAATAATCAATTAATTGAGGAGTTATTTAATTATTAGCGTTTAATTAAGTACTTATTTAATTAATAAAATTTCATTTATCTTCTGACCATTATTAACTCAGGCACCTTTTGAGTTAGGAAGCTGATATTTGGACATGCCAATGACCAGGTGATTTGGCTGCAAAGGATATTTTTGATTTATTAATTAATCAATTAATCGATTAATTATTTAATTATTCGATTAATGACAAAAAAATTTTTTTTTTTTAAGTTACAGATTCTGATGAAATAGTGGTAGTTTATGTGTTCTCTGACCAAATTGATTAATAATTTAATTTTTTTATGATTATTATTTATTTATTTTCATTATTAATCATTTATTTATTTTCTTTCTCATTTGGCCAATATCTCAGGCACCTTTTGAGCTGGGAAGCTAATATTTGGACATGAGTGACCAAGTGATGTGGCTATCAAGGATATTTTTGATTTATTGATTAATCATTTCATCTATTAAGTATTTATTGATTAATCGATTAATTATTTATTGAGTAATCAATTAATTATTTAATTTTTTATAAATGACTTATTTAATTAAATTTCTAAAAGATACATCTTCGGATGAAGCACTACTGGTTTAGTTATGCGATTAGCCAATTGATTATGAAAATATTTTGTGATAATCTTTTATTGATTTTAATTATACAATTAATCAATCAATTAGTGTACACCTCTCCCTCCCAATGCAGCCTCAATGAGCTGCACTGCGGTATTGCCGGGCGCCGGAGGCGCCCCGGCAATGCCGCGCTGCAGCATATTTAATTATTTGGCATGGGGCGGTGTACTTTGAATGTATGTGTACTTGTTGTACACCGCTCCTTTCCTATGCCATCTCCAGGCATTGCAAATCGTCATTGCCGGGCACCAAAGGGGGCTCGGCAGTGACGCACGCTGAAAGAGAGTACTCAGTTTTCACTCTGGTTTCTTGCTTTCTTTCTTGTTTTCTTGGTTGTCCGGGCGATATCTCAGCCATCCTTTGAGCTAGGAAGCTGAAATTTCGGCACAGTAGTGAGCAAGTCCTTTGTCAAATACGGTATTTTTTGTTTTTTGAATAATCAATTAATTGAGGAGTTATTTAATTATTAGCGTTTAATTAAGTACTTATTTAATTAATTAAATTTCATTTCTCTTCTGACCATTATTAACTCAGGCACCTTTTGAGTTAGGAAGCTGATATTTGGACATGCCAATGACCAGGTGATTTGGCTGCAAAGGATATTTTTGATTTATTAATTAATCAATTAATCGATTAATTATTTAATTATTCGATTAATGACAAAAAAATTTTTTTTTTTAAAGTTACAGATTCTGATGAAATAGTGGTAGTTTATGTGTTCTCTGACCAAATTGATTAATAATTTAATTTTTTTATGATTATTATTTATTTATTTTCATTATTAATCATTTATTTATTTTCTTTCTCATTTGGCCAATATCTCAGGCACCTTTTGAGCTGGGAAGCTAATATTTGGACATGAGTGACCAAGTGATGTGGCTATCAAGGATATTTTTGATTTATTGATTAATCATTTCGTCTATTAATTATTTATTGATTAATCGATTAATTATTTATTGAGTAATCAATTAATTATTTAATTTTTTATAAATGACTTATTTAATTAAATTTCTAAAAGATACATCTTCGGATGAAGCACTAGTGGTTTAGTTATGCGATTAGCCAATTGATTATGAAAATATTTTGTGATAATCTTTTATTGATTTTAATTATACAATTAATCAATCAATTAGTGTACACCTCTCCCTCCCAATGCAGCCTCAATGAGCTGCACTGCGGTATTGCCGGGCGCCGGAGGCACCCCGGCAATGCCGCACTGCAGCATATTTAATTATTTGGCATGGGGCGGTGTACTTTGAATGTATGTGTACTTGTTTTCTTTCTTGTTTGTTTTCTTTCTTGGTTGTCCGGACGATATCTCAGCCATCCTTTGAGCTAGGAAGCTGAAATTTCGGCACAGTCGTGAGCAAGTCCTTTGTCAAATACGGTATTTTTTGTTTTTTGAATAATCAATTAATTGAGGAGTTATTTAATTATTAGCGTTTAATTAAGTACTTATTTAATTAATTAAATTTCATTTCTCTTCTGACCATTATTAACTCAGGCACCTTTTGAGTTAGGAAGCTGATATTTGGACATGCCAATGACCAGGTGATTTGGCTGCAAAGGATATTTTTGATTTATTAATTAATCAATTAATCGATTAATTATTTAATTATTCGATTAATGACCCAAAAAAATTTTTTTTTAAGTTACAGATTCTGATGAAATAGTGGTAGTTTATGTGTTCTCTGACCAAATTGATTAATAATTTAATTTTTTTATGATTATTATTTATTTATTTTCATTATTAATCATTTATTTATTTTCTTTCTCATTTGGCCAATATCTCAGGCACCTTTTGAGCTGGGAAGCTAATATTTGGACATAAGTGACCAAGTGATGTGGCTATCAAGGATATTTTTGATTTATTGATTAATCATTTCATCTATTAATTATTTATTGATTAATCGATTAATTATTTATTGAGTAATCAATTAATTATTTAATTTTTTATAAATGACTTATTTAATTAAATTTCTAAAAGATACATCTTCGGATGAAGCACTAGTGGTTTAGTTATGCGATTAGCCAATTGATTATGAAAATATTTTGTGATAATCTTTTATTGATTTTAATTATACAATTAATCAATCAATTAGTGTACACCTCTCCCTCCCAATGCAGCCTTAATGAGCTGCACTGCGGTATTGCCGGGCGCCGGAGGCGCCCCGGCAATGCCGCGCTGCAGCATATTTAATTATTTGGCATGGGGCGGTGTACTTTGAATGTATGTGTACTTGTTATTATTATTATTATTATAATAATTATTATTATAGTGTAAACAACTAATTGATGTTAATGGTTTTTGTTAACATGCTAATTTGACAGGTGAACTTTCACCCTTACAGTTCTAAAATATAATGAGGTATGGAGGCAGGAAAAATCAATTTAACCAGACTATCAGCTCAACCTCTAACTGCAAGTTAGGATCAATAGTATCATTATTAAACATGAAGAAGGGGATGAACAACACCTGAATTGTCTTTGAAAAATATATTCCCAGGCGCAATTTCTATCTGGTGCCCTACCACATTGGACATTTTTGATTTATGAAGATATTCACTCAGAGATTTCTCAACAACACATAAACATCGACCAATCTCCCCAAATCCCTGGGAGTCTTATTGCAAAGCCGAGCACTATCCAGGTCACAATTCCTTGCGTAGGTGTTGCTCTTTGGCCTGTGAAGGTGTGTATTGCAAAGCAACGAGACCTATTTACTGCCTCCTCATTAGAGGCCGTATACCTCCACATGCGTCTGGTGTGCCAGCATGACTGCTTCGTTGTATATAGGTCGGAATTGTGTGTAATATATTCATTCCTTATTGTCTATGTCTTTTCTTGTTGGTTTTGACAAACTGCATTTGATGGATATAATTTTATATATCCATTACTTATTTAATTTTTATATATTACTGCATATATATCTTATTATTTCACTTATTATTTTGCTTATTATTATTATGATTATTATTTCACTAATTATTATTATTATTATTATTATTATTATTTTACTTATTATTATTATTATTATTTGCTAATTAATTATTATTTTTGCTTATTATTTTAAACTGCATATATAACATATATTTAATTTTTTATATAATGATGGTTTGACAAACTGCATTGATTTGATGGATATTTGATGGATATATACACTGTAATACATTTGATGGATGAGAGAATGTTGACTATGTTCACATATGTTATAATAACAACTCCAAAATGTTGTTGCAGCTGCCTGCATTGATGTTCAGTCACGTGAAAAAGTAAGTACACCCCATGTAAAGTTTTGACTTTTTCAACATATTTCAACAAACAGCTATTTTATCTTCATTTCAACAATATTGATAGATAAAGGTGATATAATATAACAAACTAGTAGAAGTACCCGGCATTGCCGGGTGGGGAAGGGGGGGAGGGGAGGGGAGGGGAACGGGGGGGAGGGGAGGAGTGGGGGAGGGAAGGAGTAGTGGGGAGGAGAGAAGAGGGGGGGAGGGGAGAAGAGGGGGGAGGGGAGAAGAGGGGGGAGGGGAGAAGAGGGGGGAGGAGAGAAGAGGGGGAGGGGGAGGGGGAGGGGAGGAGAAGGGGGAGGGGAGGAGAGGGGGGAGGGAGGAGGGGGAGTGGGAGGGGGGAAGGGGGGAAGGGGAGGGAACAGGGGGGGAGGAGGGGGAGGGGGAGGGGAGGGGGAAGGGGGAGGGGGAGGAAGGGGGAGGGAGGAGGGTGGGAGGGGGGAGGGGCGGGGGAGGGGGGAGGGGAGGGGGAAGAGGAGGGGGAAGAGGAGGGGGAAGAGGAGGGGAGGGGAACGGGGGGAGGGGAGGAGAGGAGGGGAGAAGGGGGGGGGGAGTACCCGGCATTCCGTGTATAAACGTGAGGGAAAAGAGGGGGAGGGGGAGGAGAGGAGAGGGGGGAGGGGAGAAGAGGGGGGTGGAGTACCCGGCATTGCCGGGCGGGGAAGAGGAGGGGAGGGGAATGGAGGGGAAGGGAGGGGAGGAGAGGGGGGAGGGGAGAAGAGGGGGGGGAAGTACCCGGCATTCCGTGTATAAATGTGAGGGAGAAGAGGGGGGAGGGGGAGGGGGGAGGGAAGGGGGATGGGAGGAGACGAGGAGGGGAGGAGAGGGGGAGGGGAGGGGAAGGGGCAGTGGGAGGAGGGGGAGGGGGAGGGGCGAAGGGGAGGGGGAGGGGAGGGGGAAGAGGAGGGGAGGGGTACGGGGGAGGGGAGGAGAGGGGGAAGGGGAGAAGAGGGGGGGGAGTACCCGGCATTGCCGGGCGGGGAAGAGGAGGGGAGGGGAATGGGGGGGAGGGGAGGAGAGGGGAGGAGGGGAGGAGAGGGGGGGAGGGGAGGAGATGGGGTGAGGGGAGAAGAGGGGGGGGGAAGTACCCGGCATTCCGTGTATAAACGTGAGGGAGAAGAGGGGGGAGGGGAGGGGAGGGGGGAGGGCACGCAAGTCGTCGAATCAGCGCGCTGCTCTGCCACCGATTCAGATTCCGTGTATAATATTCCTCACTGAAAAAAATATGGATCTAAAGATGAAAGAAAAAAAAACTGTGATGTGAATGGCAATGTTCCTCGCTGAAATGTGAAAAAACGGAATCGCGCGGCAAGGAACAACACGTGATCGCTCTGAGCGATCGATTGCAACTCTGCGTCGTGTCGTGGGCGTGGCCAACGTGGCCTCATGCTCCCAGGTGATTGGCTAACTCGAGCTCGAGAGAGCCACAATGCGCAGCGTTATGGCAAAAAATATGGATCTAAAGATGAAAGGGAAAAAAACATATGTGGTGTGAATGGAAATATTCCTCGCTGAAATGTGAAAAAACGGAATCGCTTTTCGCTCTGAAATACATGCGAACGCGTAACTGAGTTAATGGCAGCAAGGAACATCACGTGATCGCTCTGAGCGAATCAGTGCGCTGCTCTGCCATTCCGGTCATAATATTCCTCGCTGAAATGCCCTGAGGTAAAAATATGGTTTAAAAATATTATGAAATAAATTTTTAGGTCGACCATGTTCTTCCCAGGCTCAATGGCCATGTTTGTGCCAAATATCAAGTACGTGAGCCTCTCCGTTTAGGAGTCTACCGGTAACATTACACACACACACACAAACACACACACACACACACACACAAACTGCGTTTTATATATATAGATATCATGAAACATTTACATTTTGTAGTCAATTGTATAATTTAAATAAACATAAATGCAAATTTCGCATGTGGAAAAAGTAGGTACACCCCTACATTTATCACGACTTCAAATACCTAAAATTAGAATCAAGTACACCAGCTCAGGTGCAAATGATTAGAACATCGTTAGAGAGGATCTTGGAGGAACCTGTCTTATTTAAACCTCAGACATTTAGTTTGGTTTGCTCTTTGTTGTTGAAGTGTGCGGCGTCACCATGCCGAGATCAAAAGAGCTCTCTGAGGCCTTCAGAAAGAAGGTTATAGATGCCTACGAGTCTGGGAAGGGATTTAAAAAGATCTCCAAACAATTTGAAATCAATCATTCGACTGTCCGGAAGATCATCTACAAGTGGAGAAGATTCCAAACAGCTGCCAACTTGTTCAGGCCAGCCACCCCAGCAAGTTCAGCCTGAGAGCAGACCGCAAGATGCTGAAAGAAGTCTCTAAGAACCCCAGAATGTCATCATGGGACCTGCAGGTAGCTCTTGCCAATGTTGATGTCAAAGTGCACGAGTCTACCATTAGAAAGAGGCTGCACAAATTTGATTAACATGGGAGGTGTGCCAGGAGGAAACCTTTGCTGTCCAGAAAGAACATCAGGGCAAGACTAAAGTTTTCCAATGAACACCTAGGCAAAGACCAGCACTTCTGGAACAATGTGCTGTGGATAGGCTGTGGCTGTTGAAGCTCAACCAAAGGTGGAGCTATTTGGCCACAGCACCAGAATACATGTTTGGTGAAAACCAAAGACAGCATTTGACCACAAGAACCTGATACCAACTGTAAAGCATGGTGGTGGAAATATTATGGTTTGGGGCAGCTTTGCTGCATCAGGGCCTGGGCAGCTCACCATCATAGAATCCACTATGAATTCTTCATTGCACCAGAGGGTGCTTGAGGATAATGTGAGGCCATCTGTCGGAGAATGTTGAAGCTCAACCGAAGGTGGACCTTGCAACATGACAGTGACCCTAAACATACCAGTAAATCCACCAAGGAATGGCTGAAAAGAAAGAAATGGAGGGTTCTGGAATGGCCATGTCAAAGCCCGGAACTAAATCCCATCGAGATGTTGTGGGGGGATTTGAAACGAGCTGTGCATGCAAGAAACCCCTCAAACATCGCACAGCTGAAAGAATTCTGCATGGAGGAGTGGGCAAAAATTTCTCCCAGTCGATGTCAGAGACTGGTAGACAGTTATAAGAAACGCCTACTTGAGGTTGTTTCTGCCAAAGTCGGCAATACTACCTAGTAGAGCAAAGGGTGTACTTACTTTTTCCACATGCAAAATTTGCATTTATGTTTATTTAAATTATACAATGGCCTACAAAATGTAAATGTTTCATGATATTTGTTGTATTATATCACCTTTATCTATCAATATTGTTGAAATGAAGATCAAATAGCTGTATGTTGAAATATGTTGAAAAAGTCAAAAATTTACATGGGGTGTACTTAGTTTTTCACGTGACTGTACATGCTTGAATTAAAAAAAAAACTTCATTATTTAAATACCGGTAGTGCAAGATCTCTTAATGAGCACACCTTTACTTCCACTGTAAATTGCTTGCTAAATCAGAATGTCTTAACGCCAAAAAGTAACAGTATGCCTTCAAGTGTCTGACTACTTTTCTTTTCTTCCACTTTCTTTTTCATGACATCACAATTAGTTCTACACTTCAACAACTCTGTTAAGTACCGAATGTCTTTTTTTGTTTCTGCTCTTCGGCTTTTCCTGTTCAAACCGATTCTCCTTTGTTCTGTTACTTCTATCAATGTGGAAGAATCTCTGCATCTCCTTTCAAAAAAAAAGTCTTGATGACAAGTTATTTCATTTAGGTTTCTATACATTCTGTACTCTATATTCGAAAGATACTTTTAACAGCTAGTCTTTATTTTAATATAAATCATGGAGTCATCCTGTTATTTATAATTTGACATAATAATTAACATAAATTTGCATTTTAAAAATTTATTTACAAAATCAACAAATTAGCTTATTAGTCCCTTACCCAGAGGTATTAGTCCCTTACCCAGTCCCTATAGGTTTGCTTTCTGTCTGTCTGTCCGTCCATCCAATATGTGGTTGTCAACACTTTTTTCCATACCCTTTAACATATTCAACTGAAACTTGGTACACAGCTTTATTAGGATACGTTTCAGAACAAGTTCGAGTTTCGGGCATTTTCCCATTTTTGTCATGGCTTTTCAGCCGAGAATGCCCTTTTTAAAGTTAGAAAATATCACATATACTCGTACATGTCAGTTTTCAGTTGCCCTGACTCCACCCACTGCTGTTTCTGGTGATTGTTCCTCCTTCATCCCCTCCCTTACCTCAAACGGCGACAAAGCTGACTCCGCACATGAAAAAGCTGAATGCCTCAACTCTGTGTTTGCCTCAAAATCTTGTGTCCCAAACCCGTCTCTCTCTGTACCCACATTACCCATTCGAACCCAGCTGCTCCTGGACTCTGTGTCTTTCTCTCCTGACAAGGTGGAGAAGTTTCTGTCAAACATCGATTCTGATTCTGCAATAGGACCAGACAGGATCAGCCCACGGGTCCCAAAATCCTGTTCTGCCGCTCTTTCACACATTCTCTCTGTTCTCTTCGCCCTCACTTTTGCTCAAAGTCATCTGCAATCTGGTTGGAAATCAGCCAACATCACCGCTTTACATAAAAAGGGTGCAAAAACAGAGCCTTGCAACTACAGACCAATCAACCTGCTCCCAATCATGAGCAAGGTCATCGAATCCATCATCGCTTCGGATATCAAATCCTACTTCTTCTCCAATGGCTTGATCTCTGATCATCAATTTGGATTCAGACAAGGTCATTCTACTCTGGACATGCTGCTTCTGCTGTCTCAACAATGGATGGAGGCCCTCAAAGCCAAACAGAAAATCAGACAGTCTCCCTTGACATATCACGTGCCTTCAATATGGTCTGGCACCCTGCTCTGCTCACCAAAGTATCCTCCTATAGTATCCATGAAAATCTCCAAGCATGGCTTGCGGACTTCCTTTCCGGGTGCAGTGAACGTGTGGCCCTTAATGGGTTTCTCTCATCTACCCTTCCTGTTTAGGCTGGAGTTCCTCAAGGTAGTGTTCTGGGCCCTGTGCTTTTTTGGTATTCATCATTGATCTTTCCGACCCTCTGGAAAATCCTCTCTATCTCTTTACAGATGACCCCACACACTGCCGCTCCGCATCTCAACCCTCAGATTGGCAGGCAGCAGCCTCTTCACTCTCTGCAGATCTGGACAAAATAAAAAACTGGTCAAACATGTGGAACA
The DNA here is from genome assembly GCF_964187855.1 of Myxine glutinosa. Taxonomy (NCBI): domain Eukaryota; kingdom Metazoa; phylum Chordata; class Myxini; order Myxiniformes; family Myxinidae; genus Myxine; species Myxine glutinosa. The sequence continues at coordinate 87,003,224 of NC_136263.1, read as the reverse complement.
TGTCTTTCAATCCTGACAAATCTCACACTCTCACTATGTCTCTCCAAAAAGACCGTCTGGAAAACCCTCCCATCTTCTTTCTCAACAATCCTCTTGAAGAAGTTCTGTCACTCAAGCTTTTGGATCTCACTATCAGCCATGATATTTGCTGGGAAAACAACATTTCCAAGCTGGCTTCCAAAGCCAGTCGCCGACTGGGCATCCTCTGTCGTGCGAAGTCCTTCCTTGGCACACCTGAGCTCCTCACCACATACAAGGCTTTCATCCGTTGCTCAATGGAATACTGCTCTCCACTCTGGGCCAGTGCTCCTGCCTCACACCTAACTCGGCTTCACGCTGTAGAAACCAAAGTTCTCAGGATCATTGGTATCTCCCGCGATGAAGCGCATTCTGAAGGCCTTTCACTCTCTCACCGCAGGCAGGTTGGTGGTCTTTCTGTCTTCTACCGAATACTCTCTGGCCGAGCTCCCCCAGGTCTGTCTGTGCTGTGTCCCCCAAACATTCCTGCAGGATGCACAATAACTGCCAGCAACCTTCTTCTTGTGAAACTACCAAAATCAAGACTCTCTGCTCGCCGTCACTCTTTTAATCTGCTTTTTTCCCACCTCTGGAACAAACTCCCATACTCTCTTCAATCCCACTCCTCCCTCCAGGTCTTTAAAACAGTTATTCACCACAATTTCTCATCTTCCCCCATCCAAAACCTTGATCTTTACTACCCCCATTAATACACCCCAAATCCACATCTTTCAATCTCCGACTTCATTCCTGAAATTCCTTGTAGTGGCAGTTTGTTTTGTACCCTGTACCCCTTCCCTCTCCCTCCCCCCTCCCCACCCCCACCAAGCCCTCTCCTTTGAAACATATCTCCCGACGTCCATGTGTCTCTACTGTTGTGCTTTTGTGCTTCCCTCTCTCTCCCCATCTTGTCTCCCCCCTCCCTTTATTGTTTTATGTGTTTGTTTATGTTTTTTTGTGTTTTATGTGCCAATATGTGTTTGATGTGCTAAATCTTAAACGAGCCTCGATCTTGTATACAAAAAAAAAGAGGCCCAATGCAATTGGAATGATCGCAGGTATATCACCACGGTTTATATTATACACATGCTTTTGATTCATGTGCAGTGCATTCAGAAAGTATTCAGACCCCTTCACTTTTTTCACATTTTGTTATGTTGCAGCCTTATGCTGAAATCGTTTAAATTCATTTTTTCCCTCCTCGATCTACACTCAATACCCCATAATGACAAAGAGAAAACAGGATTTTAGAAAGTTTTGCAAATTTATTAAAAAGAAAAAAACTGAAATATCACATTTACATAAGTATTCAGACCCTTTGCTATGACACTTGAAATTGTACCCTGGATTAAATGATGCTGAGGTGCCTCCCATTTCTCTTGATCATCGTTGAGATGTTTCTACACCTTGATTGGAGTCCACCTATGGTAAATTCAATTGATTGGACATGATTTGGAAAGGCACACACCTGTCTATATAAGGTCTCACAGCTGACAATGCCTATCAGAGCAAAAACCAAGCCATGAGGTTGAAGGAACTGCCTGCAGAGCTCAGAGATAGGATTGTGTCGAGGCACAGATCTGGGGAAGCCTACAGAAAAAATCTCTGCTGCATTGAAGGTTCGCAAGATCACAGTGGCCTCCATAATTCTTAAATGGAAGAAGTTTGGAACAACCAGGACTCTTCCTAGAGCTGGCCGCCCGGCCAAACTGAGCAATCGGGGGAGAAGGGCCTTGGTAAGAAAGGTGACCAAGAACCTGATGGTCACTGGCTGAGCTCCAGAGATCCTGTGTGGAGGTGGGAGAAACTTCCAGAAGGACAACCATCACTGCAACACTCCACCGATCTGGGCTTTATGGCAGAGTGGCCAGACGGAAGCCTCTCCTCAGTGAAAGACACATGAAAGCACACAGAATCTTGTTTCTCACTGTCTGAGAGTCCTTTAGGTGCTTTTTTGCAAACTCCAAGCGTCTAGATCTAGACCATCATCTAGACCATTGGGTACCACTATGGAATCTATCTTCCTGGTATGGTACAATTTCACAGGCACCGACAACCAACCACTCATGGTTCCCTGAGGAACGCTGTGTGAAAAGTTTGAACCAGATGTTTCAGAAATACACAAGGGAGCCTCCTTCGAAAGAGAACACACTCACTCTTGGAGTAGTGTATGTGTGTGCACCTGAAGAAGTAGTTTTGCTAGTGAAGGCTAGTGGTGATCTGTTTCAGTGTAGAAAACGGATGAAATCAACAGGACGTTGATCGATGTATACGAAACATCTTGGGAAGCAAAGAAGTAGCATTTTGGGTGGTCCTGTCTCTTGGGTGATCTGTGATCCATTGATCTTGGGTGAATTTGGGTGATCCATTGTCAGTGCAAAAGAGCATTCTCTGTCTTATTTTGACCTGACAAAGGATTAACACCTGAAACGTCAACTGTTCCTTGCTTCTCCTGGTGGTTAGCATACCTCAATCGATGTCCTGTTGATTTGATCCATTGATATACATGAAGCATTTATTTCATGATTGTACCCATAATGATCATGGCTCTGATGGTCGGCAAAGCCTAAAAGGATGGCAAACATATTTTTGTTTGGGTGAAAAGACCAATGTAAATTTATGCCTGGTAGCATAAAATCTCGAGAACAAAATAATGTCACACCCACATATTGTTCTACATGACCCATTTTTATTGGAAAGTGTGTTTCTAAGACACCCGGCGACTTTGCGGAAAGGTAATCAAATTCAAAACATGGCACCCTTAAATGTAAAAGATCTCATTTAAACTTGAGTCTTATTCCAACAAAACATGAGACTTCAGGTTTCAACGCGACACAGAGCTTTATATTGATACATGACATTCAGCAAAAGAATCCTCATGGCTTTCTGACAATATGTCTGTCTTTGACACAGGTGGAGGCTTCGCTCCTGAAACAGTGGTCCACTCTTAGTCCGGTTCAGGATGTCAATAAAAACACTTTCGTTCAAAATTTATGGAGATTATCAAACCAGTGCATTTTTGAAAAGCTTATGGCATCAAGAATCTGAAAATCAATGTTTACATTTGCGCAGATGCCTGCCCAGCCGCCATTTTGGATTTTTCAAAATGGCCGCAATAAAATAAGAATTTCCGAATATCTCAGCTTGTAATTGACATAGAAACTTCATTCTAAATGCTTTTGGTTGTCTTTTAGTTGTGGCATCTCTGTGAAGAACTGTTCCAGAGCAACTTCATACATAGCCATGTAAGTGTGGATGTACAGTCACGTGAAAAAGTAAGTACACCCCATGTAAAGTTTGGACTTTTTCAACATATTTCAACATACAGCTATTTGATCTTCATTTCAACAATATTGAGAGATAAAGGTGAGATAATATAACAAATATCATGAAACATTTACATTTTGTAGTCCATTGTATAATTTAAATAAACATAAATGCAAATTTCACATGTGGAAAAAGTAAGTACACCCCTGCATTTATCACTACTTCAAATACCTAAAATTTGAATCAGGTGCACCAGCTCAGGTGCAAATGATTAGAACATCGTTAGTGAGGATCTTGGAGGAACCTGTCTTATTTAAACCTCAGACATTTCGTTTGGTTTGCTCTTTGTTGTTGAAGTGTGCGGCGTCACCATGCTTAGATCAAAAGAGCTCTCTGAGGCATTCAGAAAGAAGGTTAGAGATGCCGACGAGTCTGGGAAGGGATTTAAAAAGATCTCCAAACAATTTGAAATCAATCATTCGACTGTCCGGAAGATCATCTACAAGATCATCTACAAGTGGAGTGGAGAAGATTCCAAGATCATCTACAAGTGGAGAAGATTTCAAACAACTGCCAACTTGTTCAGGCCAGACCGCCCCAGCAAGTTCAGCCCGAGAGCAGACCGCAAGATGCTGAAAGAAGTCTCTAGGAACCCTAGAATGTCATCATGGGACCGACAGGTAGCTCTTACCATTGTTGATGTCAAAGTGCACGAGTCTACCATTAAAAAGAGGCTGCACAAATTTGATCTACATGGAAGGTGTGCCAGGCCAGGCCGCCCGCAAGATGCTGAAAGAAGTCTCTAAGAACCCTAGAATGTCATCATGGGACCTACAGGTAGCTCTTACCACTGTTGATGTCAAAGTGCACGAGTCTACCATTAGAAAGAGGCTGCACAAATTTGATCTACATGGGAGGTGTGCCAGGAGTGGAAACCTTTGCTGTCCAGAAAGAACATCAGAGCAAGACTAAAGTTTGCCAGTGAACACAAAGGCAAAGACCAGCACTTCTGGAACAATGTGCTCTGGACAGATGAGTCAAAGGTATAGCTATTTGGCCACAGTACCAGTAGACATGTTTGACGAAAACCAAAGACAGCATTTGACTAAAAGAACCTGATACCAACTGCAAAGCCTGGTGGGGGAAATATTATGGTTTGGGGCAGCTATGTTGCATCAGGTCCTGGGCAGCTCACCATCATAAAATCCACCATGAATTCTTCATTGTACCAGAGGGTGCTTGAGGATAATGTGAGGCCATCTGTCGGAAAGTTGAAGCTCAACCGAAGATGGACCTTGCAACATGACAATGACCCTAAACATACCAGTAAATCCACCAAGGAATGGCTGAAAAGAAAGAAATGGAGGGTTCTGGAATGGCCAAGTCAAAGCCCAGATCTAAATCCCATCGAGATGTTGTGGGGGGATTTGAAACGAGCTGTGCATGCAAGAAACCCCTCAAACATCGCACAGCTGAAAGAATTCTGCATGGAGGAGTGGGCAAAAATTTCTCCCAGTCGATGTCAGAGACTGGTAGACAGTTATAAGAAACGCCTACTTGAGGTTGTTTCTGCCAAAGGGGGCAATACCACCTATTAGAGCCAAGGGTGTACTTACTTTTTCCACATGCGAAATTTGCATTTATGTTTATTTAAATTATACAATGGACTACAAAATGTAAATGTTTCATGATATTTGTTATATTATATCACCTTTATCTATCAATATTGTTGAAATGAAGATCAAATAACTGTATGTTGAAATATGTTGAAAAAGTCAAAACTTTACATGGGGTGTACTTACTTTTTCACGTGACTATATATCATCATTGTGTTGTCCATTTCACTTGTGGCATCTTACATCAAGGAAGTGTTGACCATATCTTCTTCGCAGGTTTTAGGACAGTAAAGAACAGATTGTTTTCTTCTGTCTTTCTGCCTCACTGACGTCACACTTGGTAACTCTGCAAGAATATTGTCATTTAGCCACTGTCATGTCAGTATCAGATTGTGCTTCAGTGCCTCATCACTACCACCAAGCATAGATATGTAGGTTTTTTTCGATGGAATCTATGCGTAGATGAGCCTCATTTTGGGTTTGATATTCAATGAGATTAATCAGCTCAATCAAGCATGGTGCTTGCATTGGGAGATCTGTCTTTGTAGACTTGGCCCGGTTGCTGACATGTAGTTGGCATGTGGCACGTTGGTTGCTGGCATGTGGTTGGTGTGGTTGTTTGCCTCAGGACATGGAACGCATGTCGTGCCCAGCATGGTTTGTGGTATCTTACATATATCGCATGGGCATCACTTGGTGAGAATGCATTGCTTAGTTGGTGAGAGTGCATCAGTGCTGAATCTTGAGAAATTTCCACAGCTTGTCTAAGTGCCTTCCCCACGTTTTCAGTTTGTACGGTGAAAAGACACACTGGTCATCATCTTCTTGACATAAGAAGCAGTAATCCCTTGTCAACGGTTCTGTCGCAGATCTAGTGAAAGGTGCTGAGGTGCCTGGGGTTGCCGAATGCTCCATTTCAGAGCTTGTTATTTTATGCCCACGTTTTTTCACAGCATAGGTTCCTGTAGACATGGCATGCTGCAAGCGGTCTCTCGCTCGCTGTATGGATATTTGATTTGTGGCATCAGAATAACAACTCCGATGCCACATGGGTTTCCTTTCAATCAATATTTATTTGGTGGCGTCTCTGGATATCAACATATTTTCCATCCTGTAAGCTGGCTCTTTCTTCCACTACATCGAGTAGTTTCTGGTATTATTTTGTTCTGGCATATTGAATAAGTGTTTGTTTGCTGGAAGTGGCCTCCTGACAAATATTGCACTGCTTCCAGTCTACTGTGTCCATGGACGACTTCACCGAACTCAACTTGCTGGTTCCCGAGTCTTCACTCATGATGACTCAGGCAATGAAAAGAAAGAGAGCCACCACTATATTAACCAACACCAAGATAATTGTGTACTAGTTGTGTTAACATACATTTTTACAGTATAAAATTAAATATTGCAAAACTGATACTAAAATACTGCAAAATTATTGAAGCCTCAAGATTTAAAACACTGTTGCAACTCCCGCCAGAAGTCCTATGCTTGTGCGGAACGGAATGCAAAAACGATGCAGACTCTAATGTTGAATATGATGCTGAGAGTGATGATGATGTGTAATGATGTGTCAAACTGAGATAGCAAATACGTCTATACGTATGCTGTTGTCACGACCAACAATTTGAGTGTGCATTTTTTCATGAAAATACAAACATAATCTCACAAACTTCTCCTTTTCTTGGTTTTTGGTGTTCCTAATCACTAATTTGACACAAGCTTTGGATTCCTTGGGCCTGGAAAAACAGGATGAGCATTTAGAATGAAGTTTCTATGTCAATTACAAGCCGAGATAATCGGAAATTCTTATTTTATGGTGGCCATTTTGAAAATCCAAAATGGCGGCTATGCAAGCATCTGCGCAAATGGAAACATTGCTTTTCATATTCCTGATGCCATAAACTTCTCAAAAATGTACTGGTTTGCTAATCTCCATGAAATTTGAACAAAAATACATAGTGTAACTAACTACTCTGGTTGATATAGCTTCCAGGCACACTTCAACTTGTGCCTTTGCTTTCATTTCACCATACTCTTAACCTTCATCCATCCTTTCACTATATCCTTATTGGCTGGATTTATCCAAGAACCCAGGGCATTCACCGTCTCTTGGAAGCTTAACCTTTGCAAAAGCTCGCCTGGACTGGCCCAGAATATTAACCGCCAATAAACACACTACTGCCGTTATTTTATAAGTGGTCTAACTACTGCATTTTCAAGAAAATGTATGAATGCAGCTTTATTATGAAGCAATTATTTTTTTCATTTAGTGGTCAAATACATACTTGTATATAACCAATTATTGGCTTCTGTTGCAGACGGCTTATGGGAACAATTTTACTTTAATTTTCTGGACAATGCATAATATACTCCACATCCTTTTTTTCATGCAAAATGGTGTTTTTTCTCTATTATGCATCACATAGAGGGTAGAAATGCAGCAAGTGCATTCATTCAAGATTTTGCGAAAGTGGCTTTTTTGCTCCAGACACAAAAATTGTCTCAAAATCCCAGCATGTGTGATCACTCAGCAAAATTAATCGTTTGACCTTTCACCAAGGTACCATGTATATCACATGGTTATTGTTTTCGCAAATACAGCAGAATTTTACACGATCCAACACGACGCGCACCATTTATGTATGCCGATCCATCCCGAAATCCAACCCGGTCGAGGGAAGTACACATTGGACTTGTGTATCCTGATATAATAACCACCACATTATTGGATTAGCCTCTGCTGTTATTGAACTTCATAAACAGGCCGATATCTCCTGAATTGCAAAGCTAACGCACGTGCGTCTCTGTTAAGAAACACGGTTATGTTGAAATCATTTTTTTCTCTTATGATGTGACAAAAACAAATGCACGAAGCATTGCTTATATAAGTCTAACAACATAATTTGCATACTGTCTTGCACATTTACGATGATGATGAAGACCACTCCGTTTTTTGCATCTCCAGATGCATATGGCTGCCGAAGCAATTTCTAGGCTGTTGGGCACAATCCTGGACGGGTCGCCACTCCTACGCAGGATACTCAAATGGCTCATTCATCCCAGTAAGCTGGTACTCATTTTGCCAACCTCGAAATGACAGGCTGAGTCGACCCACCTGGTGTTAATTCAACGACATGACAGGGGCATGAACTCAGGAGCCTGAGATCTCAAGCCAGCCACCTTAACTGTAAAGCCAACACTCGGCTGTCTTTAACTTACAACTCAAACATTGACCACATGTTCTGCCTAAAAGTACAAATGCTTTGCTGGCAGAGATAGCAATCAGAGCAAATGTATGAATGAAAGTTTGAGATAGTTCAGACAAGAAGAAAAGGGGAAAAAGTGTTAATAAGAAAGACCAGCAAAATATAAATCCATTCTGCAGTGCTTGAATGTCCGAAGTATAAATCAATGGATTCACCATGAGTGGATGGAGGAATGAACTCTAATAGGATAACACCCCCACCCCTTCCCCTGAAGCAAATTAATTATCAATTGAGAAATTGATCTCCACATAGCAGTACCATTTGCAGACGTTTGTCGATTGTGGTCAGTGGCAACCTCAATGTCTCCTGGCGTCAAAACACTTTGGCCAGTGCTGTAGTGTTTCGCAGTCACATAATACGAGGAAGACTCATGGACATCTGCAAAATAATCTGAGGTTATTTGAGCAGAATATTATGCTGAAGTTATAATTTTACCACAAATCAGTCGGGGTGCCGTGGTGTATATCCCCTCCTGTTGTAGCGTATTGATGAAGCCTATGCCTGGGAGATCACGCACTGGTGAGGTGCTGATGGAAAGCTCGGTGTGCCGTCTCGATCACCAAAGATGCTCGCTTCAGCACCTTCTCAGCCTGTGCATTAGCATTAAACGCCATGACCGAAGTCGGGATGTGTGGGGCAGTCTGGGTAAGGGGAGGGGGAGCAGCGAGTGGAGAGATTGCTCTTATGATGACAAGAAAGAAAGAAAAAAAAAGATGGAAGAAACATCCATAGTCAAACCTAGCAGATAATGTGCGAGAGTGCCCTTATTTTCACAATGTGCTGCCCTGCATGGGATTTAAGTAGTAATTGCAGTGAAAGGGTAAAATACTTGGGCCGATGGAATAATTTTTTCGAGTAACACATGCTTCAACTATGTCAAAAACATTGGATGGTGAATTTGCGCTTCAGCGAAAAAGCTGACTTTTCGACATGGTCTTTACAGTTAATTCACTGTAGATCTTGTATAATGGAAGAGCTGAGAATGGAAGAATTGGAAAAGTGCTTTCAAGGCAATAAGTGTCCTTTGTTCTGAAATAATGAACGAGGTGTGTGTGTGTAGGTGTGTGTGTGTGTGTGTGTAGGTGTGTGTGTGTGTGTGTGTGTGTGTGTGTGTGTGTGTGGCATGTGTGTGTGTGTGTGTGTGTGTGTGTGTGTGTGTGTGTGTGTGCATGTGTGTGTGGCATGTGTGTGTGTGTGTGTGTATGTGGCGTGTGTGTCTGTGTGTGTGCATGTGCGTGCATGTGTTTGTGGCATGTGTGTGTGTGTGTGTGTGTGTGTGTATGTGAGCGTGCGTGTGTGTGTGTGTGCATGTGTGTGTGTGGCATGTGTGTGTGTGTGTGTGTGTGTGTGTGTGCACGTGTGTGTGTGTGTGCGTGTGTGTGTACGTGTGTGTGTGCGCCATGTGTGTGTATGTGCACGTGTGTGTGCGTGCATGTGTGTGTGGCATGTGTGTGCGTGTGTGTGTGTGTGTGCGTGTGTGTGTGTGTGTGCATGTGTGTGTGCGTGTGGCATGTGTGTGTGTGTGGCGTGTGTGTGTGTATGTGAGCGTGTGAGTGTGTGTGTGTGCATGTGTGGCATGTGTGTGTGTGTGTGGCATGTGTGTGTGTGTGTGTGTGTGTGTGTGTGTGTGTGCATGTGTGTGTGGCATGTGTGTGTGTGTATGTGGCGTGTGTGTCTGTGTGTGTGTGTGTGTGCATGTGCGTGCATGTGTTTGTGGCATGTGTGTGTGTGTGTGTGTGTGTGTGTGTGTGTGTGTGTGTGTGTGTATGTGAGCGTGCGTGTGTGTGTGTGTGCATGTGTGTGTGTGGCATGTGTGTGTGTGGCATGTGTGTGTGTGTGTGTGTGTGTGTGTGTGTGTGTGTGTGTATGTGTGTGTGTGCGTGCATGTGTGTGGCATGTGTGTGTGTGTATGTGCACGTGTGGCGTGTGTGTGTGTGTGTGTCTGTGTGTGTGTATGTGTGTGTGTATGTGTGTGTGTATGTGCACGTGTGTGTGGCATGTGTGCATGCATGTGTGTGTGTGTGGCGTGTGTGTGTGTATGTGAGCGTGTGAGTGTGTGTGTGTGCATGTGTGTGTGTGGCATGTGTGTGTGTGTGTGTGTGTGTGTGTGTGTGTGTGTGTATGTGTGTGTGTGCGTGCATGTGTGTGGCATGTGTGTGTGTGTGTATGTGCACGTGTGGCGTGTGTGTGTGTGTGTGTCTGTGTGTGTGTATGTGTGTGTGTATGTGCACGTGTGTGTGTGCGTGTGTGCGTGCGTGCATGTGTGTGTGTGTGTGTGTGGCATGTGTGTGTGCATGTGGGTGTGTATATGTGTGTGCACAAGTGTGTGTTTGACATGCGTGTGCGTGTGTGTATGTAGCATGTGCATATGTGTGTGCATGTGTATGTTACATGCATGCACTTGGCCACATACATGAGAATCTGCACATTACAGTTTGACACAGTTTCAGATCTGAATGTATTTTCCGAATTTTGTCGTTTTTCAAACTGTATGAAAAGCCCTTTCAGGTGTGTGTGATTGGGGATGTACCTGTCATATCTGTCATTTGAAATCTCGGTAATAATTAAAAGTTTCTGTCTGTAATTATTAAGGCAGCATTTTCCATATGCACCATGCACATTGCACATCACCATGAATTCTGAATTTTTCACCGGAATTAAAACATCAGAATGATTTCACAAGTTGACCGCCTTTACACTTTCAGACTTATAACAGATGGTGCATTGCATTCTGGCCTTAGTCGTGGCATTAAATGAACAGTTTCGTACAAAAAATATATATATATATATCAACACATTGTAAATGACAACATATTTTTTATTGAATACAAAATGCATATTATAGATTTATAGAGTATAAGGTATGGCCAGATGCCGCTGTTGTGAAAGGTGGGGGAGGGGGTTTATGGGGTGGGGGCACATCTTGCAGGATCCCTATCCTCACCTCTTTACTGCCCCAGCTCTGGTTATATTTTCGTCATGCTGAATGTCCACAACAGAATTCTTTCTGACCGACGGTATATAAAGAGGGGCAATATGTATATATATGTATATGTATATATATATATATATATATATATATATATATATATATATATATATACACACACACACTACATGACCAAAAGTATGCGGACATCCCTTCTAATTAGTGGATTCGGCTGTTTCAGCCAAACCCATTGCTGACAGGGATATATAATCAAGCACACAGCTATGCAATCTCCATAGACAAACATTGGCAGAAGAATGGGCCGAACTGAAGAGCTCAGTGACTTTCAATGTGGCACCGTCATAGGATGGCACATTGCCAACAAGTTACTTCGTCAAATTTCTGCCCTGCTAGAGCTACCCCGGTCAAAAGTAAGTGCTGTTATTGTGAAGTAGAAACGTCTAGGAGCAACAACAGCTTAGCCACAAAGTGGTAGGCCACACAAGCTCACAGAACAGGACCGCCGAGTGCTGAAGCACGTGGTGCATAAAAATTGTCTGTCCTTGGTTGCAACACTCACTACTGAGTTCCAAACTGCCTCTGGAAGCAACATCAGCAAAACAACTGTTCGTCGGGAGCTTCATGAAATGGGTTTCCATGGCAAAGCAGCCGCACATGCCTAAAATCACAATGCGCAATGCCAAGTGTCGGCTGGAGTGGTGTAAAGCTCGCCGCCATTGGACTCTGGAGCAGTGGAAACGTGTTCTCTGGAGTGATGAATCATGCTTCACCATCTGGCAGTCCGACGGACTAATCTGGGTTTGGCGGATGCCAGGAGAACGCCACCTACCTGAATGCATAGTGCCAACTGTAAAGTTTGGTGGAGGAGGAATAATTGTCCGGGGCTGTTTTTCATGGTTAGGGCTCGGCCACTTAGTTCCAGTGAAGGGAAATCTTTAATCAGCATACAATGACATTCCAGACGATTGTGTGCATCCAACTTTGTGGCAGCAATTTGGGGAAGGCCCTTTCCTGTTTCAGCATGACAGTGCCCCAGTGCACAAAGCGAGGTCCATACAGAAATGGTTTGTCAAGGTCGGTGTGGAAGAACTTCACTGGCCTGCACAGAGCCCTGACCTCAACCCAATCCAACACCTTTGGGATGAATTGGAACACTGACTGCGAGCCAGGCCTAATAGCCCAACATCAGTGCCCGACCTCACTAATCTTGTGGCTGAATGGAAGCAAATCCCTGCAGCAATGTTCCAACATCTAGTGGAAAGCCTTCCCAGAAGAGTGGAGGCTGTTTTAGCAGCAAGGGAGGGGGGGGGGGGACCAACTCCATATTAATGCCCATGATCTTGGAATGAGATGTCCGACGTTCGGGTGTCCAGATACTTTTGGTCATTTAGTGTATATATGTATATGTATCTATAATTATTTATATATATATATATATATATATATATATATATATATATATATATATATATATATATATACACAGACTTGGCATTTCATATGGAATATTTTTTTTGTGGGGGTGAACTTACTTTTCAAGATGACTTAGAACCAAAAGTTCATTGGAATTATGTTGAAATTATTCCAGATTTGGTTAATGTGACCTTTAAAAGAAACAACCACATTTGACATTTCAAAGCAAATAAATTGATCCTTGAAAGTGATGTAAATTGATATCGAACTCAATTCATGGACAGTACTGTGTTAAACTTCTGTACGTTTTCCAGAAGTATCTCTTTATTTTGCACATTAGCCAAAATTTTTTTTAACAAATAACAAAAGTTAAATTACGACTGGGATTACGGATAGTAAAATTACAGTTCATTACTTCGTGTAACCCCCACGAGCATTCAGGAGAGCACGTACACATTGAGGCATGCTGTTCACGAGATTTGCCAAGGTTTGGACAGGAATCGCTTGCCATGCAGTGACAATAGTCTGCTGCAATTCACGCACAGAGGTAGGCTGCTGGTCCAAGTTGTCGATTTGACGCGTTAATTCTGCCCACAAGTTCTCTTTCGGATTCATATCCGGGGACATGGCAGGCCACTCCATATGCTCTACACCACGGTCAGCAAGAAAGTGTTGGATCATGCGAGCATGATGAGGCCGTGCATTGTCATCTTGGAAGACAAAGTTTCCTTGAAAGGCTGCATGAGCAAATGGAAGCAATGATTCTTCCAGAATGACCCTGTACTTGAACTGGTTCAGGTTTCCATTCAGAACAACCAGGTCAGTTTTGCCCCCTCCATGAAAAGCAGCCCAAACGGTCACCCCACCACCTCCAGCTTGGACTCTTAGCACTATACAATCTTCGTTGTGGGCTTCATGCACTTGTCTGCGCACTCAGACGCGGCCATCTTGACGATAGACCAGAAATCTAGACTCGTCACTGAAGGTCACGTGATTCCAGTGTCCTGGCTGCCATTGACGGTGCTCTCTGGCCCACTGCAATCGGCGCTGGCTGTGTTGTCTGGTCAGGCGTGGCTTTCTCAGGGGACGGCTGGCACGATAGCCTGCTTGAACCAGTCGTTGGTTGACTAGCCTTCTGGATACAGGCACATTTGTCAGTTGCTGCCACTCAGCCCTAAGCCGATTAGCTGACTTGGTACGGCCATTGCAGACTAACCGGTGCAGCTGGCGATCATCTCTCCTTGTGGTTCTGCGTGGACGTCCTGGCCTCGGTATTGGAGTAGGGACACCCCTCTGAGCATTTGGTTTCAGGATCTTTTTGCACCTGACCTTGAGTGATACCATACTGCCGAGCAATAGCACGCTGTTTCATGCCAGAATTTCGTAAAGCCATCACTCCATGACAAACAGCATTGTCAAGTTGACGGACCATCTCCAGAGGAAGTGGCAATAACTTTTGTAGATGTGCAGCAGTTGTTTTCCACTAATACAGAACGCAACAACCCTTATATACCCGATTGTGAAGCCAATCGTCAAATGTACCTGTCCTTACATTTTGTCACGCTACCTGTGATATAATCCTGTTATTGACTTCTTGCTGCGAAAGACAATCAGTGACATGGTTCTTTCAACAAAGACATCACCGAAGGGTAAAAGAAACTCACCAGATTGATGTACTGAGTTCAGAAAGTAAATCCAAGTCAAGAAAAAAAAAATATTCCATATTAAATGCCAAGTCTGGATATATATATATATATATATATATATATATATATATATATATATATATATATATATATATATATATATACAGTGGAACCTTGACTTACGAGTTTAATTCGTTCTGTGACCGAGCTCGTAACTCAAATTGCTCGTTTCTCAAATCAAATTTCCCCATTAAAATGCATTGAAATGCTATTAATCTGTTCCAGCCCGCCAAAAACCACACCAATTTTTTTTAAAATATACAGTATATATAAAAATATCTCGCGCTTTATATTTCACCTGTATGCAGCATACAAGTTGGCAGGATGGCCTGGACTGGAGGTACGCACACTTGACTCTAAAGTCTAAACTGTCCAGCCTGGGTTTGAATCCCGACCCAGCTATAACCTGTCATGGGTGAATCACAGGCAGGGTGATTCATCAATGTGTGTACCGCTAAACTGGGCGCCCCGTTTGCGTCCCATTAGTTGTTGGATGTTAAGGATCTCACCGTGTTTTCCACAAAGAGAAGGCGAGCTATCGCCGGCACTCTGAACAAGTTGTGGCCTGGCATGCTCTTCTCCTCTGCCGTTATATACGTCCTCCTCGGCATCTTTTTCCAGAAGAGCCCTGTCTCGTCACAGTTGAATATTTGCTGGGGGATGTATCGTTCGGCTTCTATCAGTTCGGCAAAAGTTATAATAAAATCTTCAGCTGCCTTCACATCCGCCTCACCAAGTCGACAACACGCACACCTCGCTCATGTTGTTCGACGATTGCGTGTTTTATAGCCAAGCTCATCATCCTCTTCTTCTTCTCAGCACGGCACTTGGCACTCACTTTCTTAGGCCCCATGGTTAAAACTAAGAAATTTTCCAAAATAACCAAAATGCGAAAACAAAAATGCAGCGATATACGTCAGAGATACTGTACTTGCACGGCAAGATAACCACGTGACCGGAACCCACCTGGTGGCGTAAACTCAAAATAACCAAAATGCGAAAACAAAAATGCAGCGATATACGTCAGAGATACTGTACTTGCACGGCAAGATAACCACGTGACCAGAACCCACCTGGTGGCGTAAACTCAAAATAACCAACATGCGAAAACAAAAATGCAGCGATATACGTCAGAGATACTGTACTTGCACGGCAAGATAACCACGTGACCAGAACCCACCTGGTGGCGTAAACTCAAAATAACCAACATGCGAAAACAAAAATGCAGCGATATACGTCAGAGATACTGTACTTGCACGGCAAGATAACCACGTGACCAGAACCCACCTGGTGGCGTAAACTCAAAATAACCAACATGCGAAAACAAAAATGCAGCGATATACGTCAGAGATACTGTACTTGCACGGCAAGATAACCACGTGACCAGAACCCACCTGGTGGCGTAAACTCAAAATAACCAACATGCAAAAACAAAAATGCAGCGATATACGGCAGATACTGTACTTGCACAGCAAGATAACCACGTGACCGGGTGGCGAAAGCTCGTAACTCAGATCTCGGCTCGCATCTCAAAGCAATAAACCGCCCGAGCGACGGCTCGTATCTCGAAAAACTCGTAAGTTGGGGCACTCGTAAGTGAAGGTTCCACTGTATATATATATATATATATATATATATATATATATATATATATATATATATATATATATACATATATAGTTGCGGGCGCGGTTAGAGATGTTATTTACCGAGCGGTTGGTATTACCGTGACCGAACAGTTCCCCCGATTCTTCCCCAACTCACCCGATTCACCCAGACGTTGGCCAAATCGCGCTATGCCAAATCAATGATAGAAAGGACACGACGACTGGGAAAGAGGAAACGACGCAAGGGGTACAGTTCTCAAGACCTCCGGAGGAGGGTATAATTACAGTGGTGGAGAAAAGGGGTAGATTACAAGGCAGTGAGGTAAAGACACAGAAGAGATGGGCACTTAATTACCGTCTTATCTTAGCCCAGACAGACCACAGACAAACGGAACAAGGCAGACTTACACAGGGATTGATGGCAGGAAGGGACAGGTAGGTCGATAGCACAAGGTGCACCTTGGCTCGGGGACAGGATAAAGCACGGTCCAGAAGATGCGGGGAGGTCTCACAGCGCTCGGAGGGGACGTCTTTCTTGCTTCAAGCTCAGCGCGCATCTGACGTCACCTCCCCCTCACTGCGCATGCTCAGCCGGGAGTGACACGCCCTCGGCTGGTTGGTTCCGCCCCACTGGGGCCGGTCTGCCGCTTCCATTGGGTGCGGGGGTTACCGGGCTCCGCCCTTGACGAGGAGCTGACAGGGAGCCTCTATTTGGTAACCCCGTCGAGCACATGTTTGATGGCGGCTCATTGGGAAGGCCTGGTGCCCTCCCAACACCCCCTACCAACCAAGCCGGAGTGAGGCCGCGCACTTCCTGCGCTCATTGTTGTTGTTGTTGTTGTTGTTGTTGAACTGTGAGGAAGAGCTGCGGGGAGGTATTGGGAGGTCCTATACTTCCTAACGGTGCCATACAATCACATTCTGGTGCAACGAAGGGTCAGAATTAATGGAAACGAGTCCTTAACTGACATAGACTAAGAATAACTAGCAAGATGTCCTATAGTTGTCTTACATGAGATGCGGTGAACCTGGGCACGACATTTAATGGGGGAAATAGGGGGAGGTCGGGTCTACAGAGTGTTGTTTACAGAAAATGGGACTAGGGAATGGGGGATTGGGGATAGTTGGGAAGTATTGAGGAAATAGGGGAATATTTACAAGCGGATATGGATGGATGCAAATCCCATATCCGCAACACTGCACCCTTCTCTACCTCGGGGCGACCCAACCCGATAAATTTTTACCTACGTTAGTGTGGCACTCAGATGTAGTTCCCTCTACTATTAACTCAACCCTGAGTGCGACAGTTTTACAGATGTTCACAAATGAGTAAATATGTCCCCCTGCGACGTTGCACCCTTCTCCTAACAGAAACACACCCACAGGATAACCGAATCGCGGAAAGCATCCTCAAACTAAACATACAGCCGGTAGGGAGCATTATTTATACAACACTGATATTTACACTACGATCCAGGACCTGTTCTTTGAGGAACACATGCAGATGTTATGCATAGGGAGAGCACGCATGCCAGCATCGATACACCAACCCACGAGTGCCCTGTGGCCCTACGGCCTTTAATAATGTGCAGAGCACCCCGTCCAAGCACCAAAAGCACCACCCCATTACGCACAGTCAGCACCATCCGGTGCACCAATAAAGTGTTCATAAAAATGCACAATTAAGTGTCCATGGTCACCGGTGGTGTCGCAGCCGGCCGATGTTCTGCCGCTGGTCTTGCCTTCATGGAGTGCCCTTGGCCTTCTGGCTTCTTTAGAAATAAAGAAAGGCGCCAACCGCATCCATTTCTGAATTGTGGCCGTCAGGGGGGCCAACTAAAAGTGGTTCACCTGTATGGCATAGGTGCCACGTTGACCCAGAGGTCCATCCACGGGTGGTGCTTGACCGCAAAAGAACTGCGGTCCATTGTGGGCGGCCACAAAAATTGCGGTCCACATGGTGTATCGATCCAGGCAGCAAGCAGCGGAAGTACAGGCCCACAACTGCGGAGCCAGCACCTCTCTCTCCTCTCTCTCTGCCCCAAAGCCAGATCCTCGGAGGTGGGAGACAAAAGAAGACAAGTGAGTAAGGTGGTAAGGGCGCAAAAGTGCACGCAATACAAGGTAATGCACACTGGGGGCACATGGGAACCAGGTGAGACAGGTACGTTCCTACCGTACGCCCCCCCCCCCCCCAACCAGGTAACCTACATTGCCCCTCCCTTACCCCTTACTGTATCCACAAAACACAACACTACCCATAAACATCTACTTTACACATCAACAACGTCCCTACTGTCTTCCCCGTTCCTCCCATAAACCAAATTTGTCTTCTCTCCCTCCTAACCAATCAAATTTGCCATTTCCAACTCTCATCAAAATCTGCCATCTCCAACTCAACATCAAAATCTGCCATCACCAATTCATCATCAGTCCCTCCTAAGGAGGGAGAGATGGAATCACCCCAATGTCTCATCCACGTCGTGATGCATCTCACAAATCCAAACAGCAATTCTCCTTTCCTGCAACACAAAACAAAGAAAACACAGGTGTGGAGTCATCAGCATCACCTCAGGTAAGTGGCTGCGTATGGTGCGACAGGTTCATCAATCCTAACTATTTCCTAAATGACTTTAACAACTTTACATTACCCGGGGTCTTTCCCTGCCAATCCATTGGCCAACTTACACTATGGGTTCTAAAAACCAATTCCCATTGACCAAACTGTGGTGCTTCTCAATTTGAGGTCTCACTCCCCAGATTTTAATCTCCCGGTGCCCTTGCACAATTTCTGGGCTGGGACGTGTAGCTCTCCCAGCAGGTCTACCCACCTGCACACCTCCACCACTGCAGTTGCCACCCGAGCTTACGTAGCTCCTCACCCTAACCTAACTAACTGGGGAAGGCCCCTCCTGGCTCTGTCACCCCTCGGTGCCCTCTGGCACTGGGCTACCCGGGTCCGTCCTCCGGCTCCTCGGGCCCCATCCACAACAACTAGTACCGGCTCCCAGAGCCCACCTGCGGCCTCACCTGGCCGACATCCTCACAGTGGTGGAGTGCCCAAACCAACTACACACACTAACAGGCTACACGCCCAGCCATTTCCACAACACTAATGCACCCATCCAATCATCATTCTTCCACCCGCACCACAGATGCCAATATCCAACCACAATTTACCTATACCCTCTACCTAACACTTACACTACCCACCCCGGGTATCTGTGATGGGGGTCCACTCTTCCCCCATCCACACCTTCGCACCACGCACACCACTCCGTACCACTTACTCCAACTCTCTCCACACCACTCATTCTCTGCTCCATATAATCCACACACCTGTACTTGCACACCTGTGCTCTCATACTTGGTGCCGCCTGCACCCTTCTCTCCCCCAAGTGCATTCGCTCTGATCCACAACACTCACTACTCACCATGACACTCATCCGCAATGCTCTCTCATTCATCACTTGTACACTCACACACACCTCGGAGCATTGCCTCACCGATGCCTCATTTGAAGCTGCTCACCAGCACTTCCATTCACACTGCATCATCTGCTCTGTCTACTCCCTTCTAAAACTCGCGCTCCTCCGTCTTCCCTTACACTCAGCGCTCCCACGTCATTATCAAACACTAAGCTACTACGTCCCCACTACAGGTACCAAGTCTCTTACTTAAATCTTGTCACCTATAGTCACCTCTAGTCCCTATCATATATAACCAAGCCCTCCCTGGCTCGGTTGTCATAGCCACCCCATAAACTATAGCGCATTTGCCCCCATCATGGGAAGGGTGGCAGGGATGCCACCCTTACCCACCGTCATACGGCGCGAGTGGGACCTTGTGGGACCACCTCGTATGTGAGTCGTTGCCCGCCTGCCGGACCCCGTGCGTCGCCTCTTGCGGGGTCAGCACGGGGCCGAACCGGCCGGGCCCCCACAGTACATTACCCCCAAGGGGCTCCCGTGCCTCCCCTGTCCCTCTAAAAACTACCCCTGTTGGTGTCGATGCATGGGTCACGCTTCCGCAACCCGCTACCCATTCCATACCACCACAACCTTGCTCACTCACACCTCGCACCTCTCCCATCACCGGACCCTCTCGCTCGCACCCTCGTTCCATACACTCCGGACCAGCCATACACCTCACTCTTGGCCTCTCACGAACATCCGGGTCCATCTCGACCCCCAAGCTTATTAAATCACCTGGCGCATCACACGCACGACCATATTGGTCACCACTTACACCGGGTCCTCTTTCTCTTCACTTCTCCTCCATCACCTGCGAATCCCTCATCCGGTTAATGAGCACATCATCACGATCCGAACACAGACTTTGGACCAATTCTTTTACTTCCTCTTTTATCTCTTTCTTATCCTCTCTCCGTCGCTTCTTAATTTCGCTCACCCCTTCTTCCACTTCTTCTAATTTCTGCTTCACCTCCTTCATCTCCTCGTGCGCTCCCTTAAGTTCTTCCTCTAACTCCACCTTATTTTTTTCTATGTGCTCCCGCACCTCCCGCTCTTTAACCTCCATCACCTCTACCACCTTGTTCATTTTCCTCGTCAGGTCCTCATGTACCGTCTGACACTCTTTTTTAATTACCCCTACGTCCTTTTTCATCTCCTTCTGTGTTGATTTTAAACCCTCTATTACCGCTGTGTTCTTCTTTACCTGGTCCCCCAACTCCTTTTGTCCCACTGTCAGCTGTTCTACTCCCAGCGTCAACTCCTCTATACCACCTTGCAATTTTACAGTCCCCTTTCTCACCTCCTTCTCCATGCGCTCCTTACAGTGCACCTCCTCGCGCACTCCTCCGACCTCCTCACTCACACCTCTTCTGATCTCCTCTCCCATCACTTGCATCTCCTGCCCAGATGCCACCCTCATCTGCTCCATTTCCTCCCTGTGAGCATCCAAACTTAGTTTCTACCCCCATTCTGACCCCCTCTATCTGCTGCCCCATTTGTTTAACTTCCCTTTCCGCTTGGTCCCTCATGTCCCTCAATTTGCCTTCCATACTGTTTTCTAACCCCTCTAACCCCTTTTTCATCCCTTCCATTTGATTCTCTTGAGCGGCCATTCTGTTTTCTACCCCCTTTAACCCATGTTTCACCCCTTCTATCCCCTTGTCTAACCCCTCTAATTTAGCTTCTAGCCGTTCCCCCATTTCTCCCATTTTGCCCCCCATTTCGCTCCCCAATCGCTCACTATCAGCCCTCGCTCCGTCCCTCATTACTCCCATCATTCTGCTTTCCATTTCTTCGCCATTCTTGTCCATAAGGGCCTTCATTTGTATAAAAAAAAGGTTCAAATCCACCAGCGGCGCTGCTACGGTCGCGGGCGCGGTTGCCGTAGCCATCTGCGAGGCACCATTTTGCGCGCCCTTAACCTCGTGCGCGAGGACGCCATTTTGCGAACCTGCCGCCCTCACTGCTTCGCTCTCCTCATGTCCCTCAATTTGGTCCTGGATCGACCCTGCCTCACTCTCCTCTACCGGAACCCAGCCGTCTTGATCTCCCATAGCGCGACTTTCAAAATTCGGTTTTTTTTTGTAAAACAAAATCAAATTTCGGTGACTTGTAATTTTGAGCGCGTTAAGCGCGCTTCGGGTCCGTATCCCACTCCTGACACCAATTGTTGCGGACGCGGTTAAAGATGTTATTTACCGAGCGGTTGGTATTACCGCGACCGAACAGTTCCCCCGATTCTTCCCCAACTCACCCGATTCACCCAGACGTTGGCCAAATCGCGCTATGCCAAATCAATGATAGAAAGGACACGACGACTGGGAAAGAGGAAACGACACAAGGGGTACAGTTCTCAAGACCTCCGGAGGAGGGTATAATTACAGTGGTGGAGAAAAGGGGTAGATTACAAGGCAGTGAGGTAAAGACACACAAGAGATGGGCACTTAATTACCGTCTTATCTTAGCCCAGACAGACCACAGACAAACGGAACAAGGCAGACTTACACAGGGATTGATGGCAGGAAGGGACAGGTAGGTCGATAGCACAAGGTGCACCTTGGCTCGGGGACAGGATAAAGCACGGTCCAGAAGATGCGGGGAGGTCTCACAGCGCTCGGAGGGGACGTCTTTCTTGCTTCAAGCTCAGCGCGCATCTGACGTCACCTCCCCCTCACTGCGCATGCTCAGCCGGGAGTGTCACGCCCTCGGCTGGTTGGTTCCGCCCCACTGGGGCCGGTCCGCCGCTTCCATTGGGTGCGGGGGTTACCGGGCTCCGCCCTTGACGAGGAGCTGACAGGGAGCCCCTATTTGGTAACCCCGTCGAGCACATGTTTGATGGCGGCTCGTTGGGAAGGCCTGGTGCCCTCCCAACACCCCCTACCAACCAAGCCGGAGTGAGAATGCGCACTTCCTGCGCTCGTTGTTGTTGTTGTTGTTGTTGTTGAACTGTGAGGAAGAGCTGCGGGGAGGTATTGGGAGGTCCTATACTTCCTAACGGTGCCATACAATCACATTCTGGTGCAACGAAGGGTCAGAATTAATGGAAACGAGTCCTTAACTGACATAGACTAAGAATAACTAGCAAGATGTCCTATAGTTGTCTTACATGAGATGCGGTGAACCTGGGCACGACATTTAATGGGGGAAATAGGGGGAGGTCGGGTCTACAGAGTGTTGTTTACAGAAAATGGGACTAGGGAATGGGGGATTGGGGATAGTTGGGAAGTATTGAGGAAATAGGGGAATATTTACAAGCGGATATGGATGGATGCAAATCCCATATCCGCAACAATATATACAGTGAAACCTTGACTTACGAGTGCACCAACTTACGAGTTTTCCGAGATACGAGCCGTCGCTCGGGCGGTTTTTTGCTTTGAGATGCGAGCCGAGATCTGAGTTACGAGCTTACGCCACCCGCCACTAGGTGGCCCAACGAGCGTTCCGGTCACTTGGTTATCTTGCCGTGGAAGCATCTCTGCCGTATATCGCTGCTGCTTTGTTTTCGCATTTTGGTTATTTTGGAAAATTTCTTAGTTTTAACCATGGGTCCTAAGAAATTGAGTGCCAAGGGCAGTACTGAGAAGAAGAAGAGGATGATGTGCTTGGATATAAAACACGCAATCGTCGAAAAACATGAGTGAGGTGTGCGTGTTGTCGACTTGGCGAGGCAGTACGATCGTAGCAGTACGATCGAAACATTTTGAAAGGGAGGAAGAAACAAACCTCGTTGGACAGGTTTTTATTGAAACGCCCTGCAAGTGAAAGCGAGGAAAGTGTGGCGAAAAAGGCAAAAGTCATCTACTCCACCTCCGCCAGCATCTTCGTCTGATCTTCAAGGTGAATACACTTAATAAAACTAGTTTATTTCTTTACATTGTGGCGGACACTGAGGCTCACTGGCGTGGTGACATCATTCCGCGCACCAAGTGGGCGGGGGCCACGCCGAGGGGTAGGCGTGGCCACAGGATATACACCGGGCGCGCAGCCCGGAGCGCGCCAGTGTTACAGTGAGCTCTTGAATAAAGACTCTTACAAATTACCGCGTTGTCCGCTTCCTCCTTGCTTACAAACAGCGCGCGTAACGCCGCTTATTATGTACAGTATATACGAGGTCGTGCTTGGTTATACATTATTTGTTATTTATAAAGTACATTTTTCTTATTTAAAAACACGTAACAAAAAAAATTGGTGTGGTTTTTTGGGGGCTGGAACGGATTAATAGCATTTCAATGCATTTTAATGGGGAAATTTAATTTGAGAAGCGAGCAAATTGAGTTACGAGCTCGGTCACAGAACGAATTAAACTCGTAAGTCAAGGTTTCACTGTATATATATATATATATATATATATATATATATATATATATATATATATATATATATATATATATATATATATATATCTTTATATATATCTTTATATATATCTTTATATATATCTTTATATATATCTTTATATATATATATATATATATATATATATATATATATATATATATATATATATATATATATATATATTGCTGCGGATCTCAGCGCCGGCCTTTCCCCTTACCAAGGGGGGATTAGTCCCCTTGTGTTTTACTAGCCGACAGGACCCGGGACCTATGGCGTCCTTCCCGGACAGCGTTAAATAGGGTATTAGGACTATGTACCTAAGTACTAACGCTAACCGGAAATGAGGAAATAAGCCCCGCCCGAATCACAGGTGTTGGTGGAAACGCCGAGCGGTAGCGAACCCGTGATCTGAGCCGTTATCAAGGACTAAACCCGATCCAAGCGGTCCGTAATCGTGCCATGCTTACCCAATGGAGGAAATCACAGAAACCATCGAATTAGAAGAAAGAAATAAGATTTATTTACACTTTGTACAATAAAGAAGAAGAAGAATACACAGTGCAGCCTTAAACAGTCTTAACTTATCCCTGGACAAACGGGCCCAGGTGATGGTGATGGTCAAGGGATGGCATCCAGGCAGCTCGCTCTCTAGTCCCCAACTCGCACCGCGAAGTCGATGAACCCAGCGGCCAGGAGCTCTTCACGTGTCGTTTGGCGCGCACAGGATTATTATAGGGCGGACAGTAGGCTGGCTTTGGCGGTTACACTTGCAGCTCAGCCACGTATGTAATAAGCAAATAGTTCGTAATAGTTCAATAAACGTGAGCAATGCGCTACTCAATCAAGGCTCGAAACTGTCGTGTGCACGCCAGCCCTCTTAATGCAGTTCTCACACGAGTGCTCCGGATCAGTTCTCTCAATACCAGTTCTTCGTAAGCGCCTCTCTCTTCTCATCTCTCAACTCCAGCCAGTCCTCATAACCCAACTGAGGTGGGGGCCTCATGCCAAGGGTTTTATTGCCACGCCCTTGGAACCCTCTCGAACTCACCAGACGTTGCTTGCCACGCCCTATCAAGCCATGCCCACCGAGCTCTGGTTGGCTGTTGCTTATACCATCACCGCCTTCTGACATGCTGCTTGACGCGGCCACACCTCAACCTCACACTCCTCCCTCTATCCAGGCCTACCTCGTGTCATTGGACTAGTTTGAGCGAGCAAAGGGCAGCTAATGCTGCTGGCAGCCAAAGCGCCACACACGGAGGGATCAGCCAAAATGGGGCGCGGGATCAAGTTTGCCCATGATGGAAACTGGAGGGTGGCCGCAAAATGAAAAGGACCTAAGCTTAATTCTTTACACAACACAGATGTCACGAGGGAAATGGCCTACTCTTCCACATACTATGACATAACTAATTCTACTGGGCCTATGTGTTGCTTGTGGACTAACTATGGGGGGCAAATCTTTAACCTTTAATGATGTTATATGTACAATTCTCAAAACCTCAACACTGCCCCCTTCCTTCGCCAGGCTCGTGCCCGAGCCAGACCCACACAAGTGAGCACGACCGGTTTTGAGCAAGGGTCAGGACTACTTGTTAAATTACGTGTGACACTTAGGTGTGGTTCCCCTCTACATTTAACCTAACACCCTGTGTGCGACAGTTTTACAACACTAAATATGTCCCACCTACTGCGTTGTGTACTAACTAACAGATTCACACCCACAACTAACCGAATTGCGGAAAGAATTCTCAAACTACACAAAAAGCCGGTGGGGAGCATGTTATTTGTAAGACTACTCTAATTATTTAAAGTTCTGCAACCCAGGACCTCTTCTTTTGTTGGGAAAGAGTTTTTGGAGGAGAGAGAAACAGAATGCACTGCACCAATACACCATACACCAATATGCACAAAATGCACAATCATGAACAATCATCACAAATGCACATTTCAAATAAATGTTTGCTGCTTGGATGCCGCTGGGCTGCTGCGTCTTTCGTCTTCCTGCTTCGTCTTCGGTGTGCCATAATTAAACTTGAGATTTTCCTTCCTGACACACCGGAATAAATAAAAAATGCACAAACCGTGTCCGTTTTGTAATTTGCAGGGCCATCTTATGGTCCATCTGTGTGACTTTTACGCCATTTAGAACCAATGGACTGCAGGGCATGGTAATGTTTGCAGCAATTGTCTGCTCCAGCAAAGGTGCCAGGCCGCAGAACGTGTGGTCCATTAGGTGTACTGGTGCAGCCAGAGGTAGCAGAGTGCAGCTGCACAGGTGGAGCAAAGTGCAACCGCACAGCTCATGGTTCCTGCACACTCCCCTCAACAAAAATAATGGGTCCATGGGTGGGGAGGAAAGGCAAAGCAGAGAGTCAGCGGAGGAAAGGGCGCAAAGGTACATACAATTTAAGGCAATGCAACATGAGGAGCACGGGAAGCGAGTGGAGAAAGCTCCTCCATAACCGTTCATAATCCCCCCCATGTCAGCCTACACTAGCCTTGCCCTTCCCTGTATTTACGCTTTACAATTTCGTCACTACGTTTTGTCTTTTCTTTCCCCTCTAATTCCAAATTCGTCATCCAATCCCTCCCAAGAAGGAAGAGATGGAATATCACAATGTCACACTCACGTCATGATGCGTGTTTACCTTCCAAATCAGTTTCAAAGCCTGGTGTGGAGTTCCGTCTCCCTTGGTGAGTGGATGTGGATGGTGCGAAGAGATTTCCTCATCCTAACTACACTCTAATAACATTAATTCAGTTACACTACCCGGGGTCTCGCCCTGTCAATCGGCATCTTTAAACTATGTGGTTCTAAAAACCAATTCCCATTGACCCACCCTGTGGTGCTCTACCAATTTTGGGTTCTCACTCCCACATTTTTTCAATTTGTGCCTTTGCACAATTTCGGGGCTGGGTCGTGTGGCTCCACTAGCAGGTCCACCTACGTGCGCACCTCAGCCACTGAAGTCACCACCCCAGCTTACCATGCTCCTTACAACTACCCTACACTGGGGAAGGCCCTCCTAGCTCTCTCACCCCTCTGATGTCCTCTCTGGCATTGGGCTACCCGGGTCCTCTCCTAGGATCCTCGGGCCCCACTGAACACTACTCTGAACACTAACTGGCTCCCAGAGCCTACCTGCAGCCTCACCTGTTCGAGAGACTACCAGTGGCGGGGTGCCCCAATAACTATACTTACCAATTAAGCCCACGCGCCCAGCCATCTCCACAGACTTATGCACCCCTCCAAGCACTTCTTTACTACTACCTGCACCACAGATGTCAATATCCAAAGAATTTACCTGAAACCTCTACCTAACTTTAAACTACCCTCCCCGGGTATTCGTGAAGGGGTCCATCCTCCCCCCATTCACTCCTTCGCACCATGCACTCCACACCATTCATTCCACACCACTCACTCCAATCCATTTATTCCACACACCTGTTCTCCACTTGCACACCATGCAAGCCCATTCACTCAACACCATTCCACTTGTCCTCAATACACCCCTTATACACTTTGTCTGGTCATACCCGACCAATGCCTCATTTGCTCACGCTCACCACAAAGATTCCCATTCAATCCTCATTTGCTCAAGCTCATCACAAAGATTCTCATTCTCAAGCTCATACACACAGCATCATCTAACTAACTACTTCCCTCAAATACTCGTGCTTTCCCCATCTTCCCTTACACTAAGCACACCCTCATCATTATCATCCATCTAATCTGACTACGGCCCCTCTACTGGTACCAATGTCACTACTTAAATCTTGTCCCTACTGTCATTTCTAAATCCCTAACAATATCCTAGCCCGCCCTCGGCTAGTTTACACTGCCATCGCCATAAACTAAAGCTCATGTGCCCCCAAAATGATGAAGAATGGTAAAGCTACCATTCGCCAACATCACTGCTATTCGTCCACTATACTCGAGCCTCTCCAGCTCTCGGGCTGAACTTGCTGGGGCAGCCTGGCCTGAACAAGTTGGCAGTTGTTTGGAATCTTCTCCACTTGTAGATGATCTTCCGGACAGTCGAATGATTGATTTCAAATTGTTTGGAGATCTCTTTAAATCCCTTTCCAGAATCGTCGGCATCTATAACCTTCTTTCTGAAGGCCTCAGAGAGCTCTTTTGATCTAGGCATGGTGACGCCGCACACTTCAACAACAAAGAGCAAACCAAACTAAATGTCTGAGGTTTAAATAAGACGGGTTCCTCCAAGATCCTCTCTAACGATGTTCTAATCATTTGCACCTGAGCTGGTGACCTGATTCTAATTTTAGGGATTTGAAGAAGTCATAAATGTAGGGGTGTACTTACTTTTTCCACATGCGAAATTTGCATTTGTTTATTTAAATTATGCAATGGACTACAAAATGTAAATCTTTCATGATATTTGTTATATTATATCACCTATATCTATCAATATTGTTGAAATGAAGATCAAATAGCTGTATGTAGAAATATGTTGAAAAAGTCAAAACTTTACATGGGGAGTACTTACTTTTTCACGTGACTGTATATATATATTGATAGATTAAGGTGATAACGGAACACACATATATCAATATATATATTGATATACGTGACTGTATATATATAGGAAGAAACCTGGCTCCATCTTACCTGATAAGACCACCTTTCCCTACCTTCCTTTAAATTACTCTTTTCACATAGCGAACTTGGGTTTACTAATACAAAGCCAAAGAAACTCAGTTGCAGACCACAGTACAACTTTACTCCATTGTCATGAGACTTGCAGCTCTTGGGAAATCGTTTCTGCAGTATTTTGGAGTTCTTCCTCGCTCAAAAGCTGGACATATAGTAACAACAATAACAGACATAGCATGCTGCCTCTGACACCCTTCGGCCATGCATGGTTGCTCTATCCCCTCCCAGACATAGCATTTATCAGCCGCCCGCTGTCCACCTCGAAATGGCAGATGTTTGACCGCAGCTCCTACCATTAGCTGCACAGCACTGCCTTATACCAAACTCTGGCCTCTGATCCTGTTTCTGTGAGGCTGCAGGCATTTTCTTCATGGCTGGAAGGGGATGGTAAGGAAAGCAGGGATGGTGTTGAGGGCTTGGAGGTTGCAATGTGTTGGTATTTTCACAGATCGTTCTGCAACCCAGTAATGAGCAGTGCACTGCATGCTCAGATCCAGCTGCGATAGTATATGGCACCATCATTGCTGAGCCCAATAGACATTGGCTCGACATGGCAACAAACATTCACAATGGCAGCTATCGTTAGTTATTTTAAGGATAATAAGTAGGTTGAGGAAGGGTTTGGAGAGGTAAAAGAGGAAAGGATTGCTCAAATCTTTAGCATAATGGTGTCGAACATACAATTATGTCGCGAAGGCTTTTGTGGGGTAGATTTAGGGTGACCGTTCAGGTTAGGAATAGGGTTAGTTTGCCAATCTCGTGCTCTACCCTGATAGAAGGTTGGAAAAATACCAACTTATAAAAAGTTTTCTTTGTTTGTATTTTTAAAACTACTTTACATATATATATATATATATATATATTACGGTGGAGCTTTAAAAAAATTTAAAAACTAAATTTTTTTTTTTGAAAGTCTTACCCCCTTAATCTGTTCCATATAATATAGCAACACTGTATAAAAGGTTGGAGCACTAAATTATTATGTTTAGGGGTAGCTCAAGGGCCGCAAAGATTATGAAAATTATAAAAATTCAACGAATTACGAGTATATCAGACTATATCTTAATTTATTTTAAACAACACACTTGAACACAGTATTTATTTTTGAACACGTTAATAGTGAATTATTTGTTCAGTTTCTGACAGAGTTCATAGTATCAGTCTGACAATGTCCAGCAAACCCCAAATTTATTATTTTCATGGCATCCCGGACAGTGTATGTTTTCTGCTATCAGGGTACATTCTGCGATGGTCCTCGACAACTTGCAGCAGGATTTGCAGCTGAGTTTCATCGCGGGTTATCAACCCACTGTACTCCTGAATGAGTGCCACTCCACATTCAGCGTAGTCATTGACAACTTTTAGAGAGTTGACTGTTTCTGCAGCCTGCTTGTAGTCGTCTCTGTCATCCCACAAGTCCGGATCAACCGTGAGAAATCCATCTGGAAGTTCCATCATTCGCAGAAGTTTCATTGACCTTGCTGTGACGAAATCTTCCAAGTTCTTGTCCTTGAATGAATCAAGAGCAACAGTGATTCGCTTGGAATGATCCTGATCTTGGTCTTCTTCATTCGTCATGGCACTCACCATCAGTCTCTTGGTTGCCGAACTGACCCGACTGTCGAAGAAAACCAAGCTAACAAGTTCCTGTGACAAGTACCACACGTGATTGGAAAACTTGCGTGATGTTGACTTTGAGATGGCTGGATGGATTGATGAGTATTCAAGCAGTGACTTCAGCAGCAACAGGTCACTGTAAGGAGCACCTGATGCTTGAGGTGCAGAGATCCAGGCTGTCAGGTAGACACGTACTGTGAATACACACACATCACGTAATCCTCTCTTTTCTGCAGGAGTCAGTTTGAATTGAGCCTTGAACATCCAGATCTTGAGACAGTATATTACTTTGGACATCCAGCGGGCGTGGTGCATTGCTCCGGGTGACATGAATCGCACTCCTCTGGCAGGAGCAGCACCGAGAAAGACAATCACAAGTTCCAAGAATTCTTTATAATCATCTCTCGGCTGACTCTGTTCAAGATGCTTGTTGGCATAATCGATAGTGCCTTGCTTTCTGTCTTCCACTAGACTTGCCACATCATCAGCTGCAATCCCTGGTTCATACTTGGCAGTGTCTATGAATCCCCAGTATTCCTGGAAGCGTTGAAGAGTGGAACCTCGGGAGAAGATTTGGCTCCCAATCCCATACACACTTGGAACACTGCACCAATTATCAATTCCATAATGTGATGCCTGCAAGCTAGTGACAAGAGCTCCTTCTCAAGCTTCTGCTCTAGGAGGACACAAGCACCAGCGATCCGACCAGTGTTTGAGCTGGTCGTGTCAAAACACACAGCTCGGATGCTGTCGGCTACGCCCCAGTCTTCAATGGCTCCAAAGACAGCAGCAGCCTGAGCCTCGCCTGTTCCAGATGGAAGCTTGGCAACTGTGAGTAGCTGAGAAACTCCTTTCCCTGAAACCAATACTGGCAGGCGATCAACCTTCTCTTTTCCAATTAGATCAAGGATCCGTTTGCCGTCCCAGTGAACAACAAGGGGAACGTTACCCTGAAACTCCGCCTTTATATTTGCAGATCTCTGGACTCGGTGTTGTACTCTGTCGGCGAATTGAGTCTCTGTTTAGAGCAAGTTCATCAATGTTCTGTCCCAAGCTTTTGGCAGTTTCTGCTATAACAAAAACGGCTTTGCGGTCTGACACTTTTGTGCGATCTAGAGCGGCTGCAAGTTCTTCAGTAACGACAGTTTTTCGCCCCCTCTTTCTTTTTCGTGTCTGAAATGTGATGCCTCCAGCAGCTCCCTCACTTGCATTGTCCCCAGTTTCCATCTTTTCACTATCTTCTGCTGAGCTGTTTTCAGATTCAGAACCAGATGAAATCAGTTCAGCTGTAGAAGCTGCTAACTGTTTCATTTGCTCCATTCGCTGTCGCCTGGCAAGCATTTCCTCCTCTCTTTTGGACGCCGTTTTCTCCTTCACAGCAAGCTTTACATCTACTCCAGCCAGCGACCCCCTTCTTCCCTTTTCTCGCTGGGCTAACAAGAAATCCTTGTCTTCTTGTAATACTGACGTATTGGTCAGAGCATCAGCGTGAGCGACATCAAAAAGGTCTTCAAGCCTGGAAACAAAAGCCGACTCTCTCGCGAGTTGAGTTGGTGACGTTCGCGCTTTGTTCTTTTTCAGAAGACGCCATTCTTCAAATGTCTGCTCAAGCTTGGTTTGGCAGTTTTGATGAGCTCTCATCGGGATTCTAGCTTTCTTCCAAAAGTTAACTATTTCCGTGATGGTAACATCCGACGATTGTCTTACGGTCTCCTTCAGATCGAGATGGTGATGTAGGAAGAATCCAAGAGCCATACGCAACGATGGCAACTTGCTGCCACTTAATTCAGTCACAGAGTCGCCAAGGAGATACAACTTGGTTTGAGATCTTGTTGCTTTTTCCACAGATGACATTTTCAATCAGATATGAATCTGAAAGAAATAGAACATAGCATTAAGAAATTAAGAATCAAGAAAATTCAAACAGTTCTATTAATAACTGAGCAGTGAGCACAATGCCTCAAGCAATTACACAAACATACTGCTGCAACAGTGTTGCAGCTGTTGCTTAGTCAGCAGTCAGTCCATTGAGTCCAAACAGTAAACAAGTCTGAACATGTCTGGAATATAAATTCATGGAAAATTTGCATTATCAATTTATCAGGAAAACAATGGGAATCGGATGATTGGTTGGATAATAGATATGAACCAGTTGAACCACAATGATTATGCTTCTATAATCTGTGATAATATTATACCATGTTTATACACCCATTGTGTGTCTGTGATTCTCTGCAAAGCCTGTGATAACTTAGTTTTTATTTTCAAAAAGTGTTCTGTGATACACCTATGTACAGTGTTTACTTTTAGATACGATGGTGATAAGCATTCCCAGGTCAGCGCTACATCTCACTTTAGCATTTATTGTCTAGCAGACTCTAGCTCAACGCACATTTTACTCTTTTATTATAACAGATATTGTGTATGTACAATGTACATATTACTACTGTAATTATTTATTTAATGGAGCACAGAGTTTTATAACTTAAAGGTTTTATCTGTGTTCCCAGTAATTAATTTTACCACAATGATTGCATGTTGTGTGTATGATGATAGGAGAGAGTGTCAATTTACTTAGTAGTTAAAATTGGGTTCTTAATTTATCAACAGAATTAATCTATTATCAGTAGTATGCGAAATAAAAGGGCGGCCGCAGCTTTGGGGTATCAGAAACTTTACCATCATTGAGCTACCCCTTAATATATTGTTCAATTGTGCTCATATTTTGCCTGAATTGTTATTTCATATATAGGAACAAATGCAGAGGGTAAGAAGATCATATTTCAAAAGTTCAAAAATAAGCTCCACCCTGATATATATATATATGCATAAGTACAAATTTGTAGAAATAATGGAGTCGTTTTGACTTCTCCATGCGCATCCACTTGCCTATACTGTTTGTAACAGTAAGGGCCTCGTTGTGAACTCGCTCTTCCACAAGCCTCGACTTCATCGACAAAAAACATTGTCTAATTTTTGTCAGCCATTATTGTGGGAGATCTCCCGATCTCCCTGAAATCCTCAAACCATCCCGATCTGATGGATGAAAAACTGTCCATTTTTTAACAGCTATGCAATATTTTAGTCTTCTGATTTCGCAGATTGACATCGACAAAATTTAGAAGAGATCGTCTTGGCAAACTTAAATGTACATGGTGAATAGTCTTTTGACCTATATGGTTTTGTGTTTCCAGGAAAGTTGCATTTTTAATGAGCTTTCTCATTCTAGGAGAATAAAACTGAGAGACACGTGACATTCTTTAGACTCGTTTGGCAAAATGAAGACATTCAGGCAGTATAGTTCCAGGTCCATAGCAGCCAAAATATATCGAAGTACGAATATCTATTCAATGAGCACTGGTTGTTGTTGTTGCTGTTGTTGTTGTTTATAGCCCTGGACAGTTTTTCAAACAAGGCCACAGCACGGAGACAGCCGATCGATCTCGCCGGAGCAACCCAAAGATCCCCCACATCCAGGATAGTGTACCCCCACCTTCATAAAGTCAGGGCCATGACAGAGTGAGAGAGAGCGAGAGAGTGAGAGAGCGAGAGAGCGAGAGAGCGAGAGAGCGAGAGAGCGAGCGAGCGAGAGAGAGAGAGAGAGTTAGAGAGAGTTAGAGAGAGAGAGCGAGAGAGAGTTAGAGAGAGTTAGAGAGAGTTAGAGAGAGAGAGTTAGAGAGAGAGAGTTAGAGAGAGAGAGTTAGAGAGAGAGTTAGAGAGAGAGAGTGAGAGAGAGAGAGAGAGAGAGAGAGAGAGAGAGAGAGAGAGACTTTTGTGTCCTTTTATTATAAAAAAAAATGTAAAGCCATTTCACAAAGCAGTTGTAAAAAACAAAGCAACCAGCTTAAAGAAATTGCATAAGGATAATGAATACACCACAAAAAGAGCAAAGGTTATTTAAAAGAAACCAGCAAATATACAAAAATATATATTTTACAAACCAAAGGTGAAGACACAAACAAAACCACAACCAATTTTAAAGGAAATGCTCATGCAAGAGCTATGAATACATCAAGAACAAATTAAGCGAAAAACTAAGCGAGAGAGAAAGAGAGAGAAATGTATTCAAGGACACAGGAAGAAACATATATGCAAGCAATCAGTTCAAAAGAAAAAAAGGCAAATCAATCAGGAATTATAAAGTAATTACCACTTTTGAATCATCGACTGAGCACAAAACATTGCCAATACACCACTTTCTCTCAAAAAGTTGGACGTTTCAATTACTGACAAAGAAATCAAATTCTAGCTTGAGTCGTGTTGAGACAAACCGTTTAAAAATAGAAATAGCATCAAAGCCATAGCCGTTATCTATTTTAATTTTCGAGATTTATATATTGCATATTTTGCAACAGCAACCAAAAAATTGAGAAGAACACCCACGTCTCTACATGTGGGCCTGAAAGACACACCAAATATAAACATATGCATATTGAAAGGGAAGGACAGTTGGTGAAAAAGATATTCAAGGAACAAGAAAAGCGATGCCAGTTTACGACACTGTACATAAGCATGAAACAAATCCTCTTTCTGATCACAGAACGGACAAGTTTCCGGCAGTGAGCTGTTAATACGGTGAACAAAAATATTGGAGGGAAGTGCCCAGTGTGCTAACCTCCATTGTATATCCGCTAACACACCATGTATTGGTAAGGTGTACATGTGAGGCCAAAGGGGAGTAGACAGAGACCCCGACCCTTACCGCTCTGACCACAAAGCTACTCGTGTTCTCCCAGAGAGGGGTACATTCTTATTTTGTCGAGAGAGATCACGGATTCCAATCTTAGTTACAAGATGAAAGGGGGGGGGGGGGTATGTTCAATCTCCGGCTGAAGAGAAGAAGAAAGGAGCACTTTGATTTCAGGGAAACCTAACCGAAAATCCTCAATGTTACCAACACCTTCCCAGCCGATGTTTAGCTGTCTAAATTTTCTAATGACTATACGTACAACTTGGTCTACAAGTCGGACAGACCGAGATCCAACTGAGGTTGCCACCAAACCAGCAGGTTTCCACTTAACTCCAGATGAATCTCTCAGATCACATACTTTGTTAATCCCTCCTTGGATAAATTTTTGAATCAGGGCATGGCTATGAGGGATACCAGGAAAAAAGTTATTGAATAAAAGGGGTTCTTGAAGGAACATTCGACAATTATAGCGCTCAAGGAAGCGGTGGACGTCAAACCTTTTCCAAGTGTCCAATAAACTGATAGAATCTCGGAAGAGAGGCAAAATTTATATGCTCGAGGTCTATCAAAGGAAGCTGCCGATCATATCTCAGTCTACCAGCCTGTTGTAACAGAAAAAATGCAAAGGGCCACCAGGGCAGCTGTTCAGCGAACAGTAGTCTCTGCAGAGACTGCAGCCGAAAGGCCACAACCCAGCCAGAGATATCAACAATGCCCTGGCCACCTTCCTTCCGGGAGTAGTACAATATCTCAGGCCTCAGCCAATGGTAGCCACTCCAAAAGAAGTTTACCAGCATTCGCTGAGTAGCCATAATTAGTTGGTTTGATGGCTGTAAAGCAATAATTCTGTGCCATAATTTTGTTGCAACCAGATTGTTTATGACAAGGGTACGACCTCGATAGGAGATGGACCTCAGCAGTCCTTCCCATGCTTTCAATCTGTGCATAATTTGTTCCAGCACTCCTTCCCAATTTTTCATTTCTGTTTCACGATTACCAATATGCACTCCAAGATATTTAACCCCATCCGTTCTCCAGACCAGGTTGTGTGGGAGTGAGGGTGGTGATACACACGAGAGATTGCCTTTGCCACACCATAATGCTGTACTTTTATTCCAATTGATCCCACCGGAAGAGGCTGCAGAGAAATCTCGCATACAACGTTGTAAAGCAGAGACATCATTGGAGCTTCTAATCAAAACACAGACATCATCAGAATAAGCCGTCTGCACAAATTCTGCTCCTTCTATACTTCTCATTCCCTGAAGTATTTGCTGTCTAATAGACCGAAGGAGTGGTTCAAGGGTGACTATATATAAAAGCCCAGAGAGGGGGCACCCTTGGCGAATACCCCGTTGGAAAGGAAAGGGAGAGCATAACCTATTGTTGATCTTTATCATACATTAAGTATTAGTATACAGGAGTTACACATAAGATAAGAGATGAAAGTTTCACCAAACCCCATTCCTTTCAGGACAGAAAAAGGTACTTGTGGTCAACACGATCGAAGGCCTTAGTTTGATCAAGAAACAGCAATCCAAAATCGTCACGCAGGAAATTATTGCATGAAATAACATCTCTTACCAAAAAAATATTATCATAAATAGATTTTCCAGGCACACAGTAGGTCTGGTCCGGGTGTATAACTGAACTGATCACAGTCTTCATACGATTAGCAAGTACTGTACTTTACAGAGAATCTTGTAATCAACACACAATAAGGAGACAGGTCGCCAGTTATCAACCAGTTGAAGATTCCCAGCTTTTGGTAGCAAACAAACGACTGCTCGTCTACAAGACATTGGAAGTTCTCCGGCACGTATGCTTTCATCGAGTACGTCGAGTAAGTCAGGTCCCACAAGGGCCCAGAAGGTCTTGTAGAATTCTGCGGGCAGGCCATCTATTCCAGAAGCTTTCCCATCTTTCAGGCTCCGCACAGCTCCTTCAAGTTTATCAGCCGAAATTGGGGAATCAAGCATGCATCGCTCATCCTCCTCGACACTCGGAAGCCCAGCAGTTAACTCTCATATCACCTCATTGTCAATGTTCTGAGGAGAATACAAGTTAGAATATAACCCTTTCAGAGTACACCTGATCGCCTGCTGGGAGGTCACCAGCGACCCATTGGGAGTGAGTAAAGTATGAATTTGTTGTGACCTTTTGAGGGAAGACTCTAACTTAAAGAACTCTTTGTTTGGCATGTCCAGAGTTAAATAGCTCATTCGCATTCGGACCAAGGCACCCATCGCCCATTGCCGTACCGCTTCCTCCAGCACTGCTTTCTTTGCCCATATTAGTTGGTCACGTGCACCTCTCCCAACCTCGTCAACATTCTGTTCTAACGATATAATTTCAGATTTTAACTGATCGATTGATATTGATTGGATTTTAGTGGTGTATGCACTATATTGTTGACAGAAATTCTTAATTTGGGATTTTGCAATGTCCCACCACAGCCGGAGACTATCATACTCAGGTCTGGAGGAGCTAATTTTCTCCCACACGACGTGAAAGGCTTCATTAAATTCCTTGTCATATAAGAGACGAGTATTAAAAGACCAGTAAGCACTACCACCGGGTGGAAAGGGTAACTTAAAGGACATTGAGATTAAACTGTGGTCTGTGAATCCAGTTGGTAAAATTTTGGAGACAGACACCACATTCAACATTGGCCCTTTCACATAAAATCTGTCCAGCCTTGCCATTGACATAATACCATCATTGCATCTACACCATGTATAACAGCGTGAGAGTGGGTGTTGTGATCTCCACACATCCTTAAACCGAAAGATGTTGATGGTGTCCTCTAGAGCTGGGGTGGGGAACCTCCGGCCTCCGGGCAGTATACGGCCCGCGAGACCGTTTGATCCGGCCCGCGAGGCAATTCATCTATCTATAATTTTTTTTTTTTTTTTTTTTTGTATACAAGATCGAGGCTCGTGAAAGAGCGAACATTAATCACACAGAAAGACAAACCGACACATAAAACAAATAACATCGGGAGCGGTAGACAAGATGGGGAGAGAGGGGGAAGGACACAAACACAACATTTGAGAGCAGGGACCGAGAGACATGGAGACATCGAGAGATCTGTGGGAGGGAGAGGGCTTTGGGGGGGAGGCATGTGAAGGGGGGGGGGGGGGTGGGAGAGGCATAAACATATGTACACTGCCAGGACTTCCAGGAAAGAAGTTGGAATTTCAAACAAGGTGGATCTGGGGTGAATTAGTGGGGGTAGAAAAGATCAAGGTTTTGGATGGGGGAAGATAAGAGATGGAGGTGAACAGCTGTTTTAAAGACCTGGAGGGATGAGTGGGATTGAAGGGAGTGGGGGAGTTTGTTCCAGAGGCGGGAGAAAAGGGGAATGAAAGAGTGAAGGTGAGCAGAGAGCCGAGATTTTGGCAGTTTAACCATCAGAGGGTTGCTCGCAGATCTTGTGCGACCTGTAGGAATATTTGGGGGACAGAGCACAGAGAGAGCTGGGGGAGCAAGGCCGGAGAGGAGTCGGTAGAAGACAGAAAGACCACCTACCTGCCTGCGGTAAGTGAGTGAAAGGCCCTCAGAGATAGCTTCATCGCGAGAGATTCCAATGATTTTGAAAGCTTTGGATTCAACAGCGTGAAGCCGAGCCAGGTGTGAGGCAGGAGCACCAGCCCATAGGGGAGAACAGTATTCCATTGAGCTGCGGATGAAAGCCTTGTATGTGGTGAGGATCTCAGGTGTGCCAAGGAAGGACTTCGCACGACGGAGCATGCCCAGTTCAAAATATTTAAAATGATATTTAAAATCCCAACAGTTTCTGTGCAAGTCGGCTCACAGCGATAGTCTGCAGCCACATTGGAAAAAGCATTGCATTAAAAATTGTGTGTCTCCCCCCCCCAACACACACCCCCCCCACCCCCTACTCAACCACCCACTCTCCCCCACACTCCGACTATGGGAGTTATGGACTCTAAAATCTAACAAAAATTAGTGTTAGTTCATCGAAAACAGGGGTCTAACAACCCAACTACGTATTTGTATTTGCGGTCCTGAATCAAAATTCCCTAGCACCTCGTGGCCACACAACCGAAGACATTTTAAGCAAGTAAAATATACATTCTGTGGACACCACCCATTTGAAATGTTCTTGCATAAAAATTTATCTAGTTTCTTCCCATCCCCATTCTTCTCTCAGGCCATTGGGTTGACAGGATGGCCGAGAGGCACGCACACTCCCCTCTAAGCTGTCTAGCATTGGTTTGAATCCCGACCCAGGTATAATCTGCCAGTTCGGTGTTTCACAGGCAGGGTGATTCATCATTGTGTGCACTGTCCCTCGGATGCACGTTAAACTGGGAGCCCCGTCTGCCAGCATGGGTTGGTGGACATTAAAGATCCCATGGTGTTCTTCGCAAAGAGTAGGTATCACCAGCACCATGGCCAAATTCTAGATTCCTGCCATAACTAGTCGAATGTCAGGCCTGGCCAGGCCAGTTCATGAAAGACTTGGGCCAAGGTTCCCCCGGCCGAACCCACAAGGTGGGATAATAGTGGCCGTTAAAGAACAACAATAACTAATGCATTACAGTAACAACTGTAAAATATTGATGGACAACAGTACCCTCAGTCGCCACATCATCTCACAATCTTGCCTACATCCTACATTTGTGGGAACGAATAAAACAAATAGCTTATCAAAATATTATAATTATAATAAGTCAATCTGTGAAAGGTAAGA
This sequence comes from Myxine glutinosa, assembly GCF_964187855.1. Classification (NCBI taxonomy): domain Eukaryota; kingdom Metazoa; phylum Chordata; class Myxini; order Myxiniformes; family Myxinidae; genus Myxine; species Myxine glutinosa. The sequence goes on along the minus strand of NC_136263.1, from coordinate 86,963,859 downwards.
GAAGTGCGGTGTTTGTGAGCCGTGCTCGGCCACAATCTTGTCAACACAGGAAAGGCAGTCAGTGTAAATGTCCTGTTTTGCTCAATGTGAGCTGGATATTATTTTAAAAGGATTATGTTTAGATAATATTTACTTACCAATACAAAGTCGATAAATGAGTTATATTAAAATAAACCAATAATATAAAATCTAAATTAAATTAGTCAAAAGCAGAAACCAAAAAACAGTGCAAAGAGCAATAACGAATATCATTATCAAATAACAATGACAATAAAATAAAATCAATCCAGCAAACCTACTGTTCACAATAAATAGTCAGGTTCATTATGTTCAGATTTATAATTTCGTTCTTTTTTTGTGGAGATTAGCAAACCTATACATTTTTGGAAAGCTTATAGCACCAGGAATCCGAAAAACCATGTTTCCATTTGCGCAAATTTTTCTTTGGCGGGCATATTGGATTTTCAAAATGGCCACCATCGGAAACCTATTTTTCGCGATATCTCAACATCCGAACCACCTAGAGTGCTGATTCCAACACCTATACCCACATTTTTGGGGATGAGGAATCACATGAAGCCATCTAAAATAATCTACACCTACCCTGGGATACCAGGTGGTAGCCTACAGCGGATTTTCAAGATGGCCACTTTCAGGAAACATGTTTTTTTCTGAATATGTATACCACATTGAGTGATGTTTCGCCTCAGTACAGTCATAGTCATAAATGGGATCATTTCAACATGTTCAGTTCATGTACATGGAAAGTCATTATATCAGACCTAATAGTTCATTTAAAATAAACCTCATGAAGCTCACAATTACTTACCTGTTGTCGTTTTATATATTTGCAGGTCTTGAGAGAAGATGAGTGAAGTTACGACTCAGCCCACACAGTGGCAGCACTGCATAATTTGTCAAACCGCTTCAGCAAAATATGGAACGCTTGTCCAGCAGCCCAAACCAGACTCGTTTGAACACTTGCTACAAACCCTTAATGATAGAGCAGCCTACCATGATGGAAAATATGTTAAAATTCACAGTCGCTTAAAGGATGAAACAAGTGAAAGTCTGCAATTCAATAATGCAGTTTGGCATCGTATCTGTTATTCAAATGCAACCAACAAAGAGAAGGTACAACGTGCCAAAGACCGCCATCAATATCACATTTCAGCCGGCTCCTACACAGAGAAAAAACGTGGACAAAAGCGAAAAAGCACAGAACTGGACGAACCATCAACTTCCACCACCAGTCCGTTTACACGTTCTGCAACAGCTCCATTCATTAAGGAACATTGCTTTTTCTGCCAGGAAGATAACGAGCAAAAATTGTACACATTGAGAACAGAAAACGGTGGGAAAGCATTACACGATGCTGTGGAGCTGTCTGGAAATCTCACCCTGCAAACTAGGTTAAACACATCCATCTCACCCACTGATGCACATGCAATCGATGTTCAATACCACAAGTCATGTTGGACAACAAATGTATTCCATGTGTTACGTACCAAGGATAACAAGGGAACAACAGAGAGAGGTCATCCGTTTCAAACATCATGTTTGATTGAGTTGATTAGCCTTGTCGACTGTCAAACTCAGAATAAACAATACTTATCCATGGCACATATTGAAACAACATACATCAACTTGCTTGGTGGCACAGATGCATTGGCGCACCACTTCCCTGCATATAGTAGACACTGGCTCAAGGAGAGAATTCTTCTAGAACTACCACACGTAACGTCTGTTAGGCAAAAGGACAGGAGAAAACCTTCTGTTCTTTACTCCCCAGATGCATGCGAATCCGATATGGTTCAGTCTGCCATGATAGAAAGTGAAGTAGACGATCTGAATATTATCTATAAAGCAGCAAAGGCATTGCGCAGAATTATCAAGAACTTCCACCAACAGGAAAACTCATCCGATGCTATACAGGTCACTAGCAGCACAGATGATGTTCCAGCAGCACTCCACGCAATGATCAGATGGGTTATGGTGGGGCCAACAGAAACACTAGAAACTGAAAAACGAACCACTCACGTTAACAGAGAAGTACTCACTGTTAGTCAGATGCTATTGGGTGGATTCAAATCTGACAAGCAAGTGAACTATAGGCCCAAAACTGATTCTGCGACCTTCCGATCAACCAAATCACAAGAAACTCCACAGTCTCTAGGATTAGCCTTGGCAGTTCACCATGACACAAGAAACAAGAAACTCCTGGAAAGTCTCTGCTCTCAAGGTTACTGTGTCTCGTACAGTCGTGTTATGCACCTCGAAACAGCCCTAGCAAATGCCATTGTGGAAAACACCCTGAAGTTCCAAGGACTTTATGTTCCTCCATTTTTGAAGAAGGGAACTTTTGTGTTTTTTGCAGCTGATAACACAGACTTTGCTGAAGACAGCGTGGATGGCAAAGGGACAACCCATGGAACAATCATTGCTGTTTATAAAAAACGTGACACTCAAGGAGAAACATTGGCGCCACAACTGAGCATAGCTGACACTACCAGTTTGTCAGTGACCCCGTACCAGGTTCCTATGCTTCATTGTGACAAGCCGGTGCCGAAAACCATAAAGAGAACAGACACATTCCACATCAGCAAGGATGGTATATCACCAGCGTATCACCTTACACATCTAGGATGGTTGGTTGCTTCTATGATCACCAGAATGCAGAAATCAAACAGCACATATATACCTGGTTGGGCAGGATACCACTCATTGCTGTCGGGTAGTCACAGTTTGACACAAGTCGGAGTCTTACCCCTTCTACCTGAAGTAGCACACGAGTGGTCGACTCTTCTGACCGTCATCTCTCAGACAACTCAGCTAAAGAACTTAGTTGTTGGTATAAGCCACCCTACAGTCATTTCTTGGGATATGGCCCTCTATGAAAAGGTGATAAGGCTGCTGGATGCAAGGCCAGACCTGAAAGGTACCGTTGTACCTCGGCTTGGCGGGCTGCATGTGGTCATGGCTGCTTTGAGAGCCCTGGGTACTTCCATTGAGAACTCAGGTATTGATGACGCGTGGATAGAGGCCGACCTCTACGGACCTTCAACAACAAGGCAGATCCTGAGATGTTCGCATTACAAACGCACTCTCCGTGCTCATATTTATTCATATATAGCACTTTATGAAATGGCGCTGGACCTGTTCTTCAAAGATTATCCACAGTTGAAAGCCGTTTGCTCAGATATGTCAGAAGAAATAGACGAGGCATGTTCAGAAAAGGACAAGTTCACCAAAGCCACAAGTGTGAAAGAAGCCAACACAAAACTGTTGAATGTCATCACTACAGCTGATGTTGTGAACATATTCAAGACTTGGGAAACAGAACAATCCAAAAAAGCCATGTTCAAGTCCTTGATGAATTACCTGCATCGAGTGGAGACAATTCTGTTCTTTGTGGAAGCTTCTCGGGACGCAGATCTCAAACTCCACCTCGAATCTGGTGAGGCACTCAGCAAGCTATTTTTCTCCATGGATCGTATCAAATACAAACGTCTTTGGCCGCGATACATAGCAGATATGTATGACCTGAGGAAGACGCATCCGGCCACATACAGGGAACTCGAGAATGGAAATATCTCAGTAACGAAATCTAGCATCCCCTTTGTATCAATCGGTGCAGACCACGCTTGTGAACAGGAAAACAGAGCAATGAAGGTTCATTCTGGACTTCCAGGCATCTCCAATAATGCCAATGCAAGGCAGAGATTCTTTATGGCCTCTCCAGAATTGTCACGGCTGACCAGAGAATTCAAAGATCAGTTCGACACCAAAACAGACAAAGTGACAGAACACCACGAACTTAGTCCGAGGGCAGTGAATCTGAACAATACAGCGGTTGAAAAGATCAAGGCTGCTATCATGAGTCATGGCAATCCATTTACCACAGAAGGAAATAGCATATACAACTTGATCACACATGCCTATGTCCCAGAGGAGCACACGTCACAAATCCTGAATATCGACAACATTGGTCAACACTTGTACGAAGAGTATGTTGACGAAAGAATCAACGGAACAGTCAGCTTATTTGCACCCGTGAAAAAAGAAAACAACACGATGTACTTGTCTGGTGTGAAGAAGACCAAGATCATGCTCAGGGACAAGTCAGTCGACTTGAAGGAAACAAAAGACTTGTATGGAAGGCTGATGATATTGACAAAATCAAGCCGTGATGTTGACCAGAAAGACGCAATAGGCAACTACGAATTCACCCTTACACCTCGCGCCTTGTTCGCACCAAACGGTGACCTGCTTCCTTGCCTTGACAAGTCAAAGTTAATCCATCTCCTTGTGAAACATGGAGACTTAGCTCCGGGTGACTTAGCTCCGACCTCAAGTCCTCAAGCTCAAGTCCATAACTCTGCAGCTATGAAAATAGCAGTAGTCGACGCCATGGTTCTTGTACAGAAATTGTCGACAAAACCAGCTGCAACAGTAACCGTTGAAGATCTCAGTGTCAGCTTTAATACCAGATTGATGTCACTGACAAGACATTTTGACGAAGTTATCCTCGTGTTTGATACTTACAAGGCCGATTCGTTGAAGCAAAGCACAAGACAAAAAAGACGAGGGGGGCACAATCCAGTCCAGTACCAAGTGAAGGACAATACCAAGATCCAACACATCACCATGAAGCGGTTCTTGTCACACGCTCAGACAAAGTCAGATTTGGCAGAATATCTGGCTGAGAAAACGTTGGAGTACAACAGAGATGCCTCCAAGCTGATAATTATATGTGCAGCAGGAAAGGCCAAGAGTAACAAAGGCGTGCATTTTGAAGACAATAATCATGAGGAGGCAGACACTCTGATGATTCACCAAGCAGTGCTGGCAACTCGCCGCAATCCCAACGCAGAACAGCTTACCTTCTTCTCTCCTGATACGGATGTCCTGGTCTTGGTCATAGCTAACTATGATGTTCTGCTCAAAAACACTGCTGTCTCCCTTGTGTCGGGCCTTGTGCAAGTACAACCAATCTGGAACAATCTTGGCGTCGAAAAGGCCAAGGCATTGCCAGCATTCCACACATTCACAGGAGCAGACAATACTGGACGGTTTTCGTGAATAGGCAAAACAACATGGTTTGAAGCTTTCGTCAGAGCCGATAGTGACGTGATACAGGCCATGAGAATGCTCGGTGATGCTGCAGATGTGACCGCAGATCAGATGTCCAACTTGGCAAGATTTGTATGTGCAGTGTACGTACCAAAGGGAATATGTATCAACAGCATTCCGGAGTTGCGCTGGTACCTCTTCTGTAAACACATGACTGAAAGTCACAAGTTACCTCCAACGCTAGGGGCTCTAAATCAGCATGTTGATCGTGTACATCTTCAGGCAAGGGTATGGGCTCAGGCTACTATCGCACATCAAGTGTTCCTGGATCCACAGCAACATGGCTACTTCAAGGACAACGATGGGGAATTGAAACCACTAATGACAGATGTACCACCAGCACCGAAAGCAATACTTGAGATGGTCAGATGTCAGTGCAAAGGAGACTGCTCATCGAGACGGTGTTCGTGCCATGCCAATGACTTGGCATGCACAGACTTGTGTTTGTGCAGCTCCGAATGTGAAAACGACGATGACTGTCAACCTGTTCTCTGCTCTGACGACAGTGATGAGGACATTTGAAAACCTATGAGGACAAAATGTTGATGAATGTTGACAAAGATAAAATTTCATCTATGGGAAATATTCTATGTTCAAATAAAAGTAATTATTACATGTATAATTATGGATTGTATAGCCTCATCTCTATATACTTACCTCTTGAATACATAAATCACCTGTTTAGGATATATGAGGGATGTGGTTTCATAATTATGATCCGTGTGCCACAATGTAGCGAAACATCACTCAATGTGGTATACATATTCAGAAAAAAACATGTTTCCTGAAAGTGGCCATCTTGAAAATCCGCTGTAGGCTGCCACCTGGTATCCCAGGGTAGGTGTAGATTATTTTAGATGGCTTCATGTGATTCCCCATCCCCAAAAATGTGGGTATAGGTGTTGGAATCAGCACTCTAGGTGGTTCGGATGTTGAGATATCGCGAAAAATAGGTTTCCGATGGTGGCCATTTTGAAAATCCAATATGGCCGCCAAAGAAAAATTTGCGCAAATGGAAACATGGTTTTTCGGATTCCTGGTGCTATCAGCTTTCCAAAAATGTATAGTTTTGCTAATCTCCACAAAAAAAGAACGAAATTACATAACAAACCTGACTAAAAGTAGAAACAAGAAATGACCAGAGAAAATATCTTTCTGCATATATATATATATATATATATATATATATATATATATATATATATATATATATATATATATATATATATATATATATATATATATATATATATATATATATATATACATACACCATCAAGCCAGCTGTGTTGATATCATGAAAATCTCGTGTACATGCTGGACTACCCTTGTGTTCTTAGGAGGAACCAAGCAATGCTCTAAAAGTTCATTTAAGGGGTGCCAATTTAATTCGTACACCTCAATGAATAAGTGAATGTATTTTATTTGCCAGATGTAGGGCACCCCTTTATTTATTTATATATATATATATATATATATATATATATATATATATATATATATATATATATATATATATATATATATATATATACATACAGACTTGGCATTTAATATGGAATATTTTTTTTGTGGGGGTGAACTTACTTTTCAAGATGTCCTAGAGCCAAAAGTTCATTGGAATTATGTTGAAAGTATTCTAGATTTTGTTAATGTGACCTTTAGAAGAAACAAAAACCACATTTGACATTTCGAAACAAATAAATTGATCCTTGAAAGTGATGTAAACTGATATCGAACTCAATTCATGGACAGTACTGTGTTAAACTTCTGTACGTTTTCCAGAAGTATCTCTTTATTTTGCACATTAGCCAAAAAAAATTTAAACAAAAGTTAAATTACGACTGGGATTACGGACAGTAAAATTACAGTTCGGTACTTCGTGTAACCCCCACGAGCATTCAGGAGAGCACGTACACGTTGAGGCATGCTGTTCACGAGATTTTCCAAGGTTTGGCCGGAATCGCTTGCCATGCAGTGACAAGAGCCTGCTGCAATTCATGCACAGAGGTCGGCTGCTGGTCCCAGTGGTCGATTTGATGTGTTAATTCTGCCCACAAGTTTTCTATCGGATTCATATCCGGGGACATGGCAGGCCACTCCATATGCTCTGCACCACGGTCAGCAAGAAAGTGTTGGATCATGCGAGCACGATGAGGCCGTGCATTGTCATCTTGGAAGACAAAGTTTCCTCGAAAGGCTGCACGAGCAAATGGAATCAATGTTTCTTCCAAAATGGCCCTGTACTTGAACTGGTTCAGGTTTCCATTCAGAACAACCAGGTCAGTTTTGCCCCCTGCATGAAAAGCAGCCCAAACGGTCACCCCACCACCTCCAGCTTGGACTATTGGCACTATACAATCTTTGTTGTAGGCTTCATGCACTTGTCTGCGCACTCGGATGCGGCCATCTTGACGATAGACCAGAAATCTAGACTCGTCACTGAAGATCACGTGATTCCAGTGTCCTGGCTGCCATTGACGGTGCTCTCTGGCCCACTGCAATCGGTGCTGGTGGTGTTGTCTGGTCAGGCGTGGCTTTCTCAGGGGATGCCTGGCACGATAGCCTGCTTGAACCAGTCGTTGGTTGACTAGCCTTCTGGATACAGGCGATTTGTCAGTTGCTGCCACTCAGCCCTAAGCCGATTAGCTGACTTGGTACGGCCATTGCGGACTAACCGGTGCAGCTGGCGATCATCCCTCCTTGTGGTTCTGCGGGGACGTCCTGGCCTCGGTATTGGAGTAGGGACACCCCTCTGAGCATTTCGTTTCAGGATCTTTGACACCTGACCTTGAGTGATGCCATACTGCCGAGCAATAGCCCGCTGTTTCATGCCGTAATTTCGTAAAGCCACCACTCCATGACAAACAGCATTGTCGAGTTGCGGACCATCTCCAGAGGAAGCGGCAATAACTTTTGGAGACGTGCAGCAGTTGTTTTCCACAATACAGAACGCAACAACCCTTGTATACCTGACTGTGAAGCCAATCATCAAATGCACCTGTCTGTACATTTTGACACGCCACCTGTGATATAATCCTGTTGTTGACTTCTTGCTGCGACAGACAATCAGTGACATGGTTCTATTAACAAATAAATCACCAAAGTGTAAAAGAAACTCACCAGATTGATATCCTGAGTTAAGAAAGTAAACCCAAGTCAAGAAAAAATATATATTCCATATTAAATGCCAAGTCTGTATATATATTGTAACGAATTTGAGAAAGTGTAAAGAATGTGAGAATTATGGTTTTGTTGTGTGGAAATGTTACCCTCCGTAATGTAAAGAAAGGTCGAAGTTCGTCCTCTTAGTTAATTCCATAAACATACACGCAGGACACCATATATCCTTTTAAATAGTTATTCCCTTATTCTATGTAGTTTAAGGCTGTGTTTCCCAATAGTTTGACTCTCCATTGCACCGAATTAAATAAGAGTAGGTCCCATCTGTAAAGTGTCAGGTTTGGATGGTTTTCGCCGCAAATGGACTCCATTGAGCACGCGGTCGGTTGGAAGAAGAAAGGCGTGTCTCTGCACCTCGTGATGGAAAGGAGGAGTGAGTCGGCCCCGCTCAACCAACCCAGCATGAAGGGGTTTGGCTTGAGCGGGCGGAGAGAGAACGATCTGGGAGGTTCGCGAAGGTCCAAGGGTGGGGCTTATATAACCCGTGGGAGATGCCCCCACCTCAGATGAGCTACACAGATGAGATACGTGCCGCGCTGCAGAGGAGATACGGACTGAGGCAACACAAGGAGCGCACGAGGCAGCAGTGCAGAGAAAGGAACTTCGCCCACGCAGTTTGGAACCGCGGGAGTTCGCACGACCGCGGCTCGGCTTTTTGACGGTGGTGCCTTCCGGCCCAAACGTGCCCAGTCCCCGCTGAACCTTCCTTGCCTCTCCAAGCCATCCACCTTCAGCCATTCATTCCTGCCTGCATTCCCCGTGTAAGTGTGATCGTTCGTCTGTCTTTCACGTTGTCTGGGGTATTAATTAAGCTTGTATAGTTAAGCTAATAATTGCACTGTGTCTCCTTGCTCCTTTCTGTCGTTATTTTCTTATCCTTCTTACTCCTTGGTTATTTTGATGATTTGTAAATAATAGTAATAAATTATATTTGTTCTCTCTACCTTCGTCGTCTTCTTCGCATTCGGTCGCTTTAGTGATTTCCCCCATTGAGGGCCTGTGGCGCGATTCGGCCGACGGAGATTAATCGGGTCAGTCTTGGTAACCGGCTCATGGTGCATTTCGTTTCGCTCGGCGCAACTAGTCCATTACGCTGCGACCGTGGGCGGGGGAGTATTTCCTTGCGTACCGGTGGGTGTTGGTATTTAGATCATAGGATGGTTGGGCCTAATACCCTACCCAGCGCTGACGTCATACCCCCAGGACCAGTCGGCCAGTCATAGACGAGGGGACTAATCCCCCCTTGGTAAGTGGGGAAGGCCGACGTTGGATTCCGTAACTATATATATATACATATATATATATATATATATATATGTATATATATATATATATATATATATATATATATATATATTAGGGTGGGCTTCAAAAAAGCAAAATGCAGATTTTCTCTGGGACATGGTCTATTTTTGTTCCTGTTGGTGTCAAAGGAAACCACACCAAAGTTGAATGGAATCCAATAATATTTAGGGGTGCCACATCAGTGATGAATTTTCCCCCATGCAAAAATAGGAATTCCCATTTTTTGGGCTGTATATACACAAAATAAATACATAATTATATATATACATTAAATATAATATTAAAAATAAATATATAGTAAATATACATTAAATAATAAATATACATAAATACACATTATACATTATATATATACAATATATTATACATACAGTTTTGAGACTTCCTATGATCACTATCTGGGCAATTTTCATGCATGTTTTGTACAGGTTCCCGGGGTCAGGGGTACGCTTTTTTAGTGTGTAATATGTAGGCCTAACTTATTGACTGTGGCTCTTTTGTAGAGAGTGACCCTGTGGAGTAAGAATTAACAGGATTTTACCCACATTCTTGCTTATTTTGCAGATATGGCATGTGCTAGTACCAGTGTTTCATTGAAAACTCGGGCTCAGGATAATGTGTATCTCATTGGGTCCACTTCTGGAGATGCCATCAAAGGTGCCAAGCTCCCGACTGTGCATCAATCTCTTGTCCTGTTTTTCCATCACCTGAAGAAGGAGAATCGCACTGCCCGGGAGAGTGCAACCCTCACCATTGAAGAGGTTGTGAAGTTCTGGGAAAAAGCTCACCTACCTACAACGACGAAGCAGCACTGCATCCATCGTTTGGAGAGGCTATATGAAGAATGGAGGAGCCTCCAAAAAGGTGCAAAGCGGGGTGGTGCGACCCAAGAGAAAAAGGAAGCATCCTTCAAGGCCTCCTTGGAGAAGACGTTTGATCTTAGGCATGCAGATTCGGAGGCCATAATCACCAACCCCGAGGACAGGAAGTTTCTTCACGATCAATTCTCAGAGAGGAAGGCTTCAATGGGATCTGTAGACACTGTGTTGGAAGCAAAAACGTTCTTGTGTGTTTGAAAGATCAGCAGCCACGAGATGATTATCGTGAACTCCTAGAACTGACTGTCATCTACATGGGAGGAATCCCACCTCGTGGAATCCGGATCATGGCTCCAGGAGCAATGCACAGAGCCAGATGGATGGCAAAAGCACTATATTCACTACAGGTGTTCATGTTTCGGTCAGAGTTCCACTTGACACTTCGAGAGGCGAGAGAACTCCGAGCCTTCAACATTTTTGTCTGCCTTGTGTATGTACAGGCTTGGTTTCGGGCTCCACAAGCTATTGAGGCTCCCCTGAATGACATTGACCTCTTCAAGAAGTTGGAAAAGTTTGAACAAATCAATCAGAAGATGGCTCAGGCAGCCTTGAAGGCACTTGGCCGCCACACGTGGTACATGAGCCCAGTACTAGTGGCATTTGCATTCTTTGACACCAGAATTGACAAAGAAAGCAAGATCAATATGATTGAAGCATTGAAAAATGACGGTGAAAACCCCTCTCCAAAGAGACCAGCTATCAAACGAGGAACCGCCCTGTCAATCGCTGGCCTCATAACAAAACACACCAAGCATTTCTTCAGCATCCTAGGGACCCCAACTGATTGGATGGATAAGGATCCTGGTTCATGGGAGCAAGAAACCAGCTTTCAGGAAGCAAAGAAAGCCGCCAGTGGCTTAGTCGTGGTGAACGACAGGGCAGAAAGGGGTGTCGCATTGATACAAGACTACAATAAGCTCCTTACAAAGGATGAAGAGCAAAAGCAAGCTCTGCTCCAAGTTGTTGCTGCTCACAGGAAGATGTACCCCGATGCCAAGAAGGCAACAGTGGTGAAACAGGCCCAGAAATAGGAGTTACATTTCTCATTATATTTGGGTTTTTTTATATTATGTGATATGGTGTCTCTTCATTTTATGAACTGAACATTTGGATTGTTATCATTGAATTTGAGTTTTCATAGCAATATAGTGCTATTTGTGCAGCTATTGTAACTTGTGTTTGCTAGAATACAAAGAAAGTGAGTGGAGGGTGGATTTTCATAAAACAAACTTCTGGTTTTGCTTTCGATCCAAATATAGAAAAGTTTTGTAGACACCTTTAGTTGAAGGCTGATGTGGCACCCCTAAATAAAATCAGATTGCTTTCATATTTGGAGTCTTTTCATTTTGGAACAAAAGGAACAACATAAAGCCATGTCCCAGTAAATATTTAAAAAAAATTATTTTGAGCACCACCCTAATATATATATATATATATATATATATATATATATATATATATATATATATATATATATATATATATATATATATATATATATATATATATATACAGTCACGTGAAAAAGTAAGTACACCCCACGTAAAGTTTTGACTTTTTCAACATATTTCAACTTACAACTATTTGATCTTCATTTCAACAATATTGATAGATAAAGGTGATATAATACAACAAATATCATGAAACATTTACATTTTGTAGTCCATTGTATAATTTAAATAAACATAAATGCAAATTTCGCATGTGGAAAAAGTAAGTACACCCCTACATTTATCACTACTTCAAATACCTAAAATTAGAATCAGGTACACCAGCTCAGGTGCAAATGATTAGAACATCGTTAGAGAGGATTTGGAGGAACCTGTCTTATTTAAACCTCAGACAATTAGTTTGGTTTGCTCTTTGTTGTTGAGGTGTGCGGCGTCAGCATGCCTAGATCAAAAGAGCTCTCTGAGGCCTTCAGAAAGAGGGTTATAGATGCCGATGAGTCTGGGAAGGGATTTAAAAAGATCTCCAAACAATTTGAAATCAATCATTTGAATGTCCGGAAGATCATCTACAAGTGGAGAAGAGTCCAAACAACTCCCAACTTGTTCAGGCCAGGCCGCCCCAGCAAGTTCAGCCTGAGAGCAGACCGCAAGATGCTAAAAGAAGTCTCTAAGAACCCCAGAATGTCATCACGGGACCTACAGGTAGCTCTTGCCACTGTTGATGTCAAAGTGCACGAGTCTACCATTAGAAAGAGGCTGCACAAATTTGATCTACATGGGAGGTGCCAGGAGGAAACCTTTGCTGTCCAGAAAGAACATCAGGGCAAGACTAAAGTTTGCCAATGAACACCGAGGCAAAGACCAGCACTTCAGGAACAATGTGCTCTGGACAGTGAGTGAAAGGTAGAGCTTTTTGGCCACAGTACCAGAAGACATGTTTGGCGAAAACCAAAGACAGAATTTGACCACAAGAACCTGATACCAACTGTAAAGCATGGTGGGGGAAATATTATGGTTTGGGGCAGCTTTGCTGCATCAGTGCCTAGGCAGCTCACCATCATAGAATCCACTATGAATTCTTCATTGCACCAGAGGGTGCTTGAGGATAATGTGAGGCCATGTGTCGGGAAGTTAAAGCTCAAACGAAGGTGGACCTTGCAACATGACAATGACCCTAAACATACCCGTAAATCCACCAAGGAATGGCTGAAAAGAAAGAAATAGAGGGTTCTGGAATGGCCAAGTCAAAGCCCGGAACTAAATCCCATCGAGATGTTGTGGGGGGATTTGAAACGAGCTGTGCATGCAAGAAACCCCTCAAACATCGCACAGCTGAAAGAATTCTGTATGGAGGAATGGGCAAAAATTTCTCTCAGTCGATGTCAGAGACTGGTAGACAGTTATAAGAAACGCCTACTTGAGGTTGTTTCTGCCAAAGGGGGCAATACCACCTATTAGAGCCGAGGGTGTACTTACTTTTTCCACATGTGAAATTTGCATTTATGTTTATTTAAATTATACAATGGACTACAAAATGTAAATGTTTCATGATATTTGTTATATTATATCACCTTTATCTATCAATATTGTTGAAATGAAGATCAAATAGCTGTATGTTGAAATATGTTGAAAAAGTCAAAACTTTACATGTGGTGTAGTTACGTTTTCACATGACTGCAGATATATATATATGTATTTATATATATATATTTATATATTTATTTATGTATATGTATATATGTATAATTTTAAAGCAAAAACTTTGGCACTTCGGTGGAATTTGTTTTGAAAGCCATTAACTAGACCTATTGGCCGATGTATATTCCAAGCTTCAGCTAGTTTCAATGTATAGCCCTTGACATATGAGCGCCAACACATTTTTGGCAGACGAATGGACGGCGGACATACACCAACGTGATTTTGAGGGTTTTGTAAATAAAACTCAATAGTGCAGAAACAGACATTGCCGCAATTTGGAACATATTACCTCAACGTACAAAGCATTTACTTCTGAAATTTTGAACATATTACCTCAACGTACAAAGCATTTACTTCTGAAATTTGCAGCCGATTTCGTCTAGTAGAAACCGAGAAACGTATTTTGAGTCCCCATGTTAAAGCTGCATACAGATAAACGATCCCTTATATAAAGGGAGGGGCACTTTGCACCTCCCTTTGATGAAGAAGAAAGTTTGTTTGTTTATGCATTTGGACCCTGCAGGAACCAGTGCAACCAAAGTTTGCTCGGCCTGGTCTTTCATCCAGAGGAAGGTCGAGGGCTATGTTTGGAGAAAAAAAATTGACCCCAGATAAAACTAAATAAATGGTCTTGAGACCTCGATCGGGTCTTGTGCTTATACACTGCCTGGGTTTTTTCCCAGGAGATGTCGATGAAAAATAAAATTAATAGCAAGATGTTAAAATAAGGGAAAACGGCCCAAACACATTTTGAAATGCCCAATATTGGTAATTTATATGAAACCATAAGCCAACATTGCCTAATTTGTCATGGAGGAATTATTTAAATACATATTTCATTGAATTTCCCCAGGCAACACCAGGTAGTTCAGTTGGTCATTTATAAAGTTGGGCTAATTGGAGGGGAGGAGGGGTGGGGTGTATTATTTCCGCTGTCTGTACTGGTGATGCCTGCGGTCCAGATATGGACTGCGGTCCTCCTTTTGCAGACCGATTAATCTAAAGCCTGCCCATGCACCACTGGAGTACAACTACTTGTTTTCAACTCTTTTCCATGCAATGGTTTAGGAGTGCATATAAGTCACACACAAACACACAAACAAACAAAGGAACACTTCTTGAATTATATATAGTATGATAACTTCACAAACGATCCCGAATAATTAATAGAAATTGAATGTAACAATTAATTAATTACTAGCATCATTCGCACATGAAATCTCAATGTTTAACACTGAAAATTACCCTCACTTAAGGAATTCCCAAAGTATAATTTTCTATATAGTTTCACACTTTTCCTGTACAGTGTGTGCCATTAAAGGATGACACGTTTGTTTATCTTTATGTCGCATAATTTTATTAAACCAAAAATTAAGCACCATTCACTAATCCAGTTTTCTTTGGAAAATCAGTCAAAGAAGTCCATTTTTAACATTCGGCAAATTGAATTTACTTCCAAAGTGAGCCCTAAAACGTTTGAGTCACACTTTTGAGTTCTCCTTACAGATACACAACTTTATTTTTTTGCTCTGTAGTCAAACGATTCCCATCACCCCCATCAAAAGGAAATACCGTGGATTGTGGAAATGTTCAAAGCAAGCAAGTTCTTGCATGGTGACAACTGTCTGCCCCATACGGGTTGATTGCATCTTTGGAGGAAAACTTTTATCCAAAGCAGCAGGCTCGAATAGGCTGGAGCCTGGGGGGAATGTCGACCAGAACAGCGAAAGTCAGGGTGGATGGACGAACGGTGGACTGGCACAGAAAGTTGTAAATAATCCTTGGGCCGTGCACAGAATACATACAGCTTCCCTGCTGTGTTGGCTATATCTGTCGATGACCCTTGTCCACTGTGATTTAAGACTGATGGGATGCCTCTTGACTTGGTGACGTGTTTGATTGATGTACCTTACTTTTCAGCTTCTGTAGTTCAGCGTTCCTTTACGTGGTACGGTGCACAACTAATGAGTGTCGATTGTAGCTGATGATGTGGGTTTTGCTTCTTTGTTTTAAGTTGATTTGAATATCCTTTTCCTCCACTACAGTTTCCTTGCATTTTTTTGCATAATACCAAATGATCAAAGTTCTGCCAATATTGCAATTAGGCATTGACTTTCTCAGCAAACTTTTGGCAATAAAGAAGCATGACGTCTTGTTTTTTTATTTCTTGCTCCATTTTCATAATATTGCTGTACAGTGTGTTTTGGAAGTTTACACCTAAGCATACAATATATATATATTTTAAATCTTAACACAACCCTGCAGCACCAATAAATCGTGTTTGAAATAACCTCCAGACCTGTATTCATGTTAACATAACTAACAATTAACTTGTTCAAAGCACGAGATAAGCACAGAAATGTGCAATTGTGACTAGTTCCTGATTCATGTGTCAGACAATATATCTTTCAGTTGCCTTTTGTTAAAGGTCATGTCCTTTGTCTTACTATAATTCACCAAATGTCTTTGTGTCTGTCTGTCCGTCTGTTCCCAGGTACCGCAAAAATGGCTAAGCCGATCGCAACGATATTTTGGGTGGGTAATCCTGGGACCCCCTGGAGTAAAATAGGCTATATTGTTTTTCAATTTTTTCCCCAATTTTCCAATTTTTCCAATTTTCCAGTTTTTCCAAACACGATGGAATAATATTTACCAATATGAACAGTGATGTGGCTTTTATTGAAATTCTACAAATACTGTTTAGATTTTGATGATTTACGTGTGATACGATTTAACGGATGTTGATATAAATCGTTTAAAATAATAAAAAGCCTTCAATTTCTGATCTTTTGCCTTTTCATTTGGGCCTCCCAATTGAAGCCCCGCCCGTAGGGCTCGTCACCTTCTTTAAGCTCGTCACCTTCTTTAAGCTCATCTCCTCATTCCTGATCGACATCAACAAAAGACTGCTGGTGAATAGAAATGAAGATGGTCTGTATTGTAGTCTTATGACACGATCCGAACAAATCTACAAAATCAATCAGGCCTTTGCCGAGCATCCATTGATTTTTTTGAATGCCTTATAATATAGGGCAATCTAATTATACGAGTGGTTGATCATTAAGGATTTGTCAGGCAATATTACTAGCAATCTTGTGACTCACATGATGACTGCTTCACAATAAATACGAAAACAGTGAGTTGCATGAAGTTCTTGCAAGGTAGATATTCATTCACGTGACCTGATATGATAACTCACTCGGAGAATAAATAAAATTAGATAGATATAAATAATACCACTACTCAGGCCTGAATGGAGCTTATATACTTTCCTGTATTTATAATATAGTCGAAGAAAGCAGTAAAAGGATGGAGTATGAGGGATGTCCCCGTGATTATTTATCAGCAGTTGTTTGGTCTTTCCTAAACGAGAACATATCAAAATTAAATTATCCATTAACTGTTTTTTTCAGTGTTCTTTCTGATCTTGCCACTTCCATACCAAAAAGATATATATGGAAGAACCGGATAATATATGGCAACTTTTATGGAATCTGTATTCCAATGAAGTACAACGAGAAATAAATACTTTGACCGTTTTATGATATTTCCTTGTTGGAGCAAATCGTGAGTACAACCATCGAGATAAATACGGCATTGGAAGGCATGGCCCATGTAACACAAGGCACGTTATACTGAATAATGTTATACTGAGTTATACTGAGTCTACATTGTATGACCATTTTCTCAAAATCCTGATGTACATTCTTTTTTTCTTTAAACATAAAGAGGCCACTCACCAACAACATTCCTGGAAAATGGAAACCACTTTTTATGTGATCCCAGTTAAGTTGAATGATGGAAACAAACACTACTCTCCTTGACATTATAGAATAAATAAAATCTATATTTTCCGAATGAGTCATACATTGGGATGAGGCTGTATTGACCTGGGAAGAGAGCCATTTCTTTCCTTAAGTTTGTTTTGTACAAGACAATAGAGTCCTAAAAGTTTTGGGGACGAAACTACTGCCCAGACTGAAGTGGATTTTTCCTGTCAAAATGATGTATGGGTAAGCGCCTGTCCCTGAAGGACATTTAACAATAGTGTGAAGAGATTTTTGTAAAATTTCAGATTCAGAAACAATATATGGGTATCACTTCTCTTTTCTCAATCCCGCAAACAAACCCTGATAATCAGGAGCAAGTATCGCTGCAGAGTGGAATTCAGGATTTTGGAATTTTCCAGTGGAACAGCAAAAAGTACACCGTTTTTGAAGATATGTTGGAATATCCACCAACGGTAATGTTTTGGCAGAAGGTGCAGTAACATGTCCATGAAGGGTACATTTGACGCGGAATTTGTACGACGATCAGTGAAAAAATTTAAGGAGAGAAAAATAACAGGTGTGACAGTTTAGCCATTCTGTCTCATTGTCAATGCCTTGGTATCCACTCAAAAAATGAAAGGACGACATAGTGTAATGGAGACAGTTGTATCAGGATTATATGACTAGGCTACGACACTACTCCACTGGATGAGCTTTCTATCTTGCACATTGGTGCTGTGACAGATTTTTGTTGCCATGGTTTGGGTAGGTTAGATACTGATGGGGGAGGTAATTGTGGGTGGTACTGATGCTCCAGGCCGTTCTCCCTCCTTGTCTCACCTGGCATCATGATGGATGGCCTTGGAAAAGCTGCAATCAAACGAGATTAAGGGTACAGAGTCTGAACTGAGGTGGCTTCAGGGATTAAAGGCTGTACGGGAGCGTAAACTTGGGAAATCTGTTCAGTTACAACTTGCACTAACTTCTAACCTTGATCTTGCACTTCCTATCTCTTCCGGCAAAGTGATCTGTCATGTATACAGCTTTGAGAATGATAGCACATTATCTTTAAATGAAAGAAACTACTCGGCAATCTTTACTCTTGAAACCATGCTGTGCGTATCCATCAAGCATGACGTTTCTGCAATAGACTACGCACGACATCCCTAAAGCACACGTGATATTTCAAGAGACTTCATCAAAGTTTCCAGATGTTTTCATTCAACCTTAAGCTCCAGCTTCAATTATGTAACATTGTCAGGGGCAAATGGTGTTGTCAGCTTTAAAGGTGGATGAGGTTCTGCAAGACCTTTACTCAACCATCTCTTTCATTAAACATGGCTGCCAAAAAAAATGAAAATTTATTTCCAGTTTTGTGTTCCCTCCTCCCTTTTTGTCACCTACTTCTTCTTCCTCCTCTGCGTTTTCCATTGACAGGAAGGTCATGCAAGTCAGTGCTGGAGGGGAGCAGATCATCAAACCAAGTGGGAGTGATGGCTAACAGTTATGCTACCTCTTTCATCCTCTCATCACATTGTTTAGCTGTATTTTTGTTTTATAATTGTCCTTGTTATGCTATTCCATAATGTGCAGGCCCTCATTAACATCACGCTCCTGCAGTGTTTATCGTTTATTGGCATTTGTGTTTTCACACAATAACACTGTGCTGATACACAAGGTGACAGAAACAGCCAGTGCAATATTTGTTATATAACACTATGACAATATGACATTCTGTTAGCTCACCGCAGGCAATTTTTCATGGGAATATTTCTGATAGAGGAAGAATCATGTGGAATTTAATCTAAACTTTGTACAAGAAAAATAACAGACTTCTTTTCAACGTGAGTGGTCTTATTGGATCTTGCAATGCCTTGGGACATAACGAATATGAACATTATTGACTATGCATTCCCTAATGGTGTTACTTTGGGACAAGTCTCCATTCTTTATCCCTGAATGTGTTGCCATATTGATTTTAACCAAAAGTGTGGTGGATTTTGCTCAGGACATTTAATACTTGCTAATTTAAAGTCAAATCCAGGTGATTTATCTTCACTCTCCATCAAAACTCCAAACTGATGCAAGTCCGCTTCAACAGAGTGACGTGTGTGAAATATACAATAACATTATACAATAACAAATATACAATAACAAATATACAATTATACAATAATATACAATTATACAATATTTATATTATACAATATTATACATTATACAATATTATACAATTATACAATTATACAATATTACAGTTATACATATATATATATAGATATATATATATATATATATATATATATATATATATGTATGTATACAATTATACATATATATATATATATATATATATATATATATATATATATATATATATATATATATATATATATACATTATACAATTATACAATATTATACAATATACAATTATACAACAAATATACAATTATACAATAACAAATATACAATACAAATATACAATAACAAATATACAATAACATTGTGAAATAAATGTTAGCTCTTTCACGAGCCTCGATTCAGTATACAAAAAAAAAAAAAAAAAAAAAAAAAGCAGTAAAGATCTTCATTTAAAGACAGGCTACGAGTTATGCTATGATAAAGTTGTTCAGCATCCGAGCAAAAACTTGGGACATACAACGATGTCAGTGAGGTGATGAAAAATCTTGGGTGAAGTAAATAAAGGTCAGGCTCTGCAGTACATGCAGCAATACCTTATCGTTCTCCCAGAACGATAAAGCCTTCGGCTTTCTGTGCTTTTTTTCTCTTTCAGATTCTTCTGTAAATTCCTGGATTTCCCCTGGGCTGAGAAACTTGGCCATTATGTCTGTTGGCCCAGTTTCAGGCAGCTATAGGCCTTGCCTGAGGTATAAAAGTTCACATCAAGGTAAGTTCCCATTTCCTGGCCATAATTTAGTCTGTCCTTGAGTTTGTCAAAGTTGAACAAACCTTGCACTGTGTCAAACCACTTTTCGCATTGGTTCTCTTTGTTTGAGATGGGGGCGTGTTTTGTTTCGAAAAGACGTTATGAAAGTTTTCTATAAATGACTATCCACCATAATAATTGTTTTCGAATTTTCAACTGAACTGTTATAGAACATATAAAATACTTCCTTTTATGAAAGGTTCATCATAATGGTTGTTTCATGTAGAGTGATAGTGTGTGGGATTTAATTTAGAGAAATACTACAGTATATGCCACAGAGCTTTCGAGAAGTGTGTTGATGCAAAGAATTATTGAACGCCAGGAAAGCTTCTGCAGTCCAGTTACAGGACTGTAACATTCTGTGAGAAGTCTTCATTTCCTCCTTGCAACTCCTGCTGCTTTCAAGCCTCAGGATGCATACCTCCTGGAAGATTTTGATCTCCTCTCACCTTGCATATCCTCCTTCTTTCAAAGAAGTGTGACAACATGACATGCAAAGCAAGTGCTCAAATATTTGCAGCACAAAACCTTTTGCTTCGAGGGGTGTAATTACAAATTTATCATGTATTATGCAGCACAAAAAATACACTCTCCCTGCAAACATTCTCCAGTTCTGAGTGAATTCCATTAATCCAGATGGGGTAAGAAGGGAGGGAATCATTTATTATAGGATAGGAGAGAAGAGGTTGGCAGAGTGAGCTGTTCAGCTCACTCTTTACGTATATTGGTATTTCGAAATTATAATCATGAACATTTGTGTGTATTGTGTATGTATATATATATATATATATATATATATATATATATATATATATATATATATATATATATATATATATATATATATGACTGATATTAATGTTCGGTACCATCCGGGTGTTGTACAAAGCTGAAATTTGGTGTGCCGACAGACATCAAAGCCAGTATACCTGTACGTAAAATTCTGTGAAAAATCACAGAATCGTCGGAAAGTATCCATAAATGAAAAATGTACGTATAAAAAACAACGTAAAATCATATGGGTAAAAAAACGAAAATCCAAAATCAAGACTCTCTGCTCACCTTCACTCTTTCATTCCTCTTTTCTCCAAACCTCTGGAACAAACTCCCACACTCTCTTCAATCCCACTCCCCCCTCCAGGTCTTTAAAACAGCTGTTCACCACCATATATTATCTTCCCCCATAACAACCTTGATCTTTTCTACCCCCGTCAATACACCCCAAATCCACCTTTTTCAAATTCCGTTTTCTTTCCTGAAAATGCTAGTCGTGTCCATTTGTTTATCCCGTGTACCCCGCCCCAGCCCTCCCTCTTCCACAGATCTCCCGATGTCCCTGTTCCCTACTGTCGTTGTGCTTCTCTCTCTCTCTCCCCCTCTTGTCTCCGGCTCTCTTTATTATATGTTCTATTTGTTAGCTCTTATACAAGCCTCGACTTGGTTTACAAAAAAGAAACAAAACCTCAATCAATATCTATCACCTGAACATTGTAACTTCTATAATTCTAAACTGTGCAATAAAAAATCTCAATGAAATTTACTTTAATAAACGTGTAGATATCGCGATGTAGTTTGCCATATGGTGCTCGCATTTTCTGCCAGATAAAATTCTCCACAAACAAAGTGGAGGAGAGTGGATGGATCTCTCTGCTCCCACTCAGCTCATTTTGGCATTAAAAATAATAATCAGGATTTCGAGTCTGAAACTGCATACAAAAAAGGAAGTGAAATTAGGGAAAAAGCCAGTCTTAGAAAACAATCTGTTTATGTCCATTTCTTCTGTAATTTTATATATATGTATTTCATGTCAGTTGTTATTTTTTGAGTTTGTCCTCAGGTGATTCTGAAGCGATAGAATAGTTGCATGTATGGATTATTGGCTTTCTAGCAAGAATGTGTGGAAGGCATTAAATATAATTATTATTATTTTTTAATAATAATATGAAATGTTATTATTATTTTATTATTTTTATAAAATTTGTTATTTTATATTATGAAATTGTTAAATTAAATTTCAATATTATGAAATGTTATTTTATATTTTTTATTTCACGAGTGAAGGGAAGGAGATAATAAATTATTATTATTATTTTTTAACAAAAAAGTGTAATTTTGAAATCATTTCTGTCGCATCAAAATTCCAAAGTCCTCTGGAGATGCAATACAAGTCGTGCCATTGTATTAAATTGGAATGTAAAGCCTAATTAATCGACAGATCAGCCCAGAAAAATAAAATGTGCAATGTCACAACATTACACTGATATCCACCAACATTTGATACAATATATTGTTACGTTTATGCAGGGCCGCCGAGAGGGGAATGGGGTAGGGAGGTTGATCACCTCGGGGCCTGGACCTAATAGGGGCCGTAATTATTACTTCAATTTTTTTGGTTTCATATAATGATCGTTTGTGATGATGAAACATCGTGTGCAGCTTCATTTTGTGTCTCCCTCCAAGTCACTCAGGGCGATTCCCGGCATACTATTTACATGGGCACTACTCTCCCTCGTGAAATAAACTACTGTGGGAACAACTTACATTATGATAATTGCGGTGATGACGTAATGATGAAAATGACCACAGGAATGTTGGGCAATCCCCATCCGGATGAAATGAGTTAATAAACGGATCCGTTCATCTTTACCATGAGGTGTGTGTGTGGGTGTGTGTGTGTGTGTGTGTGTGTGTGTGTGTGTGTAATATTAAATATAAATTTTCCTTATTGGGTGTAGGTACGGGAGTGTTTTAGGCACCTACAAAAAATAGAAAAAACAAAAAATTGATTTCCCTTGACCATGGCATGTGTTTGGTCTGACAAAAATACAGAAACCTCCTTAGCTACAGGTTGATTTTTAAAAAAGAAAAAATTTGAAGGTGACCGACACCTGACACTTGCCCGACACTTGGCCCATTCTGGCTCTCGGCAGCCCTGCGTTTATGGGGGGTAGAGGAAAGGATACCGTAGGAAAGGTAGCATTGTATAATTAATAGTTTGTACCATGTAACAAGTAGGAGAAATATCGATGTACAGTAAGTAGGGAAACTGTAGCTTAAGGTTGTTTAAATGTTCACCACATGGGGAGTGGTGTTGTGTTAATTATCACTTGGGTCGAAGGCTAGTTTTACCCAGTCCATGATTACCCTCTGTAACTTTCCCCTAACGTTTTGCTGCCCCAGCCAGCTATGCACCTTTTTTTAACAACAACAACAATTACCGCCAACGCCAAGCAGGCAGGACACAATCGGACTGGCCCCACCCAGTAGAGGTGGAGAATTAGTTTGCGGTCAAGAAAGGCCGTGAGGCCACACCCCAAGGGACGTGATTGGCCACACCCCAAGGGACCGTGGAACGTGAGTGGGGCGAACTGGGAAGGAAAACAGGCCGATTGGCTCTCGGGAGTGAAGAAGAGGAGTGCGTGATATTTTTGCTTGAGAAAGACTGGCGCCATTTTTTGTTCTGTTGGTGTCATTGGATTTTGTGCGGTGTTCTTTGTGGAGAACGTTGTGTGTGCAATTGTGAGAGAACTTTGACTGCTGGGCTCTTTGGGGGCTTGAGGTCGGGCTGTCTTTCCCCAAACGGCAGAGAACGGAAGGAGGGCCATTGGCATGTTCGCCAACGCCACCATACCAGGCGTTTTCAGAGCGTGGCGGTCGACGTCGGCGCAACATATTTGCAGCTTCCCGCCTGAGTGACATTGAACTATGAGCTTCAACACCGCTGCCAACCTCACAAAAATAACTCATTGGGACGAGCTAAGTGCTCAAGAAAAGACATTTTATTGTACACCGCTCCTCTCCTATGCCATCTCCAGGTGTTGCAAAACGTCATTGCCGGGCACCGAAGGGGGCTCGGCAGTGACGCACACTGAAAGGGAGTACTCAGTTTTCACTCTGGTTGTTTTCTTTCTTTCTTGTTTGTTTGTTTGTTTGTTTTTCTTGGTTGTTTTTTTCCGGGTGATATCTCAGCCATCCTTTGAGCTAGGAAGCTGAAATTTCGGCACAATAGTGAGCAGGTCCTTTGTCAAAAACTGTATTTTTTGTTTTTTGATTAATCAATTAATTCAGGAGTTATTTAATTATTAGCGATTAATTAAGTACTTATTTAATTAATTAAATTCCCTTTCTGTTCTGCCCATTATCTCAGGCACCTTTTGAGTTAGGAAGCTGATATTTCGACATGCCAATAACCAGGTGATTTGGCTGCAAAGGCTATTTTTGAATTATCAATTAATCAATTAATTATTTAATTATTCGATTTATGAATAAAAAAAATTTTTTTAAGGTACAGATTCTGATGAAATGGTGGTGGTTTATGTGTTCTATGACCGAATTGATTAATGATTTAATTTTTTCATGATTATTATTTATTTATTTTCATTATTAATCATTTATATATTTTCTTTCTCATTTGGCCAATATCTCAGGCACCTTTTGAGCTCGGAAGCTAATATTTGGACATGACAGTGACCAAGTGATGTGGCTATCAAGGATATTTTTGATTTATTGATTAATCATTTAATCGATTCATTATTTATTGATTAATCAATTAATTATTTATTTTTTATTAATGACTTATTTAATTAAATTTCTAAAAGATACATCTTCGGATGAAGCACAAGTGGTTTAGTTATGCTATTAGCCAATTGATTAAGAAAATATTTTGTGATAATCTTTTATTGATTTTAATTATACAATTAATCAATCAATTATTGTGCACCTCTCCCTCCCAATGCAGCCTCAATGAGCTGCGCTGCGGTATTGCCGGGGCCGGAGGTGCTGTAGCATATTTAATTATTTGGCATGGGGGCGGTGTACTTTGAATGTATCTGTACTTGTTTCCTTTTTTAGCTTTTCCCCTGTGTGTTTTTGAGTCAGCTTGTGAGTATCCTCAAAGTAGAGAATTTAGATTTTACTTCAACATATATTTTCGTCCTGTAATTATTTTCATTAAATGATTTATTGGATTGTTGAATATATTAGCTTCGTGTTGGCTTAGTGGTTAGGGTGCTGGCTTGGGATCCTAGGATCCTGGGTTCCAAATCCCGGTTGATCGCTGAATTAACACCAGGGGGGGGGGGGGCTGACTCCGCCTGTAATCTTTCTGAAGTTGGCAAATTGAGCAACAGTTAACTGGTAATTCCCTGTGTGTCGCAAGAGGCGACTAACAGGGTTGGCGGCAGGAAGGGCATCCGGCCACAAAACATTGTTCAAAAAGGGGAACACAGTGCCTGAAAAAGGCCAACCTCTGCTCTGCAGGTAAAAATGGCCTCTAAAGATGTTTGTTTTTTTTTTTGTTGTTGTTGTTTTGTTTATTGTTGAATATATTGTGGTGTGCAAAACTTAGTGCAAAATGAAGGCTTATGGATTGGGACCCGTCCATCCGTCCGTCCATGCACCCGCCACTATATCTCAGAGATGTATGAACCAATTTTGTTCATGCTTGGCACATAGACAATACATGATGATGATGATGATGATGATGATGATGATGATGATGATGATGATGATGATGATGATGATGATGGTGATGATGATGATGATCAGGGGCGCCACCAGGAATTTTGGGCCCCATGAAAAGATATCACAATGGGCCCTTATGAAGCACGCGCGCACATTTTTTCCCCGACATTTTTGCCAGGAGGTTGAAACAATGCTTATATTTCTGCATACAGTATGGAATTCACTATTTGATGCAAGACTGATACCCACACAAGCAGTAGCGGACTGGGTCTTAACACCGACCTGGGCATCCTTGACCTAGGTCGGCCCATTATTCATTTATATGTTGCTTATCTGAGAAAATAGACAAAATGCTTGAAAAAAAACAACTAAATAAAATCCACTAAAAATTAAATTTATTTTCAGTAACACAAGCACATGTCATGTCTAAGAGAGTAGGTGCCTGCGCAGTTCGCTGCTTCTGGCAGCCACACCATCAATGATATCCTTCGTTTCAAGTTTGGCCAGGATCCCTTTTTCCACAGACATCAACATGAACGCCTCAAGATCTTCTTGTGTCATTGTACTTCGCAGACGGCTTTTGATTCTCTTCAAAGCAGAGAAAGACCGTTCACATGCCACTTGTGACACAAGCAGCGTTAGCAGCAGCTTGTAGGCAAGCCCAATGCTCTTGTAGGCATCAGTGAAGAGGTTCAACTTGAGGACCACCTTGTAGCAGTAGAGAGGACAGGCTTTACATGACTTACATGTACTTAGCAGAGTCTTCCTGTCCTGTTCAGACTCACTGTCCTCCTGCACTGTATAAGCATCTGCTACTGATTGTTTCAGTGTTGACCATTGTTCTCCAAAGCTTCGGAGTTCTTTTCGTAGTTGTTCCGCAGTGACACCATCATCAAATCTCAGCAAATGTTTATGCAGCTCTCCCATAGCTCCCGATGGCACTTGATCAAAGTTCCTTGGGTGAAGAAGTGAGAGATCAGCATACAATGTTGATGTTGCTGATCTGTCAAACCGCTGCTCAATGCTGCTCAGAATAGTGTCCACTATTCGGTTGTACCAATTTACACAATAGTGTCCAATTTAGCATCGTAAGTCAGTTCGCGACATTGTTATCAATACTAGATCAGTAGTCAGTAGACCTATCTAAACTTACTAGGCCTATCGGCTCAAAAACCTTTTAACTGTTGACTTGGTAGTTTTTACAATGAAGGAAACATGTATCGGGAGTACATACGACATAGCGATTGTGAATGTGACAGCTCTGAGGCGTCTTTTGCTTCGCATCGCAGTGACGACGAGCACCAATATGGCGGCTGTAAGATTAAAATCTGGCTTAAAGCCCCCTCACCACCCAAAGCCTTCAACCAGACATATTAACACGCTCCTCCCCCTTCATTCCCGTTCTTCAAAGCAAAGCGGTAAAAATTGTTGTATCGCCATTATATATGACGAGCAACGATACCCGCCCCAAGGGCGGGGCTTCAATTGGGAGGCGCAATTTATATAAACATCCGTTAAATATCACACGCAAATCATCAACATCTAAACAGGATCTTTAGAATTTAAATAAAAAAACCACATCACTGTTCATATCGGTAAATATTATTCGATCGTGTTTCAAATCGTGATATCAACTGGACACTTTTCTTTAGGAAAGGAATTGAATGATTTTGTACGGTACCTCTTCTTCAGCTTAGCACTTCAGGATAGACGACATTGCTGAGAAAAGTTCCTTTTCTCTCTTTGAAGTTCTTGGCAAAGATTTTTATATTGTCACTGCTGCCAACGTGACGCCATGGCATTATTCATAACTTTCATTCATTCATTCATTCATTTAATGATCATTAAACATTATTTTTACGCTCATTAAACGTTCATTAAACATTAAACGTTCATTAAACATTAAACGTTCATTAAACGATTACGAAAATAAAAACGAAAAACATTACGAAATTACGTTCACACCGTCACGTCAAACACTACCGTGAACACAAACATCGTCACAAACGTTACGTTACGTAATTCAAACCGTGAACACATCGAATATCGGAGAGCCCATTGCGCAAACGATTTGTTTTCTCTGGTACGTGTTACTGGGCGGGTACCGTTTCAGCTAAACCGGTAAAATGCCTCCCAAACGGAAAGCCTCATTAACGAAAACGTCCAAATACTAGAGTAGCTCATGGTGGTTGAGTATGCACTTTATTGTACAGACCTAAACTCTTCAGGAATCCACTAATTGAAGGTCCAGGAACAATATTTGGTTGGTAACACATTTGCCACTGACGGCGAAATAGCTGAAATGGCCACACCCCTTTTTGGGCCACGCCCCCTTTTTGCCGTGACTGTATCTACAGAACCGTTGGACCTAGGAGGTTGCTCGACCACTCAAAATTTGCGCAATGGCCACATTATGGGGGGTCAGTAATACATTTTCATATCCAAAAGTCAATGGTTTTTAAGATAATTGCCAAAAACCGATTTCAACATGTTACGAACTACAATATTATTCGTAATTGTTCCTGTTCCTGTTCCTATTGTTCAATTACTTGATTCCTGAAGAGTCTAGACTAGACTAGAGTCTAGACTAGAGTCAAGACTAGAGTCTAGACTAGAGTCTAGACTAGAATTTAGTCTAGAGTCTAGACTAGAGTCTAGACATGGCTAGAAATTCCGGTCATGGGTGTTTTGTCGTTTCAGCTGTGCGGAGGTGCATGCCTTTGTTCTTCGGGTTTGGCCGGACAAACTATAGCAGATGGGGTACGCTGTTCCTTGAAGATTGCCTGGACCTACAAAGGAAGTTCCCGGGTATCTACAGATGCTTTACAGATGGTGGATGGGTGATGTACCACACTACCCGACAAGGCAGTGCAGTAGGATTTGACATGGCACTCGAGAAGTGTTACAATAAACCCGCCAAGGTTGCTGGAGGTATCATTGGGATGACCAGACAGAAAGAAGCAGTAGCCTTATGGAATCTCCTAAAGCATGAGAAAGATCTTCATGTGGCACAGCTGCTGGAATGGTGCAACTTGGGAGACAAAGATGACAGTGAGCTGAGCCTACACCATGAGTTCAATCCAAGTTCTACGAAGATTGGCCATGTTCGTGCAAAGGCCCTTCTGGATTACATAAAATCCATCAACAATCCGTTCGACGCTGGAATCAGACTTCAGAACATCTCTACTGGAGCTGACATTCCCCAGGAGGTTGTCGACGGATTACTTGAATGCCTGGAAATTGGTGAGAAGAGTTATGAAGAGTTTGTTGAGACCAGATTTCAGGATAAGGAGAAGCACCTACATGATACAATCCCTACCAACCGCAAGACTGTTTTCGTGAAACGTACTTCTACTCCGTTCACAGCGAAGAAATCGATGGCGAAAAAGGATGCAGCGGAAACGGTTAGGTACATTGACTATGCTAGAGAAAGAGGGTACAGCATGCTAGAACTCCTGAAGTATGAATTGACCAGCACATCCCAGTTCCTCACCACTGAATGTAAAGATGGCATCAAATTGAAGAAGCCCGATAAAGCCTCCTTAGCCAGGGAACTTGTCAGTCGCCTTCCACAGGAGACGAGGAATGTAAAGAGTGACGCTCAGATGACAATAGTGGACTTCATGGCACTTGTGCGTAAACTACCGATGAAAAAGATGGGCCTTCACACATTCGGGGAATTGGCTGAGAGTCTTTCCAACAGGATTCTTGCTACAGGCTCCGTGTCCACAAGAATAGACATTATTTTTGATGTTTATCAAAAATCATCAATCAAGCAAATGGAACGGGCACAGCGAAGTTCCTCAGAACAAATCACAATCACCATTGGGTCTGACAATCAGAAACTCCCTGTCGATCTTGATATGTTCTGGAGCTCAATGTTGAACAAAGTTCGGTTGCAGGAGTATGTCTTCAAGTGGATGCTGCAGAATGTCGAGTCGGACAAGGAAATATTCTTTGGAGGAGTATATGGGGGTGAATGCAGGAAACTGTTAGCTGGCACTGAAACACAGATCGCAGAGCTCTCAAGCAACCAAGAAGAAGCCGACGACAGAATCATGTTCCATATTAATGATGGTGTTGTGAAACACGGGGTTCAATCAGTCTTGGTCGACTCGCCTGACACAGATGTCTTTGTCAACCTCATCTTCCACTTCAACACAACCTGGGAACTACAAAAGCTGTACGTGAAGCTTGGTAACCGGAAAACAAAGAAAACTGTACCAGTCCACATGTTGGTTGATCAACTGGACAACGGTTTGGTGTCGTGTCTCCCAGCCATTCATGCTCTCAGCGGTTGCGACAGTACCAGCAAGGTGGGTCCAAAGCTGTCTGGCCTGAAAGCATCCATCGATCTCTCCCTACTGGAAGGGTTTGGTGTAGAAGAACTGTCACCACAGATAACAAGCAATGCTGAAAAGTTCCTTGTGTCTGGATTAAAGAAGACCGACTGTTCCACTTTCGATGAATATCGATGGGAGCAGTACCACAACTCCAAGAAAGAACTGGACTTCAACCAGCTTGTGTGCTGTTCATCAACGCTACGAGAACACATAAAGCGAGCATTTCTTCAGTGTAAGATGTGGTTGCAAGCCCCAACTCCTGCCGACACCAAACCAGATCCACTCCAGTATGGGTATGAAGCAACGGACGTTGGCATAACACCAGTGATACTGCCAGTATCGTGCAGGCCCGATGACCTGCCTCCTCCATGCAAATGCCCAAGAGCATGTATGAGTACCAAAACGTGCACTTGCAGAGACAGGAACATTAAATGTGTCACGTTTTGTGGCTGTAGTAAAGGCGAAAAGTGTAGAAATCCAAATAAGTAAATTCCAAAATAGGATGATGCAAAAGGTATAAGTGTCATATAATGTTGTGGCCTTGGTGGTATCATACAATTGTAGTTAGTAACATGTTGAAATCGGTTTTTGGCAATTATCTTAAAAACCATTGACTTTTGGATATGAAAATGTATTACTGACCCCCCATAATGTGGCCATTGCGCAAATTTTGAGTGGTCGGGCAACCTCCTAGGTCCAACGGTTCTGTAGATACAGTCACGGCAAAAAAGGGGGCGTGGCCCAAAAAGGGGTATGGCCATTTCAGCTATTTCGCCGTCAGTGGCAAATGTGTTACCAACCAAATATTGTTCCTGGACCTTCAATTAGTGGATTCCTGAAGAGTTTAGGTCTGTACAATAAAGTGCATACTCAACCACCATGAGCTACTAGAGTAAAAGAAGCTGTTGCAAGAAAGAAGGCTCGGCTAGACGGGGACTATCGGAGGCAGGAACAAGTACGTAACACAGCTGCACACCAGTCTCGGAGGCAGTCCGAAGAATACCGATCTGGTGAACAAGGATGTGACACAGCTGCACACCCGTCTCGGAGGCAGCAACAAGTACGTAACACAGCTGCACACCAGTCTCGGAGGCAGGAACAAGTACGTAACACAGCTGCACACCAGTCTCGGAGGCAGTCCGAAGAATACAGATCTGGTGAACAAGGATGTGACACAGCTGCACACCAGTCTCGGAGGCAGTCCGAAGAATACAGATCTGGTGAACAAGGATGTGACACAGCTGCACACCAGTCTCGGAGGCAGGAACAAGTACGTAACACAGCTGCACACCAGTCTCGGAGGCAGTCCGAGGAATACAGATCGAGTGAACAAGGACGTGCCACAGCTGCACACCAGTCTCGGACGCAGTCCAAGAATTACAGATCTGGTGTACAAGATCGTAACACAGCTGCACACCAGTCTCGGAGGCAGTCCGAGGAATACAGATCTGGTGAACAAGGACGTGACACAGCTGCACACCAGTCTCGGAGGCAGTCCGAGGAATACAGATCTGGTGAACAAGGACGTGACACAGCTGCACACCAGTCTCGGAGGCAGTCCAAGAATTACAGATCTGGTGTACAAGATCGTAACACAGCTTCACACCAGTCTCGGAGGCAGTCCGAGGAATACAGATCGAGTGAACAAGGACGTGACACAGCTGCACATCAGTCTCGGAGGCAGTCCGAGGAATACAGATCGAGTGAACAAGGACGTGACACAGCTGCACACCAGTCTCGGAGGCAGTGCGAGGAATACAGATCGAGTGAACAAGGACGTGACACAGCTGCACACCAGTCTCGGAGGCAGTCCGAGGAATACAGATCGAGTGAACAAGGACGTGACACAGCTGCACACCAGTCTCGGAGGCAGTCCGAGGAATACAGATCTGGTGAACAAGGATGTGACACAGCTGCACACCAGTCTCGGAGGCAGTCCGAGGAATACAGATCGAGTGAACAAGGACGTGACACAGCTGCACACCAGTCTCGGAGGCAGTCAAATAATTACAGATCTGGTGAACAAGGACGTGACACAGCTGCACACCAGTCTCGGAGGCAGTCCGAGGAATACAGATCTGGTGAACAAGGATGTGAAACAGCTGCACACCAGTCTCGGAGGCAGTCCGAGGAATACAGATCGAGTGAACAAGGACGTGACACAGCTGCACACCAGTCTCGGAGGCAGTCAAAGAATTACAGATCTGGTGAACAAGGACGTGATACTGCTGCACACCAGTCTCGGGGGCAGTCCGAGGAATACAGATCGAGTGAACAAGGACGTGACCCAGCTGCACACCAGTCTCGGAGGCAGTCAAAGAATTACAGATCTGGTGAACAAGGACGTGACACAGCTGCACACCAGTCTCGGAGGCAGTCAACGAATTACAGATCTGGTGAACAATGACGTGACACAGCTGCACACCAGTCTCGGAGGCAGTCCGAGGAATACAGATCTGGTGAACAAGATCGTAACACAGCTGCACACCAGTCTCGGAGGCAGTCCGAGGAATACAGATCTGGTGAACAAGATCGTAACACAGCTGCACACCAGTCTCGGAGGCAGTCCGAGGAATACAGATCTGGTGAACAAGGACGTGACACAGCTGCACACCAGTCTCGGAGGCAGTCCCAGGAATACAGATCTGGTGAACAAGGACGTGATACAGCTGCACACCAGTCTCGGAGGCAGTCCAATAATTACAGATCTGGTGTACAAGATCGTAACACAGCTGCACACCAGTCTCGGAGGCAGTCCGAGGAATACAGATCTGGTGAACAAGGACGTGACACAGCTGCACACCAGTCTCGGAGGCAGTCCAAGAATTACAGATCTGGTGTACAGGATCGTAACACAGCTGCACACCAGTCTCGGAGGCAGTCCGAGGAATACAAGTCTGGTGAACAAGGACGTGACACAGCTGCACACCAGTCTCGGAGGCAGTCCGAGGAATACAAGTCTGGTGAACAAGGACGTGACACAGCTGCACACCAGCACAGTGATGTAGCTTTTATTGAAATTCTAAAGATACTGTTTAGATTTTGATCATTTGCATGTGATATGATTGAACGGATGTTTATATAAATCGTTTAAATAATATAATCGTTTATATAAATCGTTTTCTCTCTCCTGTCTTTCTTTTCTTTTTTGACACCCAGATTTGTTTTTTAGCTGAGACCTGACTCTCCTGAACCGGCACTTCTCACGCTCAATTCACTGTCTGCTAGGAAGCCGGTCGCGTCTGGTTTGGGGGCAGGACCAAACCATTTCATGTAAATAGACGGGGGTGGGAGGGATTGGGCAATACAGAGGCTCTCTGGATGTTTGCCTTTTCCCAAAAACAAGAAAATAAAAAGAACTGTTAGTTTTATTGGTCTATTATTCTATTAAAGATGATAGGTTAATAATTTAATTTTGAGAATTTTTACCTAATGTTCAAATAATTTTTAGGGCCCTTGTCAGTGCAGGGCTCTTGGAATCGTCCTAACTTTCCCCCCCTTTCGGCCTCCCTGATGATGATGTTATTGATGATGATGATTATATATATAATTATATATATATATGTATGTATATATATATATATATATATATATATATATATATATATATATATATATATATATATATATATATATATATATATATATATGTATATATATATTGTTGCGAATATGGAATTTGGCCTCCATATCCGCTTGTAAATATTCCCCTATTTTCTCCAATACTCCCCAACTTTCCCCGATCCCCCATTCCCTAGTCCCATTGCATGTAAATAACAATCAGTAGAGCCGACCTTCCCCTTATTCCCCCATTAAATGTCGTGCCCAGGTCCACCGCACCACACGTAGACAACTTTCGGACATCTTCCTAGTTATTCTTATTCTATGTCAGTTAAGGCCTCGTTTCCATTAATTATGACTCTTCGTTGCACCAGAATGTGATTATATGGCATCAGTAGTGAGTTTAGGACCTTTCCCATACCTCCTCCCATCTTCTTCCCCAAACAACAACAATAACAACAACTACAACAACAATTACAACAACAACAGAGGAGATGGCGGCGGAGCGGGGGAGGATGCGTCCTCACACCGGCTCGATTAGCTCCAGACCATGCGCTCCACGGGGTTACCCCGAAGGGGCTGGCTGTCAGCTCCTCGTCAGGGGCGGAGCCAGTAACCCCCCCCGCACGCACCCAATGAGAAGCAACGTGCCGATTCCACGAGGCGGAGCTAACGAGCCGAGGGCGTGTCACTCCCCGCCGGATATACGCAGCCGCTTGCCGGATGTGACGAGAGATGCGCCTCAGCTTGGAGAGAGAAGCCACCGCCACCCCCAGCGCGACGATACCTCCCCGCATCTTTGGACCGGACCGGACCGTACTGGACCCTGCTTTGAGCCAAGAGTGCACCTTGAGCCATCGATACCCGCTGTCCTTTTCATCAACCCCCGTGTGAGTCAGCCTTGTCCCGTTTGTCTGTAGTCTGTCCGGGGTTAATATAAGAGTGTGTCTAAGTGCCTGTCTTTCTGTGATTATAACTCTAGCCCCTGTAATCTGACCTTTCCGTACGAATATAATCTCCTCCGGAGGTCTTGAGAACTGAACCCTTGGTGTCGTATTGTGTTATGGTAATCCAGCCGGGTGTCTTCTTTTTCTTATTGAGCCAGCGTAACGCGACTAGTCAACGTTCGGGCACAATCGGGTAACTTGTGCAGACGTGGTCATACCATAAAACCGCTCGGTAAATAACATCCAAGCCACGTCTGTAACAATTGGTGTCGAGGAGTGGAATTCGAACCCGGGACTAAATTAGTTAGGCCCAAATTTTGGGAGGGAAAATCGATTCGGAG